>NC_086445.1:25825459-26125459 GCF_028390025.1 Pseudophryne corroboree | reverse complement strand
TACGGACTGTGTGACGTGCCTACTTGGATGCGGTCACTCATATAATCCTCCACCATTCTATCAATGTTGAGAGAATCATATGCAGTGACAGTAGACGACATGTCCGTAATCGTTGTCAGGTCCTTCAGTCCGGACCAGATGTCAGCATCAGCAGTCGCTCCAGACTGCCCTGCATCACCGCCAGCGGGTGGGCTCGGAATTCTGAGCCTTTTCCTCGCACCCCCAGTTGCGGGAGAATGTGAAGGAGGAGATGTTGACAGGTCGCGTTCCGCTTGACTTGACAATTTTGTCACCAGCAGGTCTTTCAACCCCAGCAGACCTGTGTCTGCCGGAAAGAGAGATCCAAGGTAGGCTTTAAATCTAGGATCGAGCACGGTGGCCAAAATGTAGTGCTCTGATTTCAACAGATTGACCACCCGTGAATCCTTGTTAAGCGAATTAAGGGCTGCATCCACAAGTCCCACATGCCTAGCGGAATCGCTCCGTGTTAGCTCCTTCTTCAATGCCTCCAGCTTCTTCTGCAAAAGCCTGATGAGGGGAATGACCTGACTCAGGCTGGCAGTGTCTGAACTGACTTCACGTGTGGCAAGTTCAAAGGGCATCAGAACCTTGCACAACGTTGAAATCATTCTCCACTGCACTTGAGACAGGTGCATTCCATCTCCTATATCTTGCTCAATTGTATAGGCTTGAATGGCCTTTTGCTGCTCCTCCAACCTCTGAAGCATATAGAGGGTTGAATTCCACCTCGTTACCACTTCTTGCTTCAGATGATGGCAGGGCAGGTTCAGTAGTTTTTGGTGGTGCTCCAGTCTTCTGTACGTGGTGCCTGTACGCCGAAAGTGTCCCGCAATTTTTCTGGCCACCGACAGCATCTCTTGCACGCCCCTGTCGTTTTTTAAAAAATTCTGCACCACCAAATTCAAGGTATGTGCAAAACATGGGACGTGCTGGAATTTGCCCATATTTAATGCACACACAATATTGCTGGCGTTGTCCGATGCCACAAATCCACAGGAGAGTCCAATTGGGGTAAGCCATTCCGCGATGATCTTCCTCAGTTGCCGTAAGAGGTTTTCAGCTGTGTGCGTATTCTGGAAAGCGGTGATACAAAGCGTAGCCTGCCTAGGAAAGAGTTGGCGTTTGCGAGATGCTGCTACTGGTGCCGCCGCTGCTGTTCTTGCGGCGGGAGTCCATACATCTACCCAGTGGGCTGTCACAGTCATATAGTCCTGACCCTGCCCTGCTCCACTTGTCCACATGTCCGTGGTTAAGTGGACATTGGGTACAACTGCATTTTTTAGGACACTGGTGAGTCTTTTTCTGACGTCCGTGTACATTCTCGGTATCGCCTGCCTAGAGAAGTGGAACCTAGATGGTATTTGGTAACGGGGGCACACTGCCTCAATAAATTGTCTAGTTCCCTGTGAACTAACGGCGGATACCGGACGCACGTCTAACACCAACATAGTTGTCAAGGACTCAGTTATCCGCTTTGCAGTAGGATGACTGCTGTGATATTTCATCTTCCTCGCAAAGGACTGTTGAACAGTCAATTGCTTACTGGAAGTAGTACAAGTGGGCTTACGACTTCCCCTCTGGGATGACCATCGACTCCCAGCGGCAACAACAGCAGCGCCAGCAGCAGTAGGCGTTACACGCAAGGATGCATCGGAGGAATCCCAGGCAGGAAAGGACTCGTCAGACTTGCCAGTGACATGGCCTGCAGGACTATTGGCATTCCTGGGGAAGGAGGAAATTGACACTGAGGGAGTTGGTGGGGTGGTTTGCGTGAGCTTGGTTACAAGAGGAAGGGATTTACTGGTCAGTGGACTGCTTCCGCTGTCACCCAAAGTTTTTGAACTTGTCACTGACTTATTATGAATGCGCTGCAGGTGACGTATAAGGGAGGATGTTCCGAGGTGGTTAACGTCCTTACCCCTACTTATTACAGCTTGACAAAGGGAACACACGGCTTGACACCTGTTGTCCGCATTTCTGGTGAAATACCTCCACACCGAAGAGCTGATTTTTTTGGTATTTTCACCTGGCATGTCAACGGCCATATTCCTCCCACGGACAACAGGTGTCTCCCCGGGTGCCTGACTTAAACAAACCACCTCACCATCAGAATCCTCCTGGTCAATTTCCTCCCCAGCGCCAGCAACACCCATATCCTCCTCATCCTGGTGTACTTCAACACTGACATCTTCAATCTGACTATCAGGAACTGGACTGCGGGTGCTCCTTCCAGCACTTGCAGGGGGCATGCAAATAGTGGAAGGCGCATGCTCTTCACGTCCAGTGTTGGGAAGGTCAGGCATCGCAAACGACACAATTGGACTCTCCTTGTGGATTTGGGATTTCAAAGAACGCACAGTTATTTGCGGTGCTTTTGCCAGCTTGAGTCTTTTCAGTTTTCTAGCGAGAGGCTGAGTGCTTCCATCCTCATGTGAAGCTGAACCACTAGCCATGAACATAGGCCAGGGCCTCAGCCGTTCCTTGCCACTCCGTGTGGTAAATGGCATATTGGCAAGTTTACGCTTCTCCTCCGACAATTTTATTTTAGGTTTTGGAGTCCTTTTTTTTCTGATATTTGGTGTTTTGGATTTGACATGCTCTGTACTATGACATTGGGCATCGGCCTTGGCAGACGACGTTGCTGGCATTTCATCGTCTCGGCCATGACTAGTGGCAGCAGCTTCAGCACGAGGTGGAAGTGGATCTTGATCTTTCCCTAATTTTGGAACCTCAACTTTTTTGTTCTCCATATTTTATAGGCAGAACTAAAAGGCACCTCAGGTAAACAATGGAGATGGATGGATTGGATACTAGTATACAATTATGGACGGACTGCCACGGTTAGGTGGTATAAAAAAACCACGGTTAGGTGGTATATATTATAATAATAATACAATTATGGATGGACGGACTGCCTGCCGACTGCCGACACAGAGGTAGCCACAGCCGTGAACTACCGCACTGTACACTGGTTGATAAAGAGATAGTAGTATACTCGTAACAACTAGTATGACACTATGACGACGGTATAAAGAATGGAAAAAAAACCACGGTTAGGTGGTATATATTATAATAATAATACAATTATGGATGGACGGACTGCCTGCCGACTGCCGACACAGAGGTAGCCACAGCCGTGAACTACCGCACTGTACACTGGTTGATAAAGAGATAGTAGTATACTCGTAACAACTAGTATGACACTATGACGACGGTATAAAGAATGAAAAAAAAACCACGGTTAGGTGGTATATATTATAATAATAATACAATTATGGATGGACGGACTGCCTGCCGACTGCCGACACAGAGGTAGCCACAGCCGTGAACTACCGCACTGTACACTGGTTGATAAAGAGATAGTAGTATACTCGTAACAACTAGTATGACACTATGACGACGGTATAAAGAATGAAAAAAAAACCACGGTTAGGTGGTATATATTATAATAATAATACAATTATGGATGGACGGACTGCCTGCCGACTGCCGACACAGAGGTAGCCACAGCCGTGAACTACCGCACTGTACACTGGTTGATAAAGAGATAGTAGTATACTCGTAACAATTAGGATGACACTATGACGGTATAAAGAATGAAAAAAAAAACCACGGTTAGGTGGTAGGTATATAATAATAAATAATACAATTCTGGTCGGACGGACTGCCTGCCGTGTGCCGACACAGAGGTAGCCACAGCCGTGAACTACCGCACTGTACACTGGTTGATAAAGAGATAGTAGTATACTCGTAACAATTAGGATGACACTATGACGGTATAAAGAATGAAAAAAAAAACCACGGTTAGGTGGTAGGTATATAATAATAAATAATACAATTCTGGTCGGACGGACTGCCTGCCGTGTGCCGACACAGAGGTAGCCACAGCCGTGAACTACCGCACTGTACACTGGTTGATAAAGAGATAGTAGTATACTCGTAACAATTAGGATGACACTATGACGGTATAAAGAATGGAAAAAAAAACCACGGTTAGGTGGTAGGTATATAATAATAAATAATACAATTCTGGTCGGACGGACTGCCTGCCGTGTGCCGACACAGAGGTAGCCACAGCCGTGAACTACCGCACTGTACACTGGTTGATAAAGAGATAGTAGTATACTCGTAACAATTAGGATGACACTATGACGGTATAAAGAATGAAAAAAAAAACCACGGTTAGGTGGTAGGTATATAATAATAAATAATACAATTCTGGTCGGACGGACTGCCTGCCGTGTGCCGACACAGAGGTAGCCACAGCCGTGAACTACCGCACTGTACACTGGTTGATAAAGAGATAGTAGTATACTCGTAACAATTAGGATGACACTATGACGGTATAAAGAATGAAAAAAAAACCACGGTTAGGTGGTAGGTATATAATAATAAATAATACAATTCTGGTCGGACGGACTGCCTGCCGTGTGCCGACACAGAGGTAGCCACAGCCGTGAACTACCGCACTGTACACTGGTTGATAAAGAGATAGTAGTATACTCGTAACAATTAGGATGACACTATGACGGTATAAAGAATGAAAAAAAAAACCACGGTTAGGTGGTAGGTATATAATAATAAATAATACAATTCTGGTCGGACGGACTGCCTGCCGTGTGCCGACACAGAGGTAGCCACAGCCGTGAACTACCGCACTGTACACTGGTTGATAAAGAGATAGTAGTATACTCGTAACAATTAGGATGACACTATGACGGTATAAAGAATGAAAAAAAAAACCACGGTTAGGTGGTAGGTATATAATAATAAATAATACAATTCTGGTCGGACGGACTGCCTGCCGTGTGCCGACACAGAGGTAGCCACAGCCGTGAACTACCGCACTGTACACTGGTTGATAAGGAGATAGTAGTATACTCGTAACAATTAGGATGACACTATGACGGTATAAAGAATGAAAAAAAAAACCACGGTTAGGTGGTAGGTATATAATAATAAATAATACAATTCTGGTCGGACGGACTGCCTGCCGTGTGCCGACACAGAGGTAGCCACAGCCGTGAACTACCGCACTGTACACTGGTTGATAAAGAGATAGTAGTATACTCGTAACAATTAGGATGACACTATGACGGTATAAAGAATGAAAAAAAAACCACGGTTAGGTGGTAGGTATATAATAATAAATAATACAATTCTGGTCGGACGGACTGCCTGCCGTGTGCCGACACAGAGGTAGCCACAGCCGTGAACTACCGCACTGTACACTGGTTGATAAAGAGATAGTAGTATACTCGTAACAATTAGGATGACACTATGACGGTATAAAGAATGAAAAAAAAACCACGGTTAGGTGGTAGGTATATAATAATAAATAATACAATTCTGGTCGGACGGACTGCCTGCCGTGTGCCGACACAGAGGTAGCCACAGCCGTGAACTACCGCACTGTACTGTGTCTGCTGCTAATATAGACTGGTTGATATTTAAAGAGATATTAGTAGTATACAACAATACTATACTGGTGGTCAGGCACTGGTCACCACTCCTGCAGCAAAAGTGTGCACTGTTAATTAATATAATTGTACTCCTGGCTCCTGCTAACAACCTGCAGTGCTCCCCAGTCTCCCCCACAATTAATTATAAGCTTTTAATTTATACATTGATGACTGTGCAGCACACTGGGCTGAGCTGAGTGCACACAGACTGAGTCACACTGTGTGACTGACTGTGCTGTGTATCGTTTTTTTTTTCAGGCAGAGAACGGATATAGCAGAGAGAAGTGAACGGATATATTATATTAAATAAAAGTTAACTAGCAACTGCACTGGTCACTGACTGTGGTAAACTAACTCTGTCTGCGACTCTGCACAATCTCTCTCTCTCTATCTAATCTATCTCTATTCTAATGGAGAGGACGCCAGACACGTCCTCTCCCTATCAATCTCAATGCACGAGTGAAAATGGCGGCGACGCGCGGCTCCTTATATAGAATCCGAGTCTCGCGATAGAATCCGAGCCTCGCGAGAATCCGACAGCGTCATGATGACGTTCGGGCGCGCTCGGGTTAACCGAGCAAGGCGGGAAGATCCGAGTCGCTCGGACCCGTGAAAAAAAACATGAAGTTCGGGCGGGTTCGGATTCCGAGGAACCGAACCCGCTCATCTCTACGAAGAAGGGGGTACCCTTTGCCTTTTTGGACTTTTTGGGCCGAAAGGATTGCATCATATGAGAATGCAATCCTTTCCTAGGTGGAGCAGCTGCGGGAGGCAGAAATGCTGACTTGCCTGATGTAGTTGTTGAAATCATGGCATCCAGCTTGTCTCCAAAGAGGGCTTCTCCATTGTAAGGAAGTGGCTCAATATTCTTTTTTGATTCCGCATCAGCATTCCATTGGCGAATCCACAGCGCCCTGCGGGTTGAAATCGCCATAGCGGAGGATCTTGAACTCAGCAACCCAATATCCTTCATAGCTTCCACTAAGTAACCTGCAGCATCTTTGATATGGCCGAGAGTTAGGACTATTTCATCCCTGTCAACTGTGTCTATGTTAACAAGCAAACTGTCAGACCATTTTTCCACAGCGTTACCTACCCACGCACAAGCAATGGTGTGCCTGAGCACCGTTCTGTTAGCCGTATATATGGATTTTAGAGTTGTTTCTAATTTATGGTCAGCTGGATCTTTTACAGAGGCTGAACCAGGGGCAGGCAAAACAATTTTCTTAGACAGCCAAGAAACTGAGGTGTCTATCATTGGGGGTGTCTCCCATTTGTGCCTGTCTTCCTCAGTGAAAGGGTACGCTACACGTATACTTCTGGGAAGGGTAAATTTCTTCTCAGGGTTAGCCCAGGATCCTTCAAAGAATGTATTCAAATCCTTTGAAGGAGGAAAAGTCACAACCTGCTTTTTCTTTAATTTAAAATAATCCTTTTCCTCTGGGACCAGTGTTGTTTCAGGAAACTCCAACACTTCCTTTATAGCAACTATCATACATTGTATGCTTTTGGCTAATTTGGGGTCTACCCCTCTCAAATCTCCAGTGTCGATATCAGAGTCGGAATCTGTGTCTGTATCCCCTTGCATTATCTGGGCCAGAGACCTTTTCTGGGAACTGGATGGGACCCAAGTGGATGATATGGAGGGGTCAGTAAATATGGAGGGGTCAACCTCCACAGACTGCCTCCAATATTTAGTCTGTTGTTCAGACTCAGACAATTTCTTTGCAAGCATTGCCATATTCTTTTGCAACATTCTCACCCACTCCGGCTCCTTCTGAGAGGGAAGGGCCACCACATTACCCTCCTGTGCATTTAAAATGGATTCTTCCTGGGAAGAACCCTCCCCAATGTCTGACATGGTACACACTTGTACACACACACACACCTATCACACAGGGGAGCTATTGGGGACAGACCCACACTAAAGTCTGTCAGAAAGACACAGAGGGATCTGCCAGTCCACACACTGTGCCTTATTGTGAATTGTGGAAATATTACCCACTTACAGCGCATATACCAATAATAGGCCCACAGACTTAATTATAATGAACACTCTCTGCCCCTTCTATAACACCCTGTACTTGTATCAGCGTTGTCATGAGGAGAAACAGCATTCAGGAGCTTCACACTGGAGTTTCTGCAGTAGAAAATGGCACCCAGTGAGTGTTCTGGCAAGTCTGAGGAGAAGCCCCGCCCTTCAGCCTCAGCGATGCAATATTTATACTGGCTGGGGATGGCACATCAGCGGCTGTACATGTATGTGCCCTTTTCGCCAGTGAGAGTAAGGTTTTAAAACATGCCCTCAGAGCGCGTCGACCCCGCGCTCTGCACCCTTGTGCTGAGAGACATGGCGCGCAGCTTCCCGCCGCGGCGCGTGTACCTGTATGCAGTCAACAATGACCGGAGGATCCCCTCTCTGCAGGACTCCGGTAATATACTCACCAGCCTTCTGACTTCTGGCTCTGTTAGGGGGTGGCGGCAGTGCTGTGGGCGTGAACGCTGGCCAGGTTTGGGCTGTGTTTAGTACCCTTCAGGAGCTAATGGTGTCCTGTCTGCGGAAGCAGAACCATTAACTAATTGAGAAGTTGGTTCCTACTTCCCCCCCTAAGTCCCACGAAGCAGGGAAGCTGTTGCCAGCAGCTTCCCTGTAAAATAAAAACCTAAGAAAGTCTTTATCCAGCAAAGCTCTGTAGAGCTCTACTGGTGTGCATCCAATCTCCTGGGCACATTTTCTAAACTGAGGTCTGGAGGAGGGGCATAGAGGGAGGAGCCAGTTCACACTGTTGAAAAGTCTTAAAGTACCGAAGGCTCCTGCGGAACCGTCTATACCACATGGTACTAAAATGGACTCCAGCATCCTCTAGGACGTAAGAGAAAATGGTTTCCTTTTAACATCCTCAGCACAGTAAATGCGGTGGGCCTATTTTGATAGGGAGCCTGGAGCTGCTGCTCCATCCTCCCTATTGTAAATCCAACCCTGACCCAGGGGTTTCATTGACTGACTACAGAGTGTGAACCCATGCGAGCATCCTCTGAAAATCTTATTTTCCATATACACCCCTCCATCCCTGACTCCCTCCGACAACTTCATCTGTCCTATACCCCCGTACCCGATGTGAATACCTCTGACAACCTTCTCTTCTATATTTCCCCTCATCTCTGATTTTGATTACCTCCAACAACCTTCTCTTCCCTATTCTACCACCACCAATGACCATGAACCCTGGTCTGGGTGTTGGTGGACATAGTTACTGCAGAGTCCACCGGTGGCCATAGGAAGCAGGGCAGCTACAGCCAGCAATACACTACAGCCAGGTAAATACTAGAGATGTGTGGCTGGCACTTTTCGTGTTTTGTGTTTTGGTTTTGGTTCTAATTCCACTTTCGTGTTTTGGATTTGGCTTGGTTTTGCCAAAACCACCCTTTTGTGTTTTGGTTTGTTTTGGATCTGGATGATTTTTGAAAAAAACAAACATAAAAACAGCTAAAATCACAGAATTTTGGGGTAATTTTGCTCCCACGGTATTATTAACCTCAATAACATTCATTTCCACTCATTTCCAGTCTATTCTGAACACCTCACACCTCACAATATTGTTTTTAGACCAAAAGGTTGCACCGAGGTCGCTGGATGACTAAGCTAAGCGACACAAGTGGACAACACAAACACCTGGCCCATCTAGGAGTGCACTGCAGTTGCAGACAGAAGGGCAGATATAAAAAAAAGGCCACAAACAGCACATCATGCAAAGAAGAAAAAGACTTGCAATGAGGTAGTTGTATGACTAAGCCAAGCGACACACACAATTGGCCCATCTAGGCGTGGCACTGCAGTGGCAGACAGGAGGGCAGATATAAAAAAAAAAAAGGCCCCAAACAGCACATGATGCAAAGAAGAAAAAAAGGTGCACCAAGGTTGTTGTATGACTAAGCTAAGCGACACAATCACCTGGCCCATCTAGTGGTGTCACGCAGTGGCTGAATGTCGAGAGTGGGCCGCAATTGTTCGGTCCACTGACAGCATCTCCAGCACGCTCCAGTCACTTTTAAAAAAATCTGCGATTGGTGGACTTATACGGCAGTACCCCAGGACTAATGCAGCAGTACCCCTGGACTCATACGGCAGTGACAGACAGGATGGCACTTTTCAAAAACTAGGCCCCAAACAGCACCTCATGCAAAGATGTCGAAGAGGTGCAATAAGGTAGCTGTATTACTAAGCCAAGTGACACAAACAATTCCAACTGGAATTATACGTCCAAATCACTTGAATTAATTGGCAAAATCACTGCAATTAATAAATGTAAATCACTGACATTAATTGGCAAAATCACTGTAATTATACATCCAAATCACTGTAATTAAATGGCAAGATTACTGTAATTAATAATTATAAATCACTGACATTAATTGGCAAAATCACTGTAATTATACGTCCAAATCACTGGAATTAAATGGAAAAATCTCGCTATCACCTGCCTAGTGAAGTGGAATCTAGATAGGATTTGGTACCGGGGACACAATACCTCCATCAATTGTCTAAATACCACTGCGCTAATAGCGGATACCGGGCGCACGTCTAACACCAACATAAGTGTCAAGGCCTCAGTTATGAGGGCTTCCATCGTCATGTGAAGCTGAACCACTAGTCATGAACATAGGCCAGGGCCTCAGCCGTTCCTTGCCACTCCGTGTCGTAAATGGTATATTGGCAAGTTTACGTTTCTCCTCAGACCATTTCAGTTTCTTTTTTGGGGTCTTTTTACTGAACATTGGCTTTTTGGATTATACATGCCCTCTACTATCACATTGGACATCGGCCTTGGCAGACAACGTTGATGGCATTTCATTGTCTATGTCATTGCTAGTGGCAACAGCTTCAGCACTAGGAGGAAGTGGTTCTTCTTGATCTTTCCCTATTTTACCCTCAAAATTTTTGTTCTCCATTATTTTTTGGGAGTTATATGAGACAGCGGGGGTAATTCTGAGTTGATCGCAGCAGCAAGTTTGTTAGCAATTGGGAAAAACCATGGCCCTCATTCCGAGTTGATCGCTCGCAAGGCGATTTTAGCAGAGTTACACACGCTAAGCCGCCGCCTACTGGGAGTGAATCTTAGCTTCTTAAAATTGCGACCGATGTATTCGCAATATTGCGATTACAAACTACTTAGCAGTTTCAGAGTAGCTTCAGACTTACTCGGCATCTGCGATCAGTTCAGTGCTTGTCGTTCCTGGTTTGACGTCATAAACACACCCAGCGTTCGCCCAGACACTCCTCCGTTTCTCCGGCCACTCCTGCGTTTTTTCCGGAAACGGTAGCGTTTTTAACCACACGCCCCTGAAACGCCGTGTTTCCGCCCAGTAACACCCATTTCCTGTCAATCACATTACGATCGCCGGAGCGAAGAAAAAGCCGTGAGTAAAAATACTATCTTCATTGTTAAATTACTTGGCGCAGTCGCAGTGCGAATATTGCGCATGCGTACTAAGCGGAATTTCACTGCGATGCGATGAAATATACCGAGCGAACGACTCGGAATGAGGGCCCATGTGCACTGCAAGGGGGACAGATATAACATTTGCAGAGAGAGTTAGATTTGGGTGGGTTATTTTGTTTCTGTGTAGGGTAAATACTGGCTGCTTTATTTTTATACTGCAATTTAGATTTCAGTTTGAACACACCCCACCCAAATCTAACTCTCTCGGCATATGTTACATCTGCCCCCCCTGCAGTGCACATGGTTTTGCCCAACTGCTAACACATTTGATGCTGCGATCAACTCAGAATTAGGCCCAATATGCGGCACAGGAATGACTGGAATGACTGATGAGACAGGACACTACCACTGGTCTGATGCAGCACAACAGGTTGTTGTTATAATTATTATACTGCAGCAGTGGACATATAGCAGCAGCGTATATCGTCACTGGAATTACTGGTGACACAGGACACTACCACTGGTCTGCACAACACAGCACCACTTTATACAGCTACACTGGATATATGGCAGCAGAGAACACCAACACTGTGACTGACTGGACTGATGCAGCACAATACACTGAGTGACTACACTGGACTGGACAACACTTGCCACCCCACTTTCCCGCCCCCACACAGACACTGAACACTGAGGACACGTCTAGAGATGAGCGGGTTCGGTTTCTCTGAATCCGAACCCGCCAGAACTTCATGTTTTTTTTCACGGGTCCGAGCGACTCGGATCTTCCCGCCTTGCTCGGTTAACCCGAGCGCGCCCGAACGTCATCATGACGCTGTCGGATTCTCGCGAGGCTCGGATTCTATCGCGAGACTCGGATTCTATATAAGGAGCCGCGCGTCGCCGCCATTTTCACACGTGCATTGAGATTGATAGGGAGAGGACGTGGCTGGCGTCCTCTCCGTTTAGACACTTGATTTACTAATTTTGGGGAGCATTAGGAGTACTCAGTAGTGTACAGTGCAGAGTTTTGCTGATAGTGACCAGTGACCACCACTTTTATTTATAATCCGTTCTCTGCCTGAAAAAAGCGATACACAGCACACAGTGACTCAGTCACATACATACCATATCTGTGTGCACTGCTCAGGCTCAGGCCAGTGTGCTGCATCATCTATATATATTATATATCTGTCTGACTGCTCAGCTCACACAGCTTATAATTGTGGGGGAGACTGGGGAGCACTACTGCAGTGCCAGTTATAGGTTATAGCAGGAGCCAGGAGTACATAATATTATATTAAAATTAAACAGTGCACACTTTTACTGCAGGAGTGCCACTGCCAGTGTGACTAGTGACCAGTGACCTGACCACCAGTATATAATATTAGTAGTATACTATCTCTTTATCAACCAGTCTATATTAGCAGCAGACACAGTACAGTGCGGTAGTTCACGGCTGTGGCTACCTCTGTGTCGGCACTCGGCAGCCCGTCCATAATTGTATATACCACCTAACCGTGGTTTTTTTTTCTTTCTTTATACATACATACTAGTTACGAGTATACTATCTCTTTATCAACCAGTCTATATATTAGCAGCAGACACAGTACAGTGCGGTAGTTCACGGCTGTGGCTACCTCTGTGTCGGCACTCGGCAGCCCGTCCATAATTGTATACTAGTATCCAATCCATCCATCTCCATTGTTTACCTGAGGTGCCTTTTAGTTGTGCCTATTAAAATATGGAGAACAAAAATGTTGAGGTTCCAAAATTAGGGAAAGATCAAGATCCACTTCCACCTCGTGCTGAAGCTGCTGCCACTAGTCATGGCCGAGACGATGAAATGCCAGCAACGTCGTCTGCCAAGGCCGATGCCCAATAGCATAGTACAGAGCATGTCAAAACCAAAACACCAAATATCAGTAAAAAAAGGACTCCAAAACCTAAAATAAAATTGTCGGAGGAGAAGCGTAAACTTGCCAATATGCCATTTACCACACGGAGTGGCAAGGAACGGCTGAGGCCCTGGCCTATGTTCATGGCTAGTGGTTCAGCTTCACATGAGGATGGAAGCACTCAGCCTCTCGCTAGAAAACTGAAAAGACTCAAGCTGGCAAAAGCACCGCAAAGAACTGTGCGTTCTTTGAAATCCCAAATCCACAAGGAGAGTCCAATTGTGTCGGTTGCGATGCCTGACCTTCCCAACACTGGACGTGAAGAGCATGCGCCTTCCACCATTTGCACGCCCCCTGCAAGTGCTGGAAGGAGCACCCGCAGTCCAGTTCCTGATAGTCAGATTGAAGATGTCAGTGTTGAAGTACACCAGGATGAGGAGGATATGGGTGTTGCTGGCGCTGGGGAGGAAATTGACCAGGAGGATTCTGATGGTGAGGTGGTTTGTTTAAGTCAGGCACCCGGGGAGACACCTGTTGTCCGTGGGAGGAATATGGCCGTTGACATGCCAGGTGAAAATACCAAAAAAATCAGCTCTTCGGTGTGGAGGTATTTCACCAGAAATGCGGACAACAGGTGTCAAGCCGTGTGTTCCCTTTGTCAAGCTGTAATAAGTAGGGGTAAGGACGTTAACCACCTCGGAACATCCTCCCTTATACGTCACCTGCAGCGCATTCATAATAAGTCAGTGACAAGTTCAAAAACTTTGGGTGACAGCGGAAGCAGTCCACTGACCAGTAAATCCCTTCCTCTTGTAACCAAGCTCACGCAAACCACCCCACCAACTCCCTCAGTGTCAATTTCCTCCTTCCCCAGGAATGCCAATAGTCCTGCAGGCCATGTCACTGGCAAGTCTGACGAGTCCTCTCCTGCC
Source organism: Pseudophryne corroboree (assembly GCF_028390025.1). Lineage (NCBI taxonomy): Eukaryota > Metazoa > Chordata > Amphibia > Anura > Myobatrachidae > Pseudophryne > Pseudophryne corroboree. The sequence goes on along the minus strand of NC_086445.1, from coordinate 26,111,705 downwards.
TGGGATTCCTCCGATGCATCCTTGCGTGTAATGCCTACTGCTGCTGGCGCTGCTGTTGTTGCCGCTGGGAGTCGATGGTCATCCCAGAGGGGAAGTCGTAAGCCCACTTGTACTACTTCCAGTAAGCAATTGACTGTTCAACAGTCCTTTGCGAGGAAGATGAAATATCACAGCAGTCATCCTACTGCAAAGCGGATAACTGAGTCCTTGACAACTATGTTGGTGTTAGACGTGCGTCCGGTATCCGCCGTTAGTTCACAGGGAACTAGACAATTTATTGAGGCAGTGTGCCCCCGTTACCAAATACCATCTAGGTTCCACTTCTCTAGGCAGGCGATACCGAGAATGTACACGGACGTCAGAAAAAGACTCACCAGTCTCCTAAAAAATGCAGTTGTACCCAATGTCCACTTAACCACGGACATGTGGACAAGTGGAGCAGGGCAGGGTCAGGACTATATGACTGTGACAGCCCACTGGGTAGATGTATGGACTCCCGCCGCAAGAACAGCAGCGGCGGCACCAGTAGCAGCATCTCGCAAACGCCAACTCTTTCCTAGGCAGGCTACGCTTTGTATCACCGCTTTCCAGAATACGCACACAGCTGAAAACCTCTTACGGCAACTGAGGAAGATCATCGCGGAATGGCTTACCCCAATTGGACTCTCCTGTGGATTTGTGGCATCGGACAACGCCAGCAATATTGTGTGTGCATTAAATATGGGCAAATTCCAGCACGTCCCATGTTTTGCACATACCTTGAATTTGGTGGTGCAGAATTTTTTAAAAAACGACAGGGGCGTGCAAGAGATGCTGTCGGTGGCCAGAAAAATTGCGGGACACTTTCGGCGTACAGGCACCACGTACAGAAGACTGGAGCACCACCAAAAACTACTGAACCTGCCCTGCCATCATCTGAAGCAAGAAGTGGTAACGAGGTGGAATTCAACCCTCTATATGCCTCAGAGGTTGGAGGAGCAGCAAAAGGCAATTCAAGCCTATACAATTGAGCACGATATAGGAGATGGAATGCACCTGTCTCAAGTGCAGTGGAGAATGATTTCAACGTTGTGCAAGGTTCTGATGCCCTTTGAACTTGCCACACGTGAAGTCAGTTCAGACACTGCCAGCCTGAGTCAGGTCATTCCCCTCATCAGGCTTTTGCAGAAGAAGCTGGAGGCATTGAAGAAGGAGCTAAAAGGGAGCGATTCCGCTAGGCATGTGGGACTTGTGGATGCAGCCCTTAATTCGCTTAACAAGGATTCACGGGTGGTCAATCTGTTGAAATCAGAGCACTACATTTTGGCCACCGTGCTCGATCCTAGATTTAAAGCCTACCTTGGATCTCTCTTTCCGGCAGACACAGGTCTGCTGGGGTTGAAAGACCTGCTGGTGACAAAATTGTCAAGTCAAGCGGAACGCGACCTGTCAACATCTCCTCCTTCACATTCTCCCGCAACTGGGGGTGCGAGGAAAAGGCTCAGAATTCCGAGCCCACCCGCTGGCGGTGATGCAGGGCAGTCTGGAGCGACTGCTGATGCTGACATCTGGTCCGGACTGAAGGACCTGACAACGATTACGGACATGTCGTCTACTGTCACTGCATATGATTCTCTCAACATTGATAGAATGGTGGAGGATTATATGAGTGACCGCATCCAAGTAGGCACGTCACACAGTCCGTACTTATACTGGCAGGAAAAAGAGGCAATTTGGAGGCCCTTGCACAAACTGGCTTTATTCTACCTAAGTTGCCCTCCCACAAGTGTGTACTCCGAAAGAGTGTTTAGTGCCGCCGCTCACCTGGTCAGCAATCGGCGTACGAGGTTACATCCAGAAAATGTGGAGAAGATGATGTTCATTAAAATGAATTATAATCAATTCCTCCGCGGAGACATTGACCAGCAGCAATTGCCTCCACAAAGTACACAGGGAGCTGAGATGGTGGATTCCAGTGGGGACGAATTGATAATCTGTGAGGAGGGGGATGTACACGGTGATATATCGGAGGGTGAAGATGAGGTGGACATCTTGCCTCTGTAGAGCCAGTTTGTGCAAGGAGAGATTAATTGCTTCTTTTTTGGGGGGGGTCCAAACCAACCCGTCATATCAGTCACAGTCGTGTGGCAGACCCTGTCACTGAAATGATGGGTTGGTTAAAGTGTGCATGTCCTGTTTTGTTTATACAACATAAGGGTGGGTGGGAGGGCCCAAGGACAATTCCATCTTGCACCTCTTTTTTCTTTTCTTTTTCTTTGCATCATGTGCTGATTGGGGAGGGTTTTTTGGAAGGGACATCCTGCGTGACACTGCAGTGCCACTCCTAGATGGGCCCGGTGTTTGTGTCGGCCACTAGGGTCGCTAATCTTACTCACACAGCTACCTCATTGCGCCTCTTTTTTTCTTTGCGTCATGTGCTGTTTGGGGAGGGTTTTTTGGAAGGGACATCCTGCGTGACACTGCAGTGCCACTCCTAGATGTGCCCGGTGTTTGTGTCGGCCACTAGGGTCGCTAATCTTACTCACACAGCTACCTCATTGTGCCTCTTTTTTTCTTTGCGTCATGTGCTGTTTGGGGAGGTTTTTTTGGAAGGGACATCCTGCGTGACACTGCAGTGCCACTCCTAGATGGGCCCGGTGTTTGTGTCGGCCACTAGGGTCGCTAATCTTACTCACACAGCTACCTCATTGCGCCTCTTTTTTTCTTTGCGTCATGTGCTGTTTGGGGAGGGTTTTTTGGAAGGGACATCCTGCGTGACACTGCAGTGCCACTCCTAGATGGGCCCGGTGTTTGTGTCGGCCACTAGGGTCGCTAATCTTACTCACACAGTCAGCTACCTCATTGCGCCTCTTTTTTTCTTTGCGTCATGTGCTGTTTGGGGAGGGTTTTTTGGAAGGGCCATCCTGCGTGACACTGCAGTGCCACTCCTAGATGGGCCCGGTGTTTGTGTCGGCCACTAGGGTCGCTAATCTTACTCACACAGCTACCTCATTGCGCCTCTTTTTTTCTTTGCGTCATGTGCTGTTTGGGGAGGGTTTTTTGGAAGGGCCATCCTGCGTGACACTGCAGTGCCACTCCTAGATGGGCCCGGTGTTTGTGTCGGTCACTAGGGTCGCTAATCTTACTCACACAGCTACCTCATTGCGCCTCTTTTTTTCTTTGCGTCATGTGCTGTTTGGGGAGGGTTTTTTGGAAGGGACATCCTGCGTGACACTGCAGTGCCACTCCTAGATGGGCCCGGTGTTTGTGTCGGCCACTAGGGTCGCTTATCTTACTCACACAGCGACCTCGGTGCAAATTTTAGGACTAAAAATAATATTGTGAGGTGTGAGGTATTCAGAATAGACTGAAAATGAGTGTAAATTATGGTTTTTGAGGTTAATAATACTTTGGGATCAAAATGACCCCCAAATTCTATGATTTAAGCTGTTTTTTAGTGTTTTTGGAAAAAAACACCCGAATCCAAAACACACCCGAATCCGACAAAAATAATTCGGTGAGGTTTTGCCAAAACGCGTTCGAACCCAAAACACGGCCGCGGAACCGAACCCAAAACCAAAACACAAAACCCGAAAAATTTCAGGCGCTCATCTCTAGACACGTCCTCTCATGACCCTCTCCGAGACTGGAGTGAAAATGGCCGCGACATGCGGCTCCTTATATGGAATCCAAATCCCGCGAGAATCCGACAGCGGGATGATGACGTTTTGCTCGGGTTTTCCCACCTGACTCGGATCCGGGCTCAGAAGGCAAAGTTCGGTAGGGTTCGGTTCTCTGAGAACCGAACCCGCTCATCTCTAGTAAATACCTTACTACCTTCTCCTGCTCTGACTGTGTATACTGCGAATAAGTTACAGCTGTCTCTCTCTCTTCCATTTTCCCCATTCCTTTCCTCCTGTCTCTCTGCCATCTTCCTCTATTCCTCCTCTCTCTCTCTCCCTTCTCCCCCTATTCTTCCTCTCTCCCGTCTCCCTCCTTTCTTTCTCCTATCTCCTCTTCCATCTCCCCCCTATTACTCCTCTCTCTTACAGCTTCCTCTATTTTTCCTCTGTCTCACTCTTTCCTTTCTCCCCTTTTTCTCCTGTCTCAGTGTGCTGGGCAGCCGAGCAGGTAACAGGAGGCGGAGCTGCTCAGGCGGTCAGTGGCCATTTTTTTTATCAGATTGGTTGTGCATGATGTCACGCAGCCACCCTGAAAACGGTCTCGCCCCGCTCCCCGAATGCCACATTGCCAACCTACAAATGCCCGCCGATGTCAATCCCATTGCAGTCGCATCTATCGAGGTTGCGACTGCAAGGTGTGTGTCTGCACAGCTGTTGTGCGCCCTCTGCGCATGTGCAGTTTGTCACCATTGGCAAACTGCGCTGCGGGCAACATCTGTGGCCGGGTCTGAATGACCCTTTGTTTTTTATTCATTTTGAGCAATTGCAAAGCTTGGGGGACGCTGGACTACACTGGACTATCCGCACCTACTCAGTATCACCGCTAAGAAAGTTCTGCACAGGTTCAGGTTACCTCTACTTGATCAAGATGTTTGTCCAGAAGGGATGCGTTCCATCTGTATCCTCTGCCATTAGTAATCTTACATATACATATTTAATGTTCTCATTCACGTAACGTTTTTGTGCTATATGTTGCAAGACACTTGATGTGACTTAGACACTCTGATATGTGTAGAGATCCCCAAAATTTCGTACACTTTCCCCAATTTTGTGTAATTTTTTTTTGCATTGTAGGTGCATATAAAAGGCAAAGCCACACACAATATACTAGACACATTAGTATTTTTTCCCAATAGAATTGTTTTAAAGTGGCAGACTAAGCCTAACAATATGTGGCGCCAGCATGGCGTGGGTCACTTGTGTCGGACCTCTGTCTTTTGCCTTATTCCCTAGATTAGCACACTAGCCACATTGTGCGAATAAGATGCATATTTTGTGTAAAGGTGTCTGGTGGGACGCAGGGTGCGGCTAAATCCGTGGTGCACCAAACAGGGCTATTTGGTGAATTTGAGCATATATGTATGTGGACACATCTGTAATATTATGATTACACACTATGTAGCACCAGCATATGCTGTCACCGTGTCATACTGTATGTGAGATCACATTTTCGTCTTTCCCATATTCGATAGCCTTACAGTTCCTCCAGCTCGTCTTTCCCAGGGGGGGATTCATTAAGCTTTGCTCTCGGGGGGTCGTCGTGCCATTTTCTGCTTACTCCTTATTCTTGTTTTTGAAACAGTTCTGAGGCTCCCAATGCGCCAGCTATTAATGAGCCCCCAATGTATAGACATCACCTGAGAGGTACAGTACATAGTCAGCGAGTTACCAGATCTCAGGAATAGACTGTGTGACACTATTCCCCAGAGAGAGGGACAGGTGTCTCCGTGTGTGATTGTACTAGAAGGAAATGTTTTCCTTACACTGATGATGTGCTAAACGCCAATTACTGATAATTAGTACATTAGGTAATGTCATTGTTTCAAATGGAAGCTTTCATAACTTGCAGTAGGTTTAGAAGAAAGTGACCACTTTTAGTGCAGATTTAAATAGAAGATTGCTCTACTTACTGTCATGATCCACGGCTCTGTTATCTCAATAAAATATATATAATATATTCTGCAACTATGAAAAAAGTTTCTTAGTCAGTCTGATTAATTGATGTCTATGGGGTGCAGAGAGTGGGTCAGTGACGGGAGGTGATGCTCGTGGCTGGGGGGGCACTGGCTTACACACACACATACTGTATATGCACCATACTTACCTACCCGCCCGCATTCTGCAGGAGACTCCCTGAAATAGCAGCAATCTCCCTGACTCCCTGAATAGTCCAGCAATCTCCCTGATTGCACCTTACCCCCCTTATGCAGCTGTTACATACTTGGGGGGAAAAAGAAATCAGAGATAAATACATTTAAATGGGATCAACGGTGCCATTGGCTATAAGGTACAATGATCCCTATGGCTACATGTATTTTTTAATAAGGTTTCTCATGGCCACTTACAGTATATGGAGCCTCTTCTAAAACACAATACACAAACAAATCCTGCAACATATCAGTGACACGTTTTGTCTCCCATATTTTTTGATCCTGAGTGTCTCATAGAGTCCGGGGCTGGTTATGCTCTTTTATTTATTTTTTGGGAGTGGGGGATGCTAGTTTTTTCCCCAAAATTTTTAACCATTTAATTACTTTTACACAGAGAAATCCACACAGTTCTCATTGTAATTTTGCACTCACACATTAACTCACAGCCTATAACATACCACCCGTAGGGGCAGATTCCATTAAGTGAAGTAGCTATACACGGTAACTCACAGCGGCTGATTTCTGATCGCAGTTTATGGAGGTGGGTGAAGAAATCTGTTGCCGTGACTGGCTGGTAGATGCACAGTGCGAGTTGTATCTGACAATTAGGGATTATCCAGGATTGCTGGTCCTGTATTCTGCTAATGCTGTGACAGTGGATGTATGACAGTCCATAACCACATCCCTGACTGGTGTATGACTGGAGAGTAAATGGGCAGAATGTTATATGTATGCAATAATGTGTACAGGTCTGGTGGCTGAGAAGGGCTCTAATGTTCATGTGTTTTTCATATTAAATGATTCTATTATGTATAGAGATGTATGAGATTAGAGAGGGGTATTCAGCTGATACAATATAGTAATACGGTATACGCTTCGCACGCACACACCACTCACACTGCACTAGTGACGCCGGGCTGTGACTTTAGCCGCTCAGGAATTCATTTTACACACGTACAAAGTGTCAGATGAAGCTCAGCGGAATGCAGATTCATCAAGCCTTGGCGAGTAATAGATTGCACGGTGATAAAGTACCAACCAATCAGCTCCTAACTGTCATTCTCCAAACACAGCCTGTGACATGGCAGTCAGGAGCTGATTGGTTGGTACGTTATCAACCGTGCAATTGATCTCTCTCCAAAGCTTGATAAATCTGGGCCTTAGTGTGAAACAAATCTGCGGCTGCTGCATCATTGGCTTCCTACAGAGAGTCAGAGCCAATCACACACAGATGTGTCATGTCAATCTAATCAGCGCAGTCTCGTGTAGCGGTTTTGACGCATCGCATGACGACTAAGATGGATATTGGAGGGAAGGGCTGTTTGGTGTGACTGCGGCAATAGTGTATGAGGACACATTTATAGTACCACTTACCAATCACTTATCATGGTTATAATAATGTTATCTGCAACCTTCTTATAATGGTCCCATCACTCAGCATCACACAGATTCCTGCACTGACTATATGATGCGCTATAGTTATCCGCACCAGATTTACTAACAATACATACTATGTAACACAATCTCATGTATGTCGTGTGTACATTTAACATCTCATATTGATACAAATACACTTTTCATGTACGTGTGAGAGAGCTCTTAGATATGTAACAAGAATTAAAAATATCAAGTGGGCGCTATTTGTAGAAAAGGATCATTTACATTTGGATGTAAGTCATGTTTATGGCGCCTCTCAGATGTAGCAGCTCACGTCCACGCTGATAGCTGTCACTGTCACAGTCTCCCCGAGAGGATTTCTCACAAGTAGGCAAGTATAGTACCGCTACATCTGAGAGGCGCGTCATAAACATGACTTACATCCAAATGTAACTGAGCCCCAGCGTTAGTAAGATCTAGTTGTTGGAGAAAAGACACTGATATTTTGAAAGATTTGTCCATGCATTGTGTTTTACAAGAGGCTCCATATACTGTAAGTGGCCACGTGAAACCTTATTTAAAATGCATGTAGCCATAGGGATCATTGGGGCAGATGTATTATCCTGGAGTAGGCATAAGGAAGTGATAAACCAGTGATATGTGCAAGGTGATAAACACACCAGCCAATCAGCTCCAATATGTAAATTAACAGTTAGGAGCTGATTGGCTGGTGAGTTTATCACCTTGCACATATCACTGGTTTATCACTTAATTATGCTGTCTCTAGGCTTAATACATCTGCCCCATTGTGCCTTATAACCAATGCAGTTAGATGGCCCTGATGTTCCCATTTAAATGTATAAATCTCTGATTTATTTTTTCCCACAAGTATGTAACGGGTGTGGTATGGTATGCCGGCGGCCGGGCTCCTGGCGACCAGCATACCGGTGCCGGGAGCCCGACCGCCGGCATACAGACAGCGTGGCAAGGGCAAATGATCCCCTTGCGGGCACGGTGGCGCGCTACGCACGCCACACTATTTTATTCTCCCTCCAGGGGGGTCGTGGACCCCCACGAGGGAGAATAAGTGTCGGTATGCCAACTGTCGGGATTCCGGCGCCGGTATACTGTGCGCCGGGATCCCGACAGTCGGCATACTGAAGACCACCCGTATGTAACAGCTGCATAATGGGGATAAGGTGTAAAGGTGGGTACACACTGGCCGATATATCGCGGGTCCGTCGGCCAGTGAGTACAGGTGATATGTCTGTGAACTCCGTCGTTCACAGACATATCGCGTCGGCCCCGCAGCACAGCCGACGGCCAATATATCTACCGATATATTGGCACATCGCTGTGTGTGCAAGGGCGACCAGTTGGCTGCCCATACACATGCTGCGGCGGCCGACGGTGATTGACAGCTGAACTGGGCGGGCGTGCCAGTTCATGACGTCAGTCCCCGATGGATCAGGCAGTGTGTATGCACAGCAGACTGTCCGATCCGTCCATAGATATATCTGCAGATCAATTGATCAGCAGATATATCTATCAGTGTGTACCCACCTTAATCAGGGAGATTGCTGGACTATTCAGGGAGTCAGGGAGATCGCTGATATTTCAGGGAGTCTCCTGCAGAATGCGGGCGGGTAGGTAAGTATGGTTCATATACAGTGGGTGTGTGTATAAGCCAGTGCCCCCCCCCCCCCCCCCCCCCAGCCACTAACCTCACCGCCCGTCACTGACCCACTCTCTGCACCCCTTAGACATTAATTAATCAGACTGGCTAAGAAACTTTTTTTCATAGTTGCAGAATATATTATATATATTTTATTGAGATAACCATGGGCGTGGATCATGACAGTAAGTAGAGCAATCTTCTATTTAAAACTGCACTAAACGTGGTCACTTTCTTCTAAACCTACTGCAAGTTATAAAACCTTCCATTTGAAACAATGACATTACCTAATGTACTAATTATCAGTAATTGGCGTTTAGCACATCATCAGTGTAAGGAAAACATTTCCTTCTAGTACAATCACACACGGAGACACCTGTCCCTCTCTCTGGGGAATAGTGTCACACAGTCTATTCCTGAGACCTGGTAACTCGCTGACTATGTACTGTACCTCTCAGGTGATGTCTATACATTGGGGGCTCATTAATAGCTGGCGCATTGGGAGCCTCAGAACTGTTTCAAAAATAAGAATGAGGAGTGAGCAGAAAATGGCACGACGGCCCCCCGAGAGCAAAGCTTTAATGAATCCCCCCCCTGGGAAAGACGAGCTGGAGGAATTGTAAGGCTATCGAATATGGGAAAGAGGAGAATGTGATCTCACATACAGTATGACATGGTGACAGCATATGCTGGTGCTACATAGTGTGTAATCATAATATTACAGATGTGTCCACATACATATATGCTCAAATTCACCAAATAGCCCTGTTTCGTGCACCATGGACTTAGCCGCACCCTGCGTCCCATCAGACACCTTTACACAAAATATGTGTCTTATTCGCATCACTGATGTGACAAACGTACAACGCAGGGTGACGCTGACTCCTGGCGCTGGCATTTCATGCGGCTTGTGTGCTAATCTGGGTAATAAGGCAAAAGACAGAGGTCCGACACAAGTGACACACGCCATGCTAGTGCCACTTATTGTTAGGCTTAGGGGTATATTCAATAACTGTCAGCTGCCGTCTTGTCGGGAAGATGGCAGCTTCCGAAAGTTTTAGGTCGGAAGGGGTTCTGACCTATTCATTACGGCCCCATTTATTCCGACAAGTCGGGAAATCCGACTTGTCGGAATGCACGCTGATCGGCGGCCTCTGCCGCTGCTGTCAGCGCACCCGCTGTCGGAATGGACCCGACTCTTATTGAATATACCCCGTAGTCTGCCACTTTATAACAATTCTATTGGGAAAAAATACTAATGTGTCTAGTATATTGTGTGTGACTTTTATATGCACCTACAATGCAAAAAAAAAAAATACAAAAAATTGGGGAAAGTGTATGAAATTTTGGGGATCTCTACACATACCAGAGTGTCTAAGTCACATCATACGTCTCGCAGCATATAGCACAAAAACGTTATTTGAATGAGGACATTAAATATGTATATGGAAGATTAGTAAAGGCAGTAGGGATGAGCGGATTCAGTTCCCTGAGAACCGAACCCTACCGAACATCACGTCCCAAGCCCGGATCCGAGCCCGGCTCGGGACTTCCCACCAGACTCGAAAACAAGAATGGGGCAAAACGTCATCATCCCGTTGTCGGATTCTCGCAGGTTTTGTATTCCATATAAGGAGCCGTGCGTCGCCGCCATTTTTACTCCAGTCCTGGAGAGTGTAGTGAGAGGACGCATCTCCACAGTGTCCGTGCGGGAAAGTGGTGTGTCACCTGGGTTGGCGACCTGCTCTTATGTGTTATTGCAGTGCTGTGTTGTGCTGCATCAGTCCAGTCATAGTGCTGGTGTCCTCTGCTGCCATATGTCCAGTGCTGCTGTATAAGTCCAGTACAGTGGTGCTGTGTTGTGCTACATCAGTCCAGTGGTGGTGTCCTGTGCTGCCATAAGTCCAGAGCTGCTGTATAAGTCCAGTGCATTGGTGCTGTGTTGTGCTGCACCACTCCAGTGGTGGTGTCCTGTGCTGCCATAAGTCCAGTGGTGGTGTCCTGTGCTGCCATAAGTCCAGTGCTGCTGCCATATAAGTCCAGGGGTACAGCCGTATAAGTTCAGGGGTACTGCCGTATAAGTCCAGTCCAGTGGTGCAGCCATATAAGTTCAGGGGTACTGCCGTATAAGTTCAGGGGTACTGCTGTATAAGTCCAGTGGTACTGATGTATAAGTTCAGGAGTACTGCCGTATAAGTTCAGGAGTACTGTCGTATAAGTCCAGTGGTACTGCCGTATAAGTCCAGTCCAGTGGTGCAGCCGTATAGGTCCAGAGGTACTGCCGTATAAGTCCAGGGGTTCTGCCGTATAATTCCAGGGGTGCTGCCGTATAATTCCAGGGGTGCTGCTGTATAAGTCCAGTCCAGTGGTGCAGCCGTATAAGTCCAGGGGTACTGCCGTATAAGTCCAGGGGTACTGCCGTATAAGTCCAGTCCAGTGGTGCAGCCATATTAGTTCAGGGGTACTACCGTATAAGTTCAGGGGTACTGCCGTATAAGTCCAGTCCAGTGGTGCAGCCATATAAGTTCAGAGGTACTGTCGTATAAATTCAGTCCAGTGGTGCAGCCATATAAGTTCAGAGGTACTGCCGTATAAATTCAGTCCAGTGGTGCAGCCATATAAGTTCAGGGGTACTGTCGTATAAATTCAGTCCAGTGATGCAGCCATATAAGTTCAGTGGCACTGCCGTATAAGTTCAGTAGTACTGCCGTACAAGTTCAGGGGTACTGCCGTATAAGTCCAGCCCAGTGGTGCAGCCATATAGGTCCAGGGGTACTGCCGTATAAGTCTAGGGGTGCTGCCATATAAGTCCAGCCCAGTGGTACAGCCGTATAAGTCCAGGGGTACTGCCGTATAAGTCCAGGGGTGCTGCCGTATAAGTCCAAGGGTGCTGCCGTATAAGTCCAGTGGTACTGCCGTATTAGTCCAGTGGTACTGCCGTATAAGTCCAGTCCAGTGGTGCAGCCGTATCACTTCAGGGGTGCTGCCATATAAGTTATGGGGTACTGCCGTATAAGTCCAGTCCAGTGGTGCAGCCGTATCAGTTCAGGGGTGCTGCCGTATAAGTCCAGTGGTACTGCCGTATTAGTCCAGGGGTACTGCCATATAAGTCCAGGGGCACTGCCGTGTAAGTCCACAAATATTGTGCATATATTACATCTGGGCAAATTCTAGCACGTCCCACGTTTGCACATACAATTAATTTGGTGATGCAGAATTTTTTGTGAAAAAAAAAAAATTGCGGGCCACTTTCGACATTTAACCACTGAGAGCCACTCCTAGATGGGCCAGGTGCTTGTGCAGCCCACTTGTGTCACTTAGCAAAGTATTCCAGCTACTGTACCACGGTGCAACATTTTGGCCTAAAAACAATATTGTGAGGTGTGAGGTGTTCAGAATAAACTGGAAATGAGTGGAAATGAATGTTATTGAGGTTAATAATACTATAGGATCAAAATTACCCCCAAATTCTGTGATTTTAGCTGTTTTTGTGTTTTTTTTTTTCCAAAAACCATCCAGATCCAAAACCAAAACCCGAAAGGGTGGTTTTGGCAAAACAAATCCAGATCCAAAACATGAGCAGGGATCCAGATCCAAAAGCAAAACACAAAACACGAAAAGTGCCCGCCGCACATCTCTAATATGGCAGAGAGTACAGATGGAACGCATCCCTTCTGGACAGACATCTTGATCCAGCAGAAGTAACCAGAACTTTATTAGCGGTGATACTGAGTAGGTGCGGATAGTCCAGTGTAGTCCAGCGTCCCCCAAGCTTTGCAATCAAAATGAATAAAAAATAAAGGGTCATTCAGACTCGGCCGCCGATGGTGGCAAACTGCAGTCGCAACCCCGGTGGATGTGACTGCAATGGGATTGGCAGCGGCGGGAGTTTCTGTGGCGGCAATGCGGCATTAGGGGTATTGGCGGGACCATTTTCAGGGTGGCTGCATGACATCACGCACAGCCAATCTAATAAAAAAATGGCCGCTGACCATCTGACAGGGGCTGGCCAACCAGCTTTGCTTTCTGCTACCTACTCAGCTGCTCAACACACTGAGACGGGAGGTGGACTAGCAGCTATGCCTCACCGCTACCTGCTCGGCTGCTCAGCATTCAGAGACATGGGGGTGCGCCTGGAGCCATGACCATGCGCCCTTGCTGTACACATGCATACCGCACTAGTATGCCAGTAATGTTTTAGAGACTCAGGCCAGCCCTGCTCACAGTACAAATTCTACCAATTGTTGTCATGTTCCACTTACAAAATAGCTCAGATGGGAGAAAAAGAGGAGCAATAGGAAGAAATGGGAAAGAGGGGAGGAATACAGGGAAACAGGAGAAAGAAAGGAGGAATACGGAGAGATGGGAGAGAGAGAGGAGGAATAGGGGGAGATGGGAGAGAGAGAGAGGAGGAATAGGGGGAGATGGGAGAGAGAGAGGAGGGAGATGGGAGAGAAAGAGGAGGGAGATGGGAGAGAGGCGGAATAGGGGGAAAGAGAGGAGGAATACAGGGAAACAGGAGAAAGAAAGGAGGAATACGGAGAGATGGGAAAGAGAGAGAGGAGGAATAGGGGGAGATGGGAGAGAGAGAGGAGGAATAGGGTGAGATGGGAGAGAGAGAGGAGGAATAGGGTGAGATGGGAGAGAGAGAGGAGGAATAGGGGTAGATGGGAGAGAGAGAGGAGGAATAGGGGTAGATGGGAGAGAGAGAGAGAGAGAGGAGGAATAGGGGGAGATGGGAGAGAGAGAGGAGGAATAGGGGGAGATGGGAGAGAGAGAGGAGGAATAGGGGTAGATGGGAGAGAGAGAGGAGGAATAGGGGGAGATGGGAGAGAGAGAGGAGGAATAGGGGGAGATGGGAGAGAGAGAGGAGGAATAGGGGGAGATGGGAGAGAGAGAGAGAGAGAGAGAGAGAGAGAGAGGAGGAATAGGGGGAGATGGGAGAGAGAGAGGAGGAATAGGGGGAGATGGGAGAGAGAGAGGAGGAATAGGGTGAGATGGGAGAGAGAGAGGAGGAATAGGGGGAGATGGGAGAGAGAGAGAGAGAGGAGGAATAGGGGGAGATGGGAGAGAGAGAGGAGGAATAGGGGGAGATGGGAGAGAGAGAGGAGGAATAGGGGTAGATGGGAGAGAGAGAGGAGGAATAGGGGGAGATGGGAGAGAGAGAGGAGGAATAGGGGAGATGGGAGAGAGAGAGGAGGAATAGGGGGAGATGGGAGAGAGAGAGGAGGAATAGGGTGAGATGGGAGAGAGAGAGGAGGAATAGGGGTAGATGGGAGAGAGAGAGAGAGAGAGAGAGAGAGGAGGAATAGGGGGAGATGGGAGAGAGAGAGGAGGAATAGGGGGAGATGGGAGAGAGAGAGGAGGAATAGGGGTAGATGGGAGAGAGAGAGGAGGAATAGGGGGAGATGGCAGAGAGAGAGGAGGAATAGGGGGAGATGGTAGAGAGAGAGGAGGAATAGGGGGAGATGGGAGAGAGAGGAGGAATAGGGGGAGATGGGAGAGAGAGAGGAGGGAGATGGGAGAGAGGCGGAATAGGGCGAGAGAGAGGAGGAATAGGGGTAGATGGGAGAGAGAGAGGAGGAATAGGGGGAGATGGGAGAGAGAGAGGAGGAATAGGGGTAGATGGGAGAGAGAGAGGAGGAATAGGGGGAGATGGTAGAGAGAGAGGAGGAATAGGGGGAGATGGGAGAGAGAGAGGAGGAATAGGGGTAGATGGGAGAGAGAGAGGAGGGAGATGGGAGAGAGGCGGAATAGGGGGAGAGAGAGGAGGAATAGGGGTAGATGGGAGAGAGAGAGGAGGAATAGGGGGAGATGGGAGAGAGAGAGAAGGAATAGGGGTAGATGGGAGAGAGAGAGGAGGAATAGGGGGAGATGGCAGAGAGAGAGGAGGAATAGGGGGAGATGGCAGAGAGAGAGGAGGAATAGGGGGAGATGGTAGAGAGAGAGGAGGAATAGGGGGAGATGGGAGAGAGAGAGGAGGAATAGGGGGAGATGGGAGAGAGAGAGGAGGGAGATGGGAGAGAGGCGGAATAGGGGGAGAGAGAGGAGGAATACAGGGAAACAGGAGAAAGAAAGGAGGAATACGGAGAGATGGGAGAGAGAGGAGGAATATGGAGAGAGGAGAAATAGGGGAGACAGGAAAGAGAGAGAGAGCGGGATGTACTATCCTTCGCCCCCCCGCGTTAAGTGCCGTTTTCTCTCCGTTCACACTCACCGCTCCGCTGCCCACCGCTGCCCCTTAACTCCACCGTCTGCTTTTTTATTTCCCTCACTCTCCTCTTCACCGCCGCGGCCACGGAGTTATACTATCGCAGCGCTCCCCCTGGCGGTTGGCACGTGCACACCATTCACTTTTTTTTTTTTTTCGGGCATGCGCACATAGCCTTTCTGGATGGATCCTGGAGGCTTCCTGCGCCGCAGTTGTAGCTTCCGGCCTTGCGCGCGTGCGCCAACCGCCATGGGGAGCGCTGCGAGAGGAGAACAGTTTTCGCACAGCAGCCGATCAGGTCTGAACTGCGCTTGCGCCGGTGCATGCCAGACAGCCAACAGCCGTCTCAGCCCTGCGATCGCCTCTGCCTGATTGACAGGCAGAGGCAGTCGCTGGGTGGGAGGGAGCGAGCCGGCGGCATTTGGCCGCCATTTTAGGGTTGCAGCCCGTGCAACACAGGCATGACCGGACCATGCAGGGGGTTGGCCGTGGCGGCTGCTTGACGGCACACGCAGCCACTGCGACCCTCACAGCGACACTGGTAAGGAGCTACAGTACTCTTCAAGTACAAAAGCATCGCTGCTGTGCGATGCTTTTGTACTTGTGCGACGGGGCAGGGATTGACATGCGGGGTGAACTAGCCCTTTGCTGGGTGTCCCCCCGCATGTCTGTGTGACTGATCGTAGATGTGCTACGATCAGGTCTGAATTAGGCCCTATACACAGTCAGAGCAGGAGAAGACAGTAATGTATTTACCTGGCTGTAGTGTGTTCCTGGCTGCAGCGGCCCTGCTTCCTTTCGCTGCTGCTGGTCTCTGCGCTAACTATGGGGGGTAATTCAGATCGTAGCAGCAAATTTGTTAGCAGTTGGGCAAAACCATGGGGATCATTCTGACCTGATCGCTCGCAGGCTACTTTTAGCACTGCTGCGATCAGGTAGTCGCCGCCTACACGGGAGGGGGGATTCGCTGTGCAGGGCTGCGCTCGCTTGTGCACAGAGCTGCACAAACAAAAGATTGTGCAGTTTCTGCACAGCTCAGGACTTACTCACCCACTGCGATGATCTTGTCCGGAGCTGACGTCAGGATCCCTCCCTGGAAACGGCTGGACACGCCTGCGTTCGCCGGACACGCCGTCAAAACGGTGAGTTGACACCCCCGGACGGCCTCTTTCTGTCAATCTTCTAGCGTTCGCCGCTGTGAAGGCTTTCTTCGTTCATTTCGTCACTGCCCGGCGCCGGGTAGCGATGCGCCTGTGCATTGTGGACCGCACACATGCGCAGGACATACCTGATCGCACGGCTGCAAAAAACTGCAGCATGCAATCAGATCGGAATGACCCCCATGTGCACTGCAGGTGGGGGTGGTGGGCAGATGTAACATGTGCAGAGAGAGTTAGATTTGGGTGGGTTATTTTGTTTCTGTGCAGGGTAAATACTGGCTGCTTTATTTTTACACTGCAATTTAGATTTCAGTTTGAACAAACCTCACCCAAATCTAACTCTCTCTGCACATGTACATCTGCCCCACCTGCAGTGCACATGGTTTTGCCCAACTGCTAACAAATTTGCTGATCCGATCAGTTCTGAATTACCCCCTATGTCCACCAACACCTAGACCAGGGTTCACGGTCATTGGCGGTGGTAGAATAGGGAAGAGATGGTTGTTGGAGGGAATCAGAGATGAGGGGAAATATAGAAGAGAAGGTTGTCAGTGGTAGTCACATCGGGTATGGGGGTATAGGACAAATGAAGTTGTCAGAGGGAGTGAGGGATGGAGGGTGGGTTATGCAAAATAAGATTGTCAGAGGGAGTCATGGTCAGGGATAGAAAGGGGGTGCATAGGGAAGATAAGGTTGTCTGAGGGAGTGACAGTCAGAGATTGGGGGGGTTTAGGTAAGAAAAGGTTGTCAGAGGGAGGTACGGTAAGGGATGAGATCAATAGGGAAAATAAGGTTGTCAGAGAGAGTGACTGTAAAAGATGGAGCATATAGGGAAGAATATGGGGTATATCCAATTGAAGTCGGATCCATTCTGACATGCATTTGTCGGAATGGATCTGACTAGGGCTATTCAATGCCATCTCAATCCGACTTTAAAAAAAGTCAAATTGAGATGACGGAGCTGAGACGCAGGAGAGCCGCGGGGAGATGGGGGAGAGCCGCAGGGAGATGGGGGATAGCCGCGGGGAGACGGGTACAGTGCAAGTCTTCAGGCAGGCACTACCCAGGGGTGCATACAGTACAAGCTAGTATGCCGCTGGTGCAGCTGTGCCAGGGTGCCCTCTATGCGTGCCCTACCCTAAGATTAATAACCCACCTGGTCCTGACGGAATTCACCCAAGGGTTCTCATGGAGCTCCACTCCGAATTAGCAAGACCCCTATATTTGATTTTCAATGACTCACTTACATCAGGTATGGTCCTCAAAGACTGGTGTAGAGCGGAAGTAGTGCCGATATTTAAAAAGGGAAGTAAATGTGAACCGGGTAATTATAGACCAGTAAGTCTTACATCCATAGTGGGGAAAGTACTAGAATGTATTTTAAGGGACAGAATACAATAGTTCCTTGAAGCTAATAAGGTTATTAATAGGAACCAACATGGATTTGTGAAGGATAGATCATGTTAAACTAACTAAATAGGCTTTTATGAAACAGTAAGTGCAAACCTAGATCAGGGTAAGGAGGTGGACGTAATATTTTCAGACTTTGCTAAAGCTTTCGATACAGTGCCTTACATGAGACTTATCTACAAATTAAGAGAACTTGGGCTAGGGAGCACAATATGCACTTGGGTTAGAAACTGGTTGTATAAAAGGGAGCAGCGAGTGGTGGTAAATGGAACTTCTTTGAATTGGACTGAAATACTAAGTTGTGTGCCACAAGGGTCTGTACTTGGACCACTATTGTTCAACATTTTCATAAATGATCTGGTAGTAGGTCTAGAGAGCACAGTGTCATTTTTTGCAGATGATACCAAACTGTGTAAGGTTATAAATTCGGAGGGGGATGCTGAGTCTCTTCAGAAAAACTTATTTAAACTGGAAACATGGACAGCTAAATGGAGAATTGTTAGGCGCCGGGGTCCGCTCGTCGGTGCGGCCCGGCGCCTAGCAACCAGGGACACCATGCGCGTACAGCCGCCGGCTCCCTGGCAACGCTAGACGCCGGGCGCACGGAGCCGCACGGACCCTAGCAACGGGGACGCCACTGGCGGACCGCGTTCCCCGTTGCTGGGTCCATTTAAATTAGTAAGGGCACCTGTTTCCTGGCCGTGCAGCAAGGCAGCTGCACGGCATTCATGCAATCAGCACTGGCAGCAGTTGATTGGAGGGCTTCGGTTTATATGCTCTTGCAGTGCCTCACACAGACGCCGGTAATAGCTTCCTGCATGCTGTATCTGTTTGCTGAGAGTGTTTCCAGTCCTGCTGTATCCGGTCGTTCCTGTCCCCAGTTGTCCTGCACTCGGAAGTCGTCATCTGTTCCTAGAGTCCTGACTGAGCACCGTTAAACATCCAGTGGTGTTCGTGAGTCGCAGCGTAGCCGTGTGTTGCGGCTTGGCCGCTTTATTACTTATTATTTATTATTTGTGTTTCGGAGCTTTTGCGGAGGATTCCGCTCCCACAGATCCACTCTGGTATCCAGCGGTGCTGGGTAGGAGTAATGGACTAGTGGATTTTGGTTGTCCTTTTATCTGGCGGTTTTTCCGCGCATACTTCAAGTTTGGTTAGTTAGCTTGTTGCCCTTGGCCTGTTGTAGTCAGAGGTCCTCTTGTCATCATCCTGCCTCGGATTTCCCTTTGTCTCTCACTAAGACCGGGGGGCACCGGAGTTGGGCAGACATAATCCGCCTTTCAAACGTGGCTGCCAGGGGCTCAAGAAACCATAGTCTCGCAAGGGATTTCCGATAGCACGGGTGAGACAATAGAGTTAGGGCGCCAGGGGCAACTAGTCTTTCCTGCTCCCGTAACCAGCATTCCCTTCCAGTACTCTGGCCATTGTCATAAGATCTCCTCCGGTCAGGAGTACTGGAATCATAACATTATTACCGGCCAAACCAAAACTTAAAATTAAACAGGGTTTGATTTTTTCCTTATTCAGTTTTGTAAGAGTTATCGGCCTCATGAATCCCACAGGTTTAGGGCCAAATCCTGGTCAGCTCCTAGTCAGCCAGATTCAAGAACTTACTCAGATGGTTCAGGATCTTTCCCTGCGGGTGAAGTCGCAGGAAGATCTTTTACGAACTTCCCCGAGGGTAGTCCCTGAACCAAAAATGCACTTGCCTGACCGTTTTTCTGGTGATAGGAAGGAGTTTTTTAATTTTAAAGAATCCTGTAAACTTTATTTTCGTTTAAGACCGATCTCCTCAGGTACTGAATCTCAGCGGGTTGGAATCATTATTTCTTTGCTCCAGGGGGATCCTCAGACCTGGGCATTCGGTTTAAAAGCAGAGGATCCGGCATTGTTGTCAGTCGACGCTTTTTTGGGGTCTTTAGGGCTTTTGTATGATGACCCTGATAGAGAGGCATCCGCTGAGAGTCAGTTACGCGCTCTCAGACAGGGTAGAAATCCTGCAGGGGTTTATTGTACAGAGTTTCGCCGTTGGTCGAACGACTGTGGCTGGAATGACCCAGCCCTGCGCAGTCAGTTTCGCCTCGGCTTATCTGAGTCTATAAAAGACAGTCTCCTTCAGTATCCCGCTCCTGAGACTCTCCATAAACTCATAGAGCTTTCTATTAAGATTGATCGACGTCTCAGAGAGCAGAGGGCTGAAAAAGGAGCACCAGTCAGGACTACTCCATGTGTATTTTCCATTCCTGAGGACGTAGAGGAGCCCATGCAGATGGGTCTCTCCCGACTGTCTCCAGAAGAAAGAGCCAGAAGGCAAAACTCTGGTCTTTGTTTGTACTGTGGGGGTAAGGGACATTTTGCCCGTAATTGTCCGAACAAGTCGGGAAACGCCTCGACCAAGTGAATTTGTGAGGGGGTTCACTTTGGTCTGCAGCTTATCTCCTCGAATAACTCCCTTTTTGTCCCAGCTAAAGTTTCCTTTGGCAGCCTCAGTTCTTCGGTGTCGGCTTTTGTCGACAGTGGAGCTGCAGGGAACTTTATGGACTTAACTTGGGCCAAGGCCTTAGGTATTCCTCAGTTAGCCTTGGGTAGGTGTATCACCATGCATGGTTTAGATGGGAGTCCCTTGTCCAATGGGGTTATTTCCCTCTGTACACCTCCTGTACTACTTACGGTAGGAGCTCTTCATTCCGAAAAGATCGAGTTCTTCCTTACCCATTGCCCAGCAGTTCCAGTGGTTCTGGGTCACCCTTGGCTGGCCTTTCATAATCCCACCATTGATTGGCAGTTGGGGGAGATTTCACAATGGGGTACCATCTGTAATAAGGAATGTATTACGTTTCCCGTTAGAATAGCTGCTGCCATTCCCGAACTCATTCCCGTGGAATACCAGGACTTTGTTGATGTGTTTTCCAAGGGCAATGCGGACATTCTGCCTCCCCATCGGCCTTATGATTGTGCTATTGAGCTAATTCCCGGTGCCACATTGCCAAAGGGAAGGTTATATGCTTTATCCGGGCCAGAAACTGCGGCCATGAATGAGTATGTTAAGGAGAGTCTAGGGAAAGGATTTATCAGGCCATCTAAATCCCCTTTAAGTGCAGGCTTCTTCTTTGTGGAGAAAAAAGATGGATCACTCAGACCTTGCATTGACTTTAGAGCCCTGAATAAGATCTCAGTTAAAAATACTTATCCTCTGCCGCTGATTTCTGTCCTCTTTGATCAGCTGCGTTCGGCTGTGATTTTTTCTAAAATTGACCTGAGGGGAGCATATAACCTCATCCAAATCAAGTCTGGAGATGAGTGGAAGACGGCTTTCAGTACTCAGTCGGGTCACTACGAGTATCTGGTGATGCCGTTCGGCTTGTCTAACGCTCCGGCAGTTTTCCAGGATCTCATTAACGATGTGCTCCGTGACTTTCTAGGAAGATTCGTGGTCGTTTACTTAGACGACATCCTGATCTATTCTGACTCAATTGAACAACATGTTACCCAGGTGCGTCAGGTTCTTCAAAAATTACGTGAAAATCATCTATATGCCAAGCTGGAGAAGTGTGAGTTTCATGTCACGGAGGTATCCTTTTTAGGGTACATTATTTCCCCTCGGGGATTCTGCATGGAACCTAAGAAGCTCCAAGCCATCCTTAGTTGGGCGCAACCCACCAACTTAAAAGCAATTCAGCGCTTTTTAGGGTTTGCGAATTATTATAGAAGATTTATTCATTCTTTTTCCGACCTGGTTGCTCCCATGGTGGCACTGACTAAGAAGGGAGCGGATCCTACCAACTGGTCACGTGAAGCTGAGTTATCCTTTCAGGCCTTGAAACAAGCTTTTGTCTCAGCTCCAGTCCTCAGACATCCCAACCCAGAATTGCCCTTCATTGTTGAGGTTGATGCCTCGGAGGTTGGAGTGGGGGCTATCCTATCTCAAAAGGATCCGGAGTCTCTGGAACTACATCCTTGTGCCTTCATGTCCAGGAAATTCTCATCCGCTGAATCCAACTACGATGTTGGTAACCGGGAGTTACTGGCTATTAAATGGGCTTTCGAGGAGTGGAGACATTGGCTTGAGGGAGCAACACATACCATTTCAGTATTGACTGACCACAAAAATCTTCAGTACATCGAATCAGCTAAGCGGCTGAATGCCCGGCAGGCTCGTTGGGCTTTATTTTTTACTCGTTTCAAGTTTATTATCACCTTTAGGCCAGGTTCCAAGAATACCAAGGCGGATGCCCTGTCACGCAGTTTTCTTCCAGTTCATAATAACAGTCCTGTTACTCCCATACTTCCGTCTTCAGTCATTTGGGCAGGCCTCACACAAGATTTATTTACCCAGTTAAAGCAGCTTCAACATCAAGCTCCTGGAAATACTCCTGCTGGTCGTCTTTACGTCCCTGAGTTTTTGAGAGCTACTGTTTTGACTGAATTTCATGATAGCAAAGTTGCCGGGCATCCGGGGATCTCTAAGACTTTGGAATTAGTCTCCCGCTCAGTATGGTGGCCTGGTCTTTCTAAAGACATTAAGGAGTTTGTTTTTTCTTGTCAGGTCTGTGCACAGCATAAGGTTCCCCGTTCCTTGCCTATCAGGCAACTTATGCCCTTAAATGTTCCTCTCAGGCCATGGTCTCATATTTCCATGGATTTTGTGGTAGACCTCCCTCTGTCAGCCGGATTCCGAGTCATATGGGTGGTAGTGGACCGTTTTAGCAAGATGGCTCATTTCATTGCTCTTCCCCGACTGCCATCTGCCCAGGGATTGGTTGTTTTGTTTCTCCGCCATGTTTTCAGACTTCATGGGTTGCCCACTGATATTGTTTCTGATCGGGGTCCACAATTCATTGCACAATTCTGGAAGTCCTTTTGTGCCTCATTAAAGATGAAATTGTCTTTAACATCCGGTTACCATCCCCAATCCAACGGGCAGACCGAGCGAGTTAATCAATCATTAAAACAGTATTTGCGTTTGTACTCAGCCAAACTCCAGAATGATTGGTCCGAGTTTCTTCCTTTGGCGGAGTTTGCTTACAATAATTCTTGTCATTCCTCCACTAATGTGTCTCCATTCTTTTCAGTTTTTGGTTTTCACCCCAGAGCTAATTCTTTTTTTCAACATTCTTCTGTTTCCTCGCTAACCTTAACCTCTCATCTCAGAGTCATTTGGAAAAAAGTGCACCTTGCCCTCAGAAAAGCGGCATTTCGAGAGAAAAATTTTTCGGACAGGCTCCGACGTCCTTGCACTTTTAAGGTGGGAGACAGGGTATGGTTGTCGACTCGTAACATTAGACTTCGACAAACCTCAGCTAGATTGGGCCCCAAATTTATTGGACCATTTCATATTATTAAAAAAATCAACCCAGTTGCTTTCCGGTTACGTTTACCAAGAGCTCTCCGGATCGGAAATACGTTCCATTGCTCCCTGTTGAAACCATACGTTTCTTCCAGTAGATTTCCTCGGAAGATCTCTCAGGGGAAATCACCAGTAGATGTACAGGGACAACAGGAGTTCTTGGTGGAGAAGGTTCTCGATTCCAAATTGTCCCGGGGTCGGCTTTATTTTCTGGTGCACTGGAGAGGCTATGGTCCTCAAGGGGGGGGTACTGTTAGGCGCCGGGGTCCGCTCGTCGGTGCGGCCCGGCGCCTAGCAACCAGGGACGCCATGCGCGTACAGCCGCCGGCTCCCTGGCAACGCTAGACGCCGGGCGCACGGAGCCGCACGGACCCTAGCAACGGGGACGCCACTGGCGGACCGCGTTCCCCGTTGCTGGGTCCATTTAAATTAGTAAGGGCACCTGTTTCCTGGCCGTGCAGCAAGGCAGCTGCACGGCATTCATGCAATCAGCACAGGCAGCAGTTGATTGGAGGGCTTCGGTTTATATGCTCTTGCAGTGCCTCACACAGATGCCGGTAATAGCTTCCTGCATGCTGTATCTGTTTGCTGAGAGTGTTTCCAGTCCTGCTGTATCCGGTCGTTCCTGTCCCCAGTTGTCCTGCACTCGGAAGTCGTCATCTATTCCTAGAGTCCTGACTGAGCACCGTTAAACATCCAGTGGTGTTCGTGAGTCGCGGCGTAGCCGTGTGTTGCGGCTTGGCCGCTTTATTACTTATTATTTATTATTTGTGTTTCGGAGCTTTTGCGGAGGATTCCGCTCCCACAGATCCACTCTGGTATCCAGCGGTGCTGGGTAGGAGTAATGGACTAGTGGATTTTGGTTGTCCTTTTATCTGGCGGTTTTTCCGCGCATACTTCAAGTTTGGTTAGTTAGCTTGTTGCCCTTGGCCTGTTGTAGTCAGAGGTCCTCTTGTCATCATCCTGCCTCGGATTTCCCTTTGTCTCTCACTAAGACCGGGGGGCACCGGAGTTGGGCAGACATAATCCGCCTTTCAAACGTGGCTGCCAGGGGCTCAAGAAACCATAGTCTCGCAAGGGATTTCCGATAGCACGGGTGAGACAATAGAGTTAGGGCGCCAGGGGCAACTAGTCTTTCCTGCTCCCGTAACCAGCATTCCCTTCCAGTACTCTGGCCATTGTCATAAGATCTCCTCCGGTCAGGAGTACTGGAATCATAACAAGAATGAGGTTCAATATAGACAAATGCAAGGTAATGCATTTTAGTAGCAAGAACAGAAATACTACCTATATACTAAACGGAGAAAAACTAGGAGATTCTATACTGGAAAAAGATTTAGATGTTAACATAGATAACAAACTGAGCTGTAGTACCCAAAGTAGGAGGTCAGCAAAAAAGACAAACAAGAAAAAAACATGCATAAAGCGGGGAATTGATGCAAGGGATGAGAGTGTTATACTCCCATTATATAAATCACTAGTGAGGCAACATCTCGAATACTGTGCACAATTATGGGAACCATACTACAAAAAGGATATTGAACTAGAAAATGTTCAGAGATGGGCGACCAAATTGATTAAAGGCATGGAGATGCTAGAATAGGAGGAAATGCTTTTTAAGCTAGGCATGTTTACATTGGAAAAAAGGAGATTAAGAGGGCAGGGCTGCCATCAAAATTTTGGGGCACGGGACTGACAAAATAGGCAGGGCCCCCTCCCCTAAAAAATAAATATATATATATAAAAAGTAAAATATATAATATATATATATATATATATATATATATATATATATATGTTTAAAAAATAAATAAATCCTGTGCACATACAGAGCAACACTATATTAATGCCCCTTGCTCCATATTAATGCCCCCAGTAGCGGTGCTGCTTATACACATAATGACCTCAATAGCGGTGCCGCTTACACACAAACTGCCCCCAGTAGCGGTGGCGCTTAAACACAAACTGCCCCCTGTAGCGATGCCGCTTATGCATGCCTCCAATAGTAGTGCCGCTTACACATAATGACCACACACACACACACACACACAGATACACACACGCACACACTTTCTCTCTCTTACTCTCCCTCAACTTACCTATCACAGGCTGGCAGGAGCTGTTGCAGATTCTCCTGTGGTAGCAGCCCACCTGGTCCTGTGTAGCCCCGCCCTATCCATTCCAGTAGCTCCGCCTCTTTTTCATGCCAGAGTTCTGACACTGTCACAAGAGGGGGGAGAGGACGCTGCAAGCTTCAATTGAAAACATCCCTCCCAAAATGGCCGCCGCCTCAGAGAAGACAGTTATTAAAGATACCAGAGGAGCCTCCTCTAGTATCTTTAATAACTGTCTCCTATGAGGCGGCGGCCATTTTTGGAGGGACGCTTACAATTGATGCTTGCAGCGTTCACCCCTCCTGTGAGTCAGATCTCAGCACAAAAAGGGGGCCTGACCTTACTGTACGTGGCTATAGCAGCCTGGTGCAGGGAACCAGAGCCCCCCTCCCCCCATAACAGTGCTACCGCATGGATGTGTGGAATTGTGCACCCTCATCTCCTTACCCACCATCTACACGGGACCAGCATCTGGAGAGGGGGGGAGGGAGCCGGACTCAGCACTGACGGTGCCTCAGGAAACAGTCACTGCTCAGTGCTAGAGCCGATGTCCAATCAAATCTGTCACTATGACAGGGACGAGCTCTGAGGTGGGATGCAGGCACGCCTCTGTCACTGAGGCAGGTCTGCTGGTGCCTCTACTCTGTTATTTTAATGGGGTTTTCCTACCCTCGGTTTGGCCCCGCTCCCCGCCTCAGGCACTTTATTATTGTCAGTGGGAGGCAGCTCTCTCAGCTGCCTCCCACCCACAAGTGGCAGTGTTTCCACAGCAAATATGATTAGAAAAATACACAGAAGCGGTTAATGACACGGAACATGCGTTATAAGAATCTTCTTTGTATCACTTCAATCATTATGACAGGTGAGCGGCACTGCCTCCCATAACTGCACATCCCTGGTCGGTATACTGACATTCGGCATCCGGTCAGAGCCGGATTAAGGGGGGGTTTCCGGGGTTAAGTACCCCGGGCCACCCTGTCTGAAAGGGCCCCCCGTCACGCGCCACAGATTGGATCTGTAATCCGATCCGCGGCACTGCACTGCACTCCCCTCCCCACTATGAGCCCAGCAGCAGCCGCCAAACACATGGCCGCCGGCGCCGCTGAGCGCTTCCTGGTCTGCTTACTGAGCGACGGCTCAGCTGCCCAATAATGTGTCATGCTGCAGCCTGCTGCTTAGCGACTGGCTGTGCACGCAGGCTGCAGGAAAGAAGGAAGCTCCCTGTCAGCGCGTGTGTACTGGTCTGGCCGCGTGAAGAGACAGGCTCCAGTCCTGTCTGTAAGGTCAGGATGGGCTGTTCATTTTTTTTTAAAGTTATGTAGTAAATTTAAACCTAGGCTCTGGGTTGTGTGTGTGTGTGTGTGTGTATATATATATATATATATATATACGCACACACACACAGGATATATATAATATATATATATAAAATACATATATACACACACTGTATACATATATACACACAAACGCACATACACAAACAACAGAGGCGGCACTCCCGGACTCAGCACTTGGTGAAAGATAAAGTGCTTTAGTTCGAAATTTCGGGATACTTCCCCCCGTCATCAGGACAAGTGTGTCCTGATGACAGTTGGGGGGGATTACCTCAAAACGTTGCAGTACAGTAAACAAAAACTGTATTGAACAAGTCACATACAACCGACGTTTCCAGGTTCGCAGACCTCGAAACGTCGGTTGTATGTGACTTGTTCAATACAGTTGCCGCTGTTTATTCTGTAATATATATATATTAATAAGACACCGCATGTCATGGCACGCACAACATCAGCAACAGCCTGACAGAAAAGAAACATCACCAGAGTGTAACTATAACCAATAACTGCAGACAGAGTACGCACTGGGACGGGCGCCCAGCATCCTCTACGGACTAAGAGAAAAAGATTTACCAGTAGGTATTAAAATCCAATTTTCTCATACATCCTTGAGGATGCTGGGGACTCCGTAAGGACCATGGGGTTTATACCAAAGCTCCAGACCGGGCGGGAGAGTGTGGACGACTCTGCAGCACCGATTGAGCAACATGAGGTTCCCATCAGCCAGGGTATCAAACTTGTAGAGCTTAGCAAAAGTGTTCGAACCCGACCAAATATCCGCTCGGCAAAGTTAAACTGCCGAGACTCCTCGGGCATCTGCCCAAGAAAAGCCCATCTTCCTAGTAGAATGGGTCACCACCGAATTCGGTAACGGCAATCCAGCCATAGAACGAGCATGCCGAATCGGATCACAGATCTAACGTGTAACCGACTGCAGAGACGCAGGCGCCCCAATCACGCTGGGAGCATACCGGACAAACAGAGCCTCTGTTTCCCCAATCTGAGCCAAATTGGCGACATAAATATTCAAAGCCCTGACTACCTTGAATCAGCCAATGCTTGAGAAACCCCAGGCATCAAATAGGCTGGTTTCAGCGAAACACCTAAACCACTTTTGGCAGAACTATTATCCGAGTTCTCAAATTCGCTCTTTCCACCTGGAAGATCAAACAGGGGCTCCTGTGAGACCCAGCCGCTAATTCCGACATCCGCCTTTCGGACGGCAAGCCAAAAGCATGACCACTCTCCAAGAGAGAATTTTTAACACAACCTTTCATAAAGGTTCCAATCAGTGTGACACAAGAAACTCAACACCGCGGCAATGGTCCCACGGTGCTAATGGGGGCACAAATGGAGGTTGGATGTGCAGTACTCCTTCCACGAAGGTCCGAACTTCCGGAAAGGTCATCAATTCTTTCTTGAAAGAAAATTTATAAGGCCAAAAACCGCACTTGAGCGGAGCCTAACCTTAGGCCTGCCTGGAGAAGAACGACCCAGCTGGAGCTTCCGCAGTAACCTTCTTGGATTCACACCAAGACACATATTTTCTCCAAACATGGTGGTAAGGCTTTGCCGTTACTTCTGTTCTAGCCGGAAGAAAAGTGGAAATGACTTTACTGGGAATACCCTTTCTGGCTAGGATATGGCGTTCAACCGCCACGCCGTCAAACGCAGCCACGGTAAGTCTTGATAAATGCCCTGATCTTGCTGTAACAGTTCCTCACGTAGAGGAAGAAAACAGGGATCTTCTATGAGTAAATCTTGAAGAATTGGATACCAAGCCCTCCGTGTTCAGACCGGAACAATGAGGATCGCCTGAACCTTTGTTCGTCTTACGCTTATCACCTTCAGAGAGTGAAAATGGAGGGGACACATAGACCGACTGAAAACACCCAAGGTGTCCCGAGGACGTCCACTTCTATAGCCTGAGTGTCCCCTGACCTGGAACAATATCCTTGAGATCTCTCGTTGAGGCGAGACGCCAACATGTCCAATTGAGGTACTCCTCAAAGACTTTTCGCTTCAGTGAAACTTCTCTATGACGACAGCATTTCTCCCGGATAGAGATCACATCTGCAGAGGAATCTATTTCTCCGTCGTTCACATCCGGAACGAATACTGCTAATATAGCGTTTACCAGTCTTTCCACCCAGCGGAAAACTTTTATAGCATCTGCCATCGCCGCTTTGCTCCTTGTTCCGCCCAAGCGGCTTACTTACACCGCTGCAGCCAAGTCGCCCGACAGCATTAACACGGCAGAACACCAAGCCTTTGTTCACTGAAAGTAGCTCTGAATTCAAGAAAACTTATTGCAGACAAGCTTCCCAGCTCGACCTTTTCCTCTGGAAATACTTCCCTTGCTAGGAGTCGGACTGCTCCCCAGTCTCGAAAATCTGCATGCACGGACATTTCCAACTGGCCCCGTGAAAACCACTCTGGCAGTTGACCTGTTCACCGAAAAGCCTCTTAGGCCGCACCAACTCCTTCATCAACGGAACATATTGATGGATTGTCACTGCAAATCTGATCCGACTCTGAATCCTCAGACCTCTTTCCACAGGAAAACACAGAACCTCCACCGTTCAGTATCTACTCTGATACCCACATCCGACATCTGTGTCATTGGGAATAACAGCCATTCCCTGTGTTGAAAGAACAGTCAGAGAGAAACAACGATTTGCACCACTTGTTTCTTGACCTCGCCTTAAATCAGGAGAGTGTCTCAGTACAGAATAACAATGGCTCTTACTATTGAAAGACCGGTGAAATGGCAAAGACTAACCTGGATATCAACCTAGGTAAGCTAAATGTGAAGAAAAACGCATTTAACCCCTTTTCTACCTTTACGTGCTGAAGCACCTCCGTAAGTAGAAACTTAGATTCCAACATTTTTTATTTATTTTTTTTGGACAGCAGGACAATGTCCTGAACCTGACGCAACTCTGGTATGGCGTCGCGTATTACCTCCCCTTCCAGAGGGGAATCGCTAAGATCTATTCAAAAAATCAGTGAGGGGAATCATCTGTAAACCCCAGCATGTCCCCCATTTGGATTCTATGAGTAACTCACAGGTCCAAGTCCATTCCCGGACTGACTGAAGAATAGCAGACGAGTTCCCACCGGAGTGGGCTCCAGCCAGATAGACCCAGCGACATGCGGTGGATGTGGTAGAAACAGACAACAACACCCCCTTCTGCGAACCTAACAAGGCTGCAGAACTCTTACCTTGTCACCTTTCACAATCTGCACCGAAAAGGAAAAAAGAAAAGTATCAAACCGGTTAAAATGACTGCATCCCACAACCGAATGCGTCACCAACCGTTGTGAGGGAATCTAACTCACGAAGTTAGACTTACCCGATGTATCTGCCGAGATTGACTGAACTGAGGCCTTCCCAACAGCGGTACACCGTCGCAGGGAAACACTCCAGTATCTCTCGGATTCAGCCTCAGCATTTCTTCTGCAGTCGCACTGCAACCTGCCGCCATGTTATAGAGAAGGATCAACATAAGACACATCCCCTCTCTCTATAGGGTAAATCTATCGGATGCCTTTCCGAATACAATCATTTCCCCCATGTGCAGGCAATGCAAATAACTCCAAAGTAAAGAATAAAATATCACTTAGCTTCCTGTGTACGATCCTTTGCGACAGGGCCCCGTGTCGACCAGGAGTTGACTTTCACAGTATTCTATCGGAAGCGGGAAAAGAATAAATGTTCGGACTTCTTTCTGAGACCAACTCGTCACGGCCGACCTAGAGCTTTACCAACAGAGCGACCAGCACACGAGAAGGAATACTATTATTTCAGCATCCATTAAAAATGTAATATGAATATACATAACTAGGTGCTTCATCGCGCCCTACGGGCGCTCTTCACACCGTCGCAAGGGGCTACGCCCCCTTAACCCTTGCATGCCTTTCTGGGGTTTAATATTTGTATTATATGGAGTATTACCTGCATTCCTTTGTTAGTGGTTAAATATTGCAGGATGAAAGGGCGTGCGATGGTGAAGGAGGCGCAGCCCCTTGCGACGGCGTGAACAGCACCTGCAGGGCACGATGTACAGAATGTAGCGGGTGCGGGGGGGACTGCGGATGGTGTCTGTAGATGCTGCGGGTGGAGGGGAGGCAGAAGTGGGGGTGGGGCCCGGATGGGGAAGGTTCGGGAGGTGCTGCGCGTGGGGGAGGGGCAGAGGAGTGGGGGATGCAGATGGGGGAGGGGTCCGGAGGCACCGCAGGTGGGGGAGGGGCAGGGGTGCCACGGGTGGGAGAGAGGCAGGTGTGGGGATGTTGTGGATGGGTGAAGGGTTCCGGAGGTGCTGTGGGATGGGAAGGGACGGGTGTGCCGGGGCTTGGGTAGGGGACCGCAGGCACCATGGGTAGGGTAGGGGCAGGTACGGATGTTGCGGCGGATGGGAAAGGAGGTCCGGAGGTGCTGCAGGTGGTGGAGGGGCAGGTGCAGGGGTGCCATTGGTGGGGGAGGGGTGGGTGAGGGGGGGACCGCTGATGGAGGAGGGTGTCTGCAGATGCTGCGGGTGGAGGGGGGCAGGTGTGGGGGGAGACGTATAAGGGGGGTGAATGGTGGAAGGGGCCTGGAGGTGCTGTGGGTGGTGAAGGGGTGGAGGAGTGGGAGCCACGGGTGGTGTAGGGAATCTGGAGGCACAGCATGTGGGGGAGGGGTGGAGTGCCGCATGTGGTGGAGGGGAAGGTGCGGAGGTGTGGTGCATTGGGGAGAGGTCTGGAGGCGCTGCGGGTACTGTACATGCCATAAAAGGTAGTTGGAGGGTATGCAGTAACAGGGCCAGGACAGGGGTGACAGGGTCAGTACAGGGTTGACGGGGCCAGGACAGGGGTGACGGTGCCAGGACAGGGGTGACGGGGCCAGGACAGGGGTGACGGGGCCTGGACAGGGGTGACAGGGCCAGGACAGAAATGATAGGGACAGGATAGGGGTGACAGGGCCAGGGTAGGGGCGGCAGGACCAGGACAGGGGTGACGGGGCCAGTATAGGGTTCACAGGGCAAGCACAGGGGTGACAGGGCCAGGATAGGGGTAACAGGGCCAGCATAAGGGTGACAGGGCCAGGATAAGGGTGAAAGGGCCAGAATAAGGGTGGCAGGGCAAGGCCAGGGACATGACAGAACACAGGGCACGGGAGAGATTGGTATTAGGGACAAAACAGTGGTGACAGACAGATGTGTCTTACCGGAGTCACTGCTGCTGGCTGCTGCTGTTCCATTCCAACCTGTTGGGATCTGCTGCTGCTGGAGACTTGGCATGGCTGACTCTCTCAGGCTGGAGTCCTGCTTTCTCTGCCAGTCCGCATCCCTCCCCCCCCTCCTCAGTCACACACCGCAGACCTCGCGCAGCTGCCGGGCACTGTGGTAAGGTGAGACTGGAAATTACTGGTTAGCCCCCAGGAGATGCTGCGGCTGGAGGGAGGAGGGGGTCATAGCATGCACGTGGCGCGGACCTCACGGCTTCCGGGCACTGTGGTAAGGGGAGACTGGGAGTGACTGGTTAGCTCCCAGGAGACGCTGCGGCTGGAGGGAGGAGGGGGTCAGAGCCTGCAAGCAGCTCGGATTTCTGCAGCGCTACCCGCCAGCTAAAGTGTGTGAATGAGCTGGGCGCACTCCACTGCGGGTGGCAGTGCTGCAGCTAGCGGTGGGGTTGCCGGGGCTGGAGATAACAGAGGCAGTATGGAACCTGCACAGCGGCAGGTGCCTCACTAAACTGCAGCTAAGAAGCGTGGTGGAGTGTGTCAGAAAGTGACGCTCCTCCGCACCAGAGAGACCCTGCTGAGTATGCCGATGTGGGGGGTCAAGCACACAGTGAGCCGGTGCCCGTCTGTCTGTATGACATATCCCTCACACACCCCCATACCTCCCAAATGTCCCGATTTTCGCGGGACAGTCCCATTTTTTGGGGTCTGTCCCGCAGTCCCACCCGCGGGTCGCAGTGTCCTGCGGTGGAGGGGGGGCAGTTGGAAAGCTCCTGTACTCGCTGTTCTGCTTAGCAGAGCAGCGGTGAATAGTGGAGACAGAGGGAGAGGGGGCATCAGGGGGTACGAATTAATGGGGGGGTTCCAGCAGCAGAGCCGGATTAAGGGGGGGTGGATACGTACCGTTGGCCCCACAGTTTTAGAGGCCCCCCCGGCTGGAGTAGCTCTGTCCCAGCTCAGAAGCTCCCCCCCCCCCGTCCTGCCAGCAACAGTGGCAGCATTGTGCTACAGTCAGCACACGCTGCTGCATATTGGCAGGTCTGTGGTGTTGCAGGGAGGCAGCAGTCTCCCTGCTTTCTTCTCCCTGTGCGGGTGTGTAGGGGGGAGCGACCACCTCCTCTGGATTTAGCCCTAGCTGAGGGGCCAAAATCCCATAAAAAAAATGAAAACAAAAATCGGAATTTGCATAAGGGGGCGTGGCCGCGCGGTCCGCGATTAGGCCACGCCCCCAACCCCCAGCAGGCACAGCAATGAGATAGGGCTCCCCTGTCTCAAGTGCCCTGGGCCCCCTGGACTCATAATCAGCCCCTGGGGGCATGCCAGCAGCTCACAGAGCTCTGGGCAAGCACCCTCACTGACGAAAACGGGGGCCCTCCCGTGAAGCCACGCCCCCTTTTCGCCGAGTGTGTTTCCCTCCTTCTGCCTGGAGAAAGCTCCTGCAGAAAGCTGGGAGGTATGCAGCCCTGTCTGTGACATGCCCAATGTCCATGCTATCTGCTTGATTCTGCTCCTAGTCTCCTGTAGATTTGGCCAGATCTCTGTGACTCATTTGAATAACTCCGCCCACTGTTGTGACTCCGCCCAGCGTTAGCAAATGAATCACAAGGTCACAGAATAGGGCTATTATATAGGAGATGAAATACACAACTACACACATATCCTAAATATATATATATATATATATATATATATACACATATAAGCGGATTATCCGGAACCAACGGGTCCCTAGTGACATTAATGTGTTCTGAATGTGTATAATCATGTACTGAATGCCCCAGTTGTGGATCTACCAGGAAACATTATGGTCGACAGAAAACCTAGTATTCGTCGACAGCAGGGAGTAGTAATCATGCAAAATAACATTCTTGTAACTCCGAGGGGACTGAAGGAAGATACATAAATAAGTTCAATAACACTCCCCTATATGCAGTGACGAGCGGGTTCGGTTCCTCGGAATCCGAACCCGCCCGAACTTGACCCTTTTTCTTGCACGGTTCCAAGCAGACTCGGATCCTCCCGCCTTGCTCGGTTAACCCGAGCGCGCCCGAACGTCATCATCCCGCGGTCGGATTCTCGCGAGATTCGGATTCTATATAAAGCTGCGCGTCGCCGCCATTTTTCACTCGTGCATTGGAAATGATAGTGAGAGGACGTGGCTGGCGTCCTCTCACTTTGTTTCAGGGGGCTGCAAATATCTTTATTCTGGGGACCAGCAGTATTATAGGAGGAGTACAGTGCAGAGTTTTGCTGACCAGTGACCACCAGTATACGTTGTCTGCCTGAAAAACGCTCCATAATTGTGCTCAGTGTGCTGCATATATCTGTGCTCACACTGCTTTATTGTGGGGACTGGGGACCAGCAGTATTATATAGGAGGAGTACATTGCAGAGTTTTGCTGACCAGTGACCAGTGACCACCAGTATTATACGTTGTCTGCCTGAAAAACGCTCCATATCTGTGCTCAGTGTGCTGCATATATCTGCTCAGAATGAAAGTGAACAAGCCCGTTACCGGGTGAAACGCGTTTTTCCAAGGGGCACCTCTCATGTCTGACATCAGGAATGGGTGATATCCAATATTCTTTTTATCTCGTTTAGGGCATTTTTTGCCCATCTGTCATCTAAATAGTAGATATCTTATTCCCTACAACAGGTGTGTCTTCTAAGGGGCACCTCCTATGTCTGACATCTGAATATGTGATACTTAATATGTATTCTTTAACTATTTTTGTTTCAATTCTTTTTGGTTAGCAGGAACATTACCTGCAATACCCTACTATAGGTGTGCATATTCAAACAATTTGTCTTCCTGCTGTTCCAGCAGGCACACAATCAGACCCTTTTTAAAAATAACACAGGATTTTTCTAACAAGCAGGAACACCACCTGCAATACCCTCTCATAGGTGTGTATATATAAACAAGTCTGTGTGTATATTAAAACAACTTATTTTCCTGCAAGACTAGCAGGTATTCCAAGCAGGAACACTACCTGCAATACCCTCTCATAGGAGTGCATATTCAATCAATTCTGTGTGTATATTTATTTTTCAAACAAAAAATACACACATTTTTTAGGTAAATACCGTGTGCCCACCACTGTTTAAAAATTCATACTTTTCCACTGTCATAAGTGAATATTTAGTGTGTTTATCTCTCGGCACCTTATGCTTCTCTTCTTAATTGTATCATCTGTACGATACTGCTTATCATCACCAAGACGCATATCTAATTGAAATCCAACAGGTGACCGCAAGAAATTAAGAACGTCCAAATATGTGTCCTATATGACTTTGTAATTCTTTTTCTACATTCTCACTTTCCTTCCTTCCGTGAACTCTCATCCACGATTCAGGCGGACTAGTCCCCTACGGGACACGTCCCGCCAGTCTAACGGGGACAGCAGATTCACATCTTATTATCTATACATTCTTATTATATTCTCTCCCGAGAAGGAATCCATCCTTCCGCTTCGGTGCACTCTCATTGGCGATGTAGGGCAATTTCTCTCTACGACCATACCCCTCCGTTCACGCCCAATTTCGTCCGATCTTGGAAGCTAAACGGAGGTGGGCTGGGTCAGTACCTAGACGGGTGACTACTAGGGAATACCCGGTGAAGTAGGAAGATCTACCTAGGGCAATAACGCCAACAGCAGTATCACTACTTTACTGATTCCTACTATTCTCCTAATCCTTAATAAGTTTACCAATCTAAGACAGTGGCTAACTACCAGATATCAGCACATAGTGTGTGGGCTCTCTCATTCACTAACCCTACCCTATTCAGGGTTGTATTAATACAAACCAAGTTTGTACAGATTCTTGGCAGACGGAGGTTGCTTGTGATGTAGCCACCCTCCATTATGCAATTATCCAGGTATAATTAAGGATCTGAACATTCCACACATTATTGTGTAACACTTAATGGTGTTCCTTCCTGATACAATTTTCATACATGGTCATACGTGCAGTATATATCCAGTTTCGAGTTTTCTAATGAGGTGTAGAGTACAAGCCTAAAATGTCATTATCATTTCTCATTTGATCATAATTGAAAAGTAAACAATAATAAGAGTGCGCCCAAACTAGAGTCATACTTTTTCTCCTTGTAGATACATATATCTGTGCTCACACTGCTTTATTGTGGGGACTGGGGACCAGCAGTATTATATAGGAGGAGTACAGTGCAGAGTTTTGCTGACCAGTGACCAGTGACCACCAGTATTATATACGTTGTCTGCCTGAAAAACGCTCCATATCTGTGCTCAGTGTGCTGCATATATCTGTGCTCACACTGCTTAATTGTGGGGACTGGGGACCACCAGTAATAATAAATAATAATAATAATTTTATTTATATAGCGCTCTTTCTCCAATAGGACTCAAGGCGCTTAACAGATACACAGCATAATATAGTACAGAAAAATAATGAAGTACATTTTTCATAAAATACAGAAGCATGAAGATACTAAAAGAGACACTATGGAAATGCTTGAGTAAACAGGAAAGTCTTGAGTCTACTTTTGAAGGATTCTATAGTTGGGGCCTCTCGCACTGTGCTGGGAAGTGAGTTCCATAGAGTCGGAGCCGCATGACTAAAAGCTCGACCCCCAGATGAATTACGGTAGATTCTAGGTACTGCTAAAAGTCCTTCATCTACAGATCGCAGTAATCGAGTGGGGCAGTATGGGATCAGAAGCTGTTTCAGGTACCTTGGGCCTTGGTCATGTAATGCTTTGAAACTCAGTAAGCCAATCTTGAAGAGGATTCGCCATCTTACAGGCAGCCAGTGAAGGGAGTAGAGGATGGGTGTTATGTGGCTGGAACGGGGCTGGTTGGTTAACAGCCTGGCAGCTGTGTTTTGCACCAGCTGTAAGCGTTGCAATTCTTTTGCTGGTAGACCAAGGTAGAGGGCATTACAGTAGTCTAATCGAGATGATACAAATGCATGTATGACTTTTGGCATATCATCTGAGGGAATTAGGTGCTTGATTCTGGCTATGTTCCTCAGGTGAAAGAATGAGGATTTGATTGTGGCTGATATCTGATGTTTAAGTGTCAAGCCATCATCCAGGACAACGCCAAGATTCCGCACATGATCACTGGTCTGTAATTCTGAATCCCCGAGTGTAAGTCCAGTTGGTTGGCTATGCTGCAGTCTTGTCCTTTGATGTTGCGGTCGTATTATAAGGACCTCTGTTTTATCCGGGTTCAGTCGCAGCCAACTGGCGCTCATCCACTCCTGTAGTTCAGCTAGACAGCCATTCAGGGTTGCTACTGGGTTATCAGTGCCCGGAGCAAAGGACAAGTACAGTTGTGTATCATCTGCATAGCAGTGGTAGACCAGGCCATGGCGCCTGATTATTTCGCCCAATGGGAGCATGTATACTGCAAAAAGCATGGGGGATAGTATAGAACCTTGTGGGACACCACATGGCAATGGCACTGGTGGTGATGAGTATAATCCAGATGATACTCTCTGTGACCTGCCTGTGAGAAATGATTTGAACCAGTTTAGGACTGTGCCATCCAGACCACAGAAGTGTATCAGTCGCTCAATCAGAAGCCCGTGGTCCACGGTATCA
Source organism: Pseudophryne corroboree (assembly GCF_028390025.1). Taxonomy (NCBI): domain Eukaryota; kingdom Metazoa; phylum Chordata; class Amphibia; order Anura; family Myobatrachidae; genus Pseudophryne; species Pseudophryne corroboree. The sequence continues at coordinate 26,074,451 of NC_086445.1, read as the reverse complement.
AATGCTGCCGAGAGATCCAGAAGGATTAATATTGAACAGTCACCTCTGTCTTTTGCCATCAGAAGATCATTTAACACACACACCAGGGCTGTTTCAGTGCTATGTCTTCTCCTGAATCCTGATTGAAATGGATCATAAATATCATGGGTTGTCAGGCGAGTTTCCAGTTGATTTGCAACCACTTTCTCAATAACCTTTCCTAGGAAAGGAAGGTTTGATACCGGTCTGTAGTTGGACATGCAGTCGGGATCTAAATTAGGTTTTTTAAGAAGTGGTCTAACAATTGCTTCCTTTAGGGGTCCAGGAAAAATGCCTGTCTGCAAAGAGCATTGAACAATTTTTGCAAAGACAGGACCGATTATATCCGTACAACCTATTAGAAGCTTGGTTGAGGCTGGGTCCAGGCCACAGGTGGTGGGACGCAAAATCCGAGCAATTTCAGCAGTGTCCTTTACATCCACTGGGTCAAAGCTGGTCCATGAAGGCAGGTAGCTTATATTGGCAGGCTTTGTAGTTTGGCTCTCCTTTGATGGCACTGTGGATATTCCAGCCCGGATGGTGGATATTTTATCTGCAAAGAAGTTTGCAAACTCGTTGCATCTTGCTAGGGAAAGGGTCTCATCAGTCTGCAGGCATGCTGGCTTGCAAAGCATCTCCACTGTGCGGAAAAGTTGAGCTGGCCTATTGTTTGCTGCTGTGATCTCATTTGACAGGAACTGTGATTTCTTGCGAGTGATTGTCGATTGATATTCTTCGTTATGCTTTATTAGTTTTATTTTGTCATCCACTAGGTTAGTCTTCCTCCATCGTCTTTCCAGTCTACGCCCCCTTTTCTTGAGCTCACTAACACTGTTGTCGTACCATGGAGCTTGACGATGTGGTTTACGAGGTCTTATACGCACAGGGGCGATAATATCAATTGCAGCCTTAACATCCCTATTATAATAACGGACTAGGGAACAGGGATCTTCACAGGCACCCAGTATAGCAGAGAGATCCATATTTGCTGCAAGAGCCTGGGGAGTCATACCCCTCCTTGGACGGTACCTGGTCAACTCCACGGGCAGAGATCTTATTTGAGGGGTTGCAACTGAGAACCAGAGGGAGTAGTGGTCTGACCAGATGACTGGGTTTATTTTTAGGTCAGTGACTTCTAATCCAATCTGAAAGACAAGATCAAGAGTGTGACCACTTTTATGTGTGGCAGAGGGAATTATCTGTGTGAAGCCCAGACCATTCATTGTGCACAGGAGGTCTTGGCCAAGGCGTGAGAGCTCATCATCCACCCATGCATTGAAATCCCCGAGGATGAGCCATCTTTGATGTTCCAGAACCAGGCCAGCAACAGTGTCTGCAATTTCTTGTAGAAATATCTTTCCATCTCCAGGTGGCCGGTAGATGAGAAGTACTCTGAAACCTAATCCTGTCGAACTCTGGGCAGCAATGCACTCAAATGAGCGAGTAATTTCAATAGGGTGGACCCTAAGTTTAAGTTCTTTTTTGAAGCAGATAGCCACCCCGCCACCCCTGCGGTCCAGTCTTGGGTTGTGGATGACAGAGTAGTTTGTTGGTACCGCAGCCTCCAATATAGGTGCTGCATTTTCGTCTAGCCAGGTCTCTGTAATACAGGCTAGATCTGCAGATTCAATAAGGTCAGCAATTGTTGCAGTCTTGTTTCTTATAGATCTGGCATTACAAAGGACTGACCTGATTGGGCATACCAGAGGGCCTTCAGTTTTCTTTATGTTAAGTGCAGGAGCTCTGGGTATGGGGGTCACAAAGCGAGAGTTGACAGTTCTGTCCTTCCAAACATAGGGCCGTCTTTTGGGTATTACTTCTATTTGATTGTTCTTTGTGTATGGGGGTGAGCAGGTGGGCAAAGGACGTAGATGGTTACCGGGGGAAATAAGTTTCCTGCCTGCTCGCTTCCCACGAATGCGCCTGTGTTTTCTTTTTAAAATGCCAAGGGATTGGAGAATAGAAGCCTGTGATGGTGTGATAGGAACTGCAGAACGTGGTGGGCGGAGTGAAAGAATGAAGCTGGAGCAATATGTATACATTTGGTCATCAATGACAGATTACTATGAGTTTGAGCTGCATATGATGATGAGAGAGGGAGAGAAAGCAGTGTTTTTTTGTTTTTGTTTTTTTTTCTTCCTTTTTGTGTTTTGTTTTCCCCCAATCGGTATTTGATCCAAAATTCTAATGGGTTTATGAACAAAGTTATTGCTATAACCTATTGGGTATATTTGAAGCAAGTGATAAATAAAATAGCTGCTGATTTAATCAATTATCCTAGCATAGGCAGACTTTTGGGAAGGTGTTAGAAGCCAATTCCTACTGTGTAGGTGTGAAAAGTCTCAGTGTGAGAGGCCTTTGAAGTAGGTTTCTTGTGTGTGGGGGGAAGTGATAACATGTCCTGGGAAATGGATCCTGAGTTGAAACAGTGAGCCTTCAGCAATTCAGAGCCTGAATATACTGATATTAGTAGATTAATGCAATAAGTCAGTTATTAGTTGCTCAGAGAACAGAGGTGGATGATGTCTAAGTGAGGGGCTAGATGTAGCCAAAGATAGGTTGTAATCCACAGTACCTTATCTGGGCAATGTCCAATGCAGAGTGCAGCAGCTGCTAAACTGAAGGATTTCTCAGTGGAGGTTTGCAGAGGATTCAGTCCAGGATTCAATCCAGTGTGTATCTCAGCGCAGGAATGCAATCCGTTGGTTTTGATGAGATGCCCGCGTAGAGTAGTACAAGTTAAAGGTAAGTCCTTTATATTATAAGTCCAGTATATTATATAGGAGGAGTACAGTGCAGAGTTTTGCTGACCAGTGACCACCAGTATTATACGTTGTCTGCCTGAAAAACGCTCCATATCTGTGCTCAGTGTGCTGCATATATCTGTGCTCACACTGCTTTATTGTGGGGACTGGGGACCATCAGTATTATATAGGAGGAGTACAGTGCAGAGTTTTGCTGACCAGTGACCACCAGTATATATAGCAGTACGGTACGAAAGGCCACTGCTCTACCTACCTCTGTGTCGTCAAGTATACTATCCATCCATTCCTGTGGTGCATTTCAGTTGTGCACAGTATATATAGTAGTAGGCCATTGCTATTGATATATTACTGGCATATAATTCCACACATTAAAAAATGGAGAACAAAAATGTGGAGAGTAAAATAGGGAAAGATCAAGATCCACTTCCACCTCGTGCTGAAGCTGCTGCCACTAGTCATGGCCGAGACGATGAAATGCCATCAACGTCGTCTGTCAAGGCCGATGCACAATGTCATAGTAGAGAGCTTGTAAAATCCCAAAAAATAAAGCTCAGTAAAATGACCCAAAAATCGAAATCAAAATCGTCTGAGGAGAAGCGTAAACTTGCCAATGTGCCATTTACGACACGGAGTGGCAAGGAACGGCTGAGGCCCTGGCCTATGTTCATGGCTAGTGGTTCAGCTTCACCTGAGGATGGAAGCACTAATCCTCCTGCTAGAAAACTTAAAAGAGTTAAGATGGCAAAAGCACAGCAAAGAACTGTGCGTTCTTCTAAATCACAAATCCCCAAGGAGAGTCAAATTGTGTCGGTTGCGATGCCTGACCTTCCCAACACTGGACGGTAGAAGGTTGCGCCTTCCACCATTTGCATGTCCCCTGCAATTGCTGGAAGGAGCACCCACAGTCCAGTTCCTGATAGTCAAATTGAAGATGTCACTGTTGAAGTACACCAGGACGAGGATATGGGTGTTGCTGGCGCTGGGGAGGAAATTGACAAGGAGGATTCTGATGGCGAGGTGGTTTGTTTAAGTCAGGCACCCGGGGAGACACCTGTTGTCCGTGGGACGAATATGGCCATTGACATGCCTGGTCAAAATACAAAAAAAATCACCTCTTCGGTGTGGAATTATTTCAACAGAAATGCGGACAACTGGTGTCAAGCCGTGTGTTGCCTTTGTCAAGCTGTAATAAGTAGGGGTAAGGATGTTAACCACCTAGGAACATCCTCCCTTATATGTCACCTGGACCGCATTCATCAGAAGTCAGTGACAAGTTCAAAAACTTTGGATGACAGCGGAAGCAGTCCACTGACCACTAAATACCTTCCTCTTGTAACCAAGCTCCTGCAAACCACACCACCAACTCCCTCAGTGTCAATTTCCTCCTTACACAGGAAAGCCAATAGTCCTGCAGGCCATGTCACTGGCAAGTCTGACGAGTCCTCTCCTGCCTGGGATTCCTCCGATGCATCCTTGAGTGTAACGCCTACTGCTGCTGGCGCTGCTGTTGTTGCTGCTGGGAGTCGATCGTCATCCCAGAGGGGAAGTCGGAAGACCACTTGTACTACTTCCAGTAAGCAATTGACTGTCCAACAGTCCTTTGCGAGGAAGATGAAATATCACAGCTGTCATCCTGCTGCAAAGCGGATAACTCAGGCCTTGGCAGCCTGGGCGGTGAGAAACGTGTGTCCGGTATCCACCGTTAATTCACAGGCAGCTAGAGACTTGATTGAGGTACTGTGTCCCCGGTACCAAATACCATCTAGGTTCCATTTCTCTAGGCAGGCGATACCGAAAATGTACACAGACCTCAGAAAAAGAGTCACCAGTGTCCTAAAAAATGCAGTTGTACCCAATGTCCACTTAATCACTGACATGTGGACAAGTGGAGCAGGGCAGACTCAGGACTATATGACTGTGACAGCCCACTGGGTAGATGTATTGCCTCCCACAGCAACAACAACAGCGGCGGCACCAGTAGCAGCATCTCGCAAATGCCAACTCGTTCCTAGGCAGGCTACGCTTTGTATCACCGCTTTCCATAAGAGGCACACAGCTGACAACCTCTTACGGAAACTGAGGAACATCATCGCAGAATGGCTTACCCCAATTGGACTCTCCTGGGGATTTGTGACATCGGACAACGCCACCAATATTGTGCGTGCATTACATGTGGGCAAATTCCAGCACGTCCCATGTTTTGCACATACATTGAATTTGGTGGTGCAGAATTATTTAAAAAACGACAGGGGCGTGCAAGAGATGCTGTCGGTGGCCCCTTTCGGCATTCAGCCACCGCGTGCCGAAGACTGGAGCACCAGCAAACAGTCCTGAACCTGCCCTCATCTGAAGCAAGAGGTGGTAACGAGGTGGAATTCAACCCTCTATATGTTTCAGAGGATGGAGGAGCAGCAAAAGGCCATTCAAGCCTATACATCTGCCTACGATATAGGCAAAGGAGGGGGAATGCACCCGACTCAAGCGCAGTGGAGAATGATTTCAACGTTGTGCAAGGTTCTGCAACCCTTTGAACTTGCCACACGTGAAGTCAGTTCAGACACTGCCAGCCTGAGTCAGGTCATTCCCCTCATCAGGCTTTTGCAGAAGAAGCTGGAGACATTGAAGGAGGAGCTAAAACAGAGCAATTCCGCTAGGCATGTGGGACTTGTGGATGGAGCCCTTAATTCGATTAACCAGGATTCACGGGTGGTCAATCTGTTGAAATCAGAGCACTACATTCTGGCCACTGTGCTCGATCCTAGATATAAAACCTACGTTGTATCTCTCTTTCCGGCAGACACAAGTCTGCAGAGGTTCAAAGACCTGCTGGTGAGAAAATTGTCAAGTCAAGCGGAACGTGACCCGTCAACAGCTCCTCCTTCACATTCTCCCGCAACTGGGGGTGCGAGGAAAAGGCTAAGAATTCCGAGCCCACCCGCTGGCGGTGATGCAGGGCAGTCTGGAGCGAGTGCTGACATCTGGTCCGGACTGAAGGACCTGCCAACGATTACTGACATGTCGTCTACTGTCACTGCATATGATTCTGTCAGCATTGAAAGAATGGTGGAGGATTATATGAGTGACCGCATCCAAGTAGGCACGTCAGACAGTCCGTACTTGTACTGGCAGGAAAAATAGGCAATTTGGAGGCCCTTGCAGAAACTGGCTTTAGTTTATTTTACCTAAGTTGCCCCCCCTCCAGTGTGTACTCCGAAAGAGTGTTTAGTGCAGCCGCTCACCTTGTCAGCAATCGGCGTACGAGGTTACTTCCACAAAATGTGGAGAAAATAATGTTCATCAAAATGAATTATAATCAATTCCTCCGTGGAGACATTCACCAGCAATTGCCTCCAGAAAGTACACAGGGACCTGAGATGGTGGATTCCAGTGGGGACGAATTAATAATCTGTGAGGAGGGGGATGTACACAGTGAAAGGGGTGAGGAATCGGAGGATGAGGATGAGGTGGACATCTTGCCTCTGTAAAGCCAGTTTGTGCAAGGAGAGATTGATTGCTTCTTTTTTGGTGGGGGCCCAAACCATCATTTCAGTCACAGTCGTGTGGCAGACCCTGTGGCTGAAATGATGGGTTTGTTAAAGTGTGCATGTCCTGTTTATACAACATAAGGGTGGGTGGGAGGGCCCAAGGACAATTCCATCTTGCACCTCTTTTTTCTTTCATTTTTCTTTGCATCATGTGCTGTTTGGGGACTATTTTTTTGAAGGGACATCCTGCCTGACACTGCAGTGCCACTCCTAGATGGGCCAGGTGTTTGTGTCGGCCACTTGGGTCACTTAGCTTAGTCATCCAGCGACCTCGGTGCAAATTTTAGGACTAAAAATAATATTGTGAGGTGTGAGGTGTTCAGAATAGACTGGAAATGAGTGGGAATTATGGTTATTGAGGTTAATAATACTATGGGATCAAAATGACCCCCAAATTCTATGATTTAAGCTGTTTTTGAAGGTTTTTTGTAAAAAAACACCCGAATCCGACAAAAAATTTACAGGGAGGTTTTGCCAAAACGCGTCCGAATCCAAAACACGGCCGCGGAACCGAATCCAAAACCAAAACACAAAACCCGAAAAATGTCCAGTGCACATCACTACCTATATGTACTACCATGTCTGTGCTCGAGCTACAGGCCCATGGAACCGTACCCTACGTATACATATAAACATATATACAGGCATAAGGCAGTTACCGCATGTTAATTAACACCCAGTAATAACAGTTGGTGCTGACAGAGTCACCCACATACTACTGTGTCTCCCCTACAGTGTTTACTTTTGACAAGTATACAACTACCGACCTGCTGACACTGCATCTACAGAATCAAGTACCAACAGCAGTCGGCGATGTCGACTGTGATCTGCATAAATGACAGAGCACTCACTCCTGTCGACATATGTCGACTAAAGCTATAGTGGGTATCCGACAGGGAACACACAGATATATGTATATATATATATACTAGGTGCTTCATCGCGCCCTACGGGCGCTCTTCACACCGTCGCAAGGGGCTACGCCCCCTTAACCCTTGCATGCCTTTCTGGGGTTTAATATTTGTATTATATGGAGTATTACCTGCATAGGTTAGTGGTTAAATATTGCACAATGAAAGGGCGTGCGATGGTGAAGGAGGCGCAGCCCCTTGCGACGGCGTGAACAGCACCTGCAGGGCACGATGTACAGAATGTAGCGGGTGCGGGGGGGACTGCGGATGGTGTCTGTAGATGCTGCGGGTGGAGGGGAGGCAGAAGTGGGGGTGGGGCCCGGATGGGGAAGGTTCGGGAGGTGCTGCGCGTGGGGGAGGGGCAGAGGAGTGGGGGATGCAGATGGGGGAGGGGTCCGGAGGCACCGCAGGTGGGGGAGGGGCAGGGGTGCCACGGGTGGGAGAGAGGCAGGTGTGGGGATGTTGTGGATGGGTGAAGGGTTCTGGAGGTGCTGTGGGATGGGAAGGGACGGGTGTGCCGGGGCTTGGGTAGGGGACCGCAGGCACCATGGGTAGGGTAGGGGCAGGTACGGATGTTGCGGCGGATGGGAAAGGAGGTCCGGAGGTGCTGCAGGTGGTGGAGGGGCAGGTGCAGGGGTGCCATTGGTGGGGGAGGGGTGGGTGAGGGGGGGACCGCTGATGGAGGAGGGTGTCTGCAGATGCTGCGGGTGGAGGGGGGCAGGTGTGGGGGGAGACGTATAAGGGGGGTGAATGGTGGAAGGGGCCTGGAGGTGCTGTGGGTGGTGAAGGGGTGGAGGAGTGGGAGCCACGGGTGGTGTAGGGAATCTGGAGGCACAGCATGTGGGGGAGGGGTGGAGTGCCGCATGTGGTGGAGGGGAAGGTGCGGAGGTGTGGTGCATTGGGGAGAGGTCTGGAGGCGCTGCGGGTACTGTACATGCCATAAAAGGTAGTTGGAGGGTATGCAGTAACAGGGCCAGGACAGGGGTGACAGGGTCAGTACAGGGTTGACGGGGCCAGGACAGGGGTGACGGTGCCAGGACAGGGGTGACGGGGCCAGGACAGGGGTGACGGGGCCAGGACAGGGGTGACGGGGCCTGGACAGGGGTGACAGGGCCAGGACAGAAATGATAGGGACAGGATAGGGGTGACAGGGCCAGGGTAGGGGCGGCAGGACCAGGACAGGGGTGACGGGGCCAGTATAGGGTTCACAGGGCAAGCACAGGGGTGACAGGGCCAGGATAGGGGTAACAGGGCCAGCATAAGGGTGACAGGGCCAGGATAAGGGTGAAAGGGCCAGAATAAGGGTGGCAGGGCAAGGCCAGGGACATGACAGAACACAGGGCACGGGAGAGATTGGTATTAGGGACAAAACAGTGGTGACAGACAGATGTGTCTTACCGGAGTCACTGCTGCTGGCTGCTGCTGTTCCATTCCAACCTGTTGGGATCTGCTGCTGCTGGAGACTTGGCATGGCTGACTCTCTCAGGCTGGAGTCCTGCTTTCTCTGCCAGTCCACATCCCTCCCCCCCCCTCCTCAGTCACACACGGCAGACCTCGCGCAGCTGCCGGGCACTGTGGTAAGGTGAGACTGGAAATGACTGGTTAGCCCCCAGGAGATGCTGCGGCTGGAGGGAGGAGGGGGTCATAGCATGCACGTGGCGCGGACCTCACGGCTTCCGGGCACTGTGGTAAGGGGAGACTGGGAGTGACTGGTTAGCTCCCAGGAGACGCTGCGGCTGGAGGGAGGAGTGGGTCAGAGCCTGCAAGCAGCTCGGATTTCTGCAGCGCTACCCGCCAGCTAAAGTGTGTGAATGAGCTGGGCGCACTCCACTGCGGGTGGCAGTGCTGCAGCTAGCGGTGGGGTTGCCGGGGCTGGAGATAACAGAGGCAGTATGGAACCTGCACAGCGGCAGGTGCCTCACTAAACTGCAGCTAAGAAGCGTGGAGTGTGTCAGAAAGTGACGCTCCTCCGCACCAGAGAGACCCTGCTGAGTATGCCGATGTGGGGGGTCAAGCACACAGTGAGCCGGTGCCCGTCTGTCTGTATGACATACCCCTCACACACCCCCATACCTCCCAAATGTCCCGATTTTCGCGGGACAGTCCCATTTTTTGGGGTCTGTCCCGCTGTCCCACCCGCGGGTCGCAGTGTCCTGCGGTGGGGGGGGGGGGGGCAGTTGGAAAGCTCCTGTACTCGCTGTTCTGCTTAGCAGAGCAGCGGTGAATAGTGGAGACAGAGGGAGAGGGGGCATCAGGGGGTACGGATTAATGGGGGGGTTCCAGCAGCAGAGCCGGATTAAGGGGGGGGGGATACGTACCGTTGGCCCCACAGTTTTAGAGCCCCCCCCGGCTGGAGTAGCTCTGTCCCAGCTCAGAAGCTCCCCCCCCCCCCCCCGTCCTGCCAGCAACAGTGGCAGCATTGTGCTACAGTCAGCACACGCTGCTGCATATTGGCAGGTCTGTGGTGTTGCAGGGAGGCAGCAGTCTCCCTGCTTTCTTCTCCCTGTGCGGGGTGTAGGGGGGAGCGACCACCACCTCTGGATTTAGCCCTAGCTGAGGGGCCAAAATCCCATAAAAAAAATAAAAACAAAAATCGGAATTTGCATAAGGGGGCGTGGCCGCGCGGTCCGCGATTAGGCCACGCCCCCAACCCCCAGCAGGCACAGCAATGAGATAGGGCTCCCCTGTCTCAAGTGCCCTGGGCCCCCCGGACTCATAATCAGCCCCTGGGGGCATGCAAGCAGCTCACAGAGCTCTGGGCAAGCACCCTCACTGACGAAAACGGGGGCCCTCCCGTGAAGCCACGCCCCCTTTTCGCCGAGTGTGTTTCCCTCCTTCTGCCTGGAGAAAGCTCCTGCAGAAAGCTGGGAGGTATGCAGCCCTGTCTGTGACATGCCCAATGTCCATGCTATCTGCTTGCTTCTGCTCCTAGTCTCCTGTAGATTTGGCCAGATCTCTGTGACTCATTTGAATAACTCCACCCACTGTTGTGACTCCGCCCAGCGTTAGCAAATGAATCACAAGGTCACAGAATAGGGCTATTATATAGGAGATATATATATATTCTTAACACAGAGAATACAAGCCCATTTGTCTAAAATAGTGCTATATTCCTCTAAATAGCACTAAACATTGTGCCCCCTCATGCTTTTGGAGAGGACATAGAAAATGGCGTGTAACCTGAAGTGAGGGCTAAGCCCCGCCCCCTCTCGGCGCGCTCCAACCCGCAAAAAACATAACTTCATGTATGCTATCGGGGGCCCTATACAGTGTTTAGACACTGTACAGATGTACTGTCACCCCCAAAGAGTTATATATACACATATTGCTGCCAGGGCGCTCCCTCCCTAGCACCCTGCACCCTTGTAAAAACCGTTGGCGTGTGGGAGCAATGGCGTGCAGCGTGACCGCTGCGATATCTGGTTGAGGTATCATAAACGGTGCCCAGGCACCGAATCTGCACTTATGCCAGCGGTATTTTAAACTTCCAGTAACTTGCTGCCCAGGGCGCTCCCCCCCAGCGCCCTACACCCTGTGAGTGCCGTTGGTGTGTGGGAGCATGGAGCACAGCGCAACCGCTGCGCTGTACCTCCGTTACTGAAGTCTTCTGCCGTCACTGAAGTCTTCTGTTCTTCACATACTCACCCGGCTTCTTTCTTCTGGCTTCTGTGAGGGGGGTGACGGCGCGGTTCCGGGAACAAGCAGCTAGGCGAACCAATTGATCGAACCCTCTGGAGCTAATGGTGTCCAGTAGCCTAAGAAGCAGAGCCCTTCAACTAAGAATAAGTAGGTCTGACTTCTTTCCCCTCACTCCCATGATGCAGGGAGCCTGTAGCCAGCAGGTCTCCCTGAAAATAAAAAACCTAACAATAAAGTCTTTTAGAGAAACTCAGTAGAGCTCCTCTAGTGTGTGTCCAGTCACTCCTGGGCACAAAGTCTAACTGAGGTCTGGAGGAGGGGCATAGAGGGAGGAGCCAGTTCTCACCCATTCAAAGTCTTATAGTGTGCCCATGTCTCCTGCGGGTCCAGTCTATACCCCATGGTCCTTTCGTAGTCCCCAGCATCCTCTAGGACGTATGAGAAATACCATTACCCCATACACACACACACACACACACACACACACACACACACACACACACACACACAGTGTGATGAGAGAGCTGGTCTCCCACCTGATTTGTTCACATTCTGGTGGAATCAGCTCCCTCCAAGGGAGAAGAAAACAAGGCCTGCACATTCTACACAGCTGCCACCGGAGAAACAGATGTCCAGGTTTTCCAGCTCACCCAGAGACAGCAGGAAGTCAAGGGTAGGAGAGGGGTTCAAAAATCCCATTTACTTACAATACATTGCACTGATGCCTGTCAGAGGCCAGTGAGCAGGGCTGAGTTTATAGCGCCAGGGACTGTGGACATTGTCCGTGCCAGGAGAGCATGGCATGTGTAGCTACAAGCCAGTGCAGTATAATGACTTTTCAGCACGGGAAGTGCTAGGACCTTTTATGTTTGTCTATCTTCTCTATGTAGCTGTGTGACCAGGCCCAAGCCTGTGTATGCCGTGCTACAGTGTCTGATGCCAGTAAAGACACTGTGGTTGTAACCGGAAAACCTACCTGCGAGTCCTTATTTCAGTACCCGTGTTACATTACATACATATATACAGTAACAGTGTAAGTAACGTTTTTATATCCAGCCCCTCTGTGACTATGCTGACTGACCTACCCAGAATGATTACACCATTGCCCCATACACACACACACACACACACACACACACACATTGAAAGTAACGTCATTGGGATTTGACCATCTCATCAGCAGATACATTTATCCCTAGTACAGATCTATGGATAGTCTTTAAATGACAATGTAATTCTGTTTATTACATGTACATCTGGAGCAATATAAGTTTATAGAAAATACTATAGTAAAATATGTATAATTTCCTACTGGTTTGGAATATTTCCATATAATTCTACAAGGAATTTTAAATGAAGCGTTTATGTCATCACTTAGGGCTCGTTATCATTATAATGAAACCTCTTTACAGGATGAATCCCTGGCGACACCTCAGCACTTGGGGAGTGATAGTAACAGTCATATAGGAATGGTCGCATCTGCCTTACAGAGATAATAATGCAGCTGTATCCACTTACACTAATTATTTCCCGATGTGACTGTATTTGTGATAATTAGGAAACCCCAAAGAATTATCTACTGCAATACTGTAACCTACAGACGCTAATTACTGACACCCGGTCAAATGAGCAACGTCATTATGAGAGTCAAAGCAAGAAAATGAACAGCTCATTAGACATGTAAAAGGCCTAATTAATCATGTAATTACTCAGCTTGCAGCTGCGACACAAGAAGACAATGTACTGTAAATGAGCTGTAATAACGCAATAATTACACCTGATTAATCCACAGTGACCCCAGCGATGTATAACAGTTATGTTAGTAAGGAGAGGTTTTTTAAGCGGAGTATTTGCTGTGGCCTAATCATCCTTTTACTTGTTACTGCTATTCAGTTGAGGACTTATAGTAGAAACATTGTACTAAATTATAACAATATACAGTATGATTAAAAGAACGTTGACGCTTTTCACGTGAGGTCCTCAGTACTGTAATGTGATGAGGGCTACTATAGTACTAATATGTTTTAAACACTTTGGATGTACAAAATGTGGTTTCTACTTGGCCAGTAGACATTGCAGAACCTATTCCAATTACCAGTATACATTGGGGGTCATTCCGAGTTGTTCGCTCGCAAGCGGATTTTAGCAGATTTGCTCATGCTAAGCCGCCGCCTACTGGGAGTGAATCTTAGCTTCTTAAAATTGCGAACGATATATTCGCAATATTGCGATTACACACCTCGTAGCAGTTTCTGAGTAGCTCCAGACTTACTCGGCATCTGCGATCATTTCACTGCTTGTCGTTCCTGGTTTGACGTCACAAACACACCCAGCGTTCGCCCAGACACTCCCCCGTTTCTCCGGCCACTCCTGCGTTTTTCCCGGAAACGGTAGCGTTTTTTCCCACACGCCCATAAAACGGCCTGTTTCCGCCCAGTAACACCCATGTCCTGTCAATCACATTACGATCGCCAGAACGAAGAAAAAGCTGTGAGTAAAAATCCTAACTGCATAGCAAATTTACTTGGCGCAGTCGCAGTGCGGACATTGCACATGCGCATTAAGCTGAAAATCGCTGCGATGCGAAGATTTTTACCGAGCGAACAACTCGGAATGACCCCCATAGTACACTCCTCTCTGGTGTCACAGCATTATAGTGTATCCATTGACACATAAAAAAAAGCGGGATATTGATACATTTTGGGGTTTTAGACCCAATAATTGTAATTTCTTATCACCACTATTCACTGCAATAAAATAATAACATTCACCCAAATGTAATAATATACAGTACACGTACAGGGACAGAGGCTCTGAACGCATGCAATGTATAAGAAGTGTGCGATATGTAAGATGTGAAGTGATCACAGTAGCACCCTACATTATTACTATAGATATAAGTGATGTCACTGTGACACTCCCAGATCCCCTCACCTCCCCAGTCATGCCCCTGTATTATTACTATAGATATAAAGTGAGGTCACTGTGACACCCCCAGATCTCCTCACCTCCCCAGTCATGTCGCTATATCATTACTATGGATATAAGTGACTTCACAGCAATATCTGCAGATCCCCTCACCTCCCCAGTCATGTCCCTGTATTATTACTATAGATATAAAGTGAGGTCACTGTGACACCCCCAGATCCCCTCACCTCCCCACTCATGTCCCTGTATTATTACTATAGATATAAGCGATGTCACTGTGACACTCCCAGATCCCTTCACCTCCCCAGTCATGTCCCTGTATTATTACTATAGATATGTGGTGTCACTGTGACACTCCCAGATCCCCTCACCTTCCCAGTCATGTCTCTGTATTATTACTATAGATATGTGATGTCACTGTGACACTCTGAGGTCCCCTCATCTCCCCAATCATGTCCATATATCATTACTATGACTATAAGTGACTTCACAGTGATATTTCCAGATCCTCTCACCGGCTGTGGATCATAGAGTTGACAGTAACTAGGATGACAGTGACTAGGTCAACATGGAAAAAGGTCGACATGGGTTATTTATGTTTTTTTTTGTGTCATTTTCTTCGTAAAGTGAGCGGGAACCCCAATTAGCGCATCGTGTCCCCTCGCATGGCTCGCTGCAGGCAAGGTGCCTCGTTGCGCTCGGCGCAGGTTACCATTCCCAATTGTAGTTCACGTGGATCGTAATGTTTGACAAAGTTCTAAAATTGAAAGAAAAAGCGAAAAACGCACTGTCAACCTTTTTCCATGTCAACCTTGTCCATGCCGACCTAGTGACCATGTCAACCTATGCATGTCGACCAATAGTGGTCGACCTAAGTGCAGTCGACCTAAAGACCGGATCCCCTCTCACCACCACAGTAATGTCCCAGTGTTAATACTATATGTCACGATCTGGGTAATTTCTCAACAATATTTACCTTCCAAATGCCTCCTGAGACTGTCCCAGCGTTCGAAGCCTGGATTCTATCTGCGCTGTCTGCGTGCAGTACACTACATCCCATTGCTTCAGGTCTCTTCATTGTGATTCTGGCAGCTTCATGGTTAAAGCTCACATGCAAGTTACAAACAGTCTTTCCCTCCAAATTCAAACATGGGCGCAGCCATGTTTGTTTACATCACATGTTACCTTTCAGCCTATCAGCTGCACTCTGATCTCTACCTAATTATCCTGTAGCTGCACTCTGGACTCTGCTTAATCAGCCAGCCAATCCCTGCTTCCCAGCAGGTATAAATGTCCTGTTCCTGGGCTGGAAAGATGTCAGTGCTTTGGTTGTGAAACCCAGTGATACAAGTCTCTCCTGCCTGTGGTTGTTCTGCTATTGTTCCAGGTATTTAAGCTCCTGAGTTCAGCTCCACTAGAGACCCGCACCTGCTACTATCTTGCGGTGCAGCCTGACTCTGCAGTGTCCCAGCATTGCATCCTGTGACTGGCAGTTACCCGACACCGGATTCCAGCATCCAGCTTCTAGCAGTGCTCTGCCCTGCCAGTAACCATCGGTGTTCCGTCATCGATCTCCAGCCACCATCGGTGTTCCGCCATCGATCTTCAGTCACCATTGGTGTTCCGCCACCGATTTCCGGTCCCCATCGGTGTTCCACCATCGATCTCCAGTCCCCAGCGGTGTTCCGCCATCGATCTCCAGTCACCATCGGTGTCCGCCATCGATCTCCAGTCACCATTGGTGTTCCGTCATCGATCTCCAGTCACCATCGGTGTTCAGAATCTCCAGTCACTATCGGTGTTCCGCCATCGATCTCCAGTCCCCATCGGTGCTCCTATCAGCTAAACCTCACTTCATCTGTGAGTTCCGTAGCACCCTCACCACCTGGGCTGGTTCCACCCTGCATCCCTGGCAGTTCACAAGTACTCACCTCATTCAACATTCCACCAGCATCTCCAGCTTCCAGTGTGTCATCTTCTGGTCAGTTCCTACTCATACCATCTATACAGCGGATGGCTGTTGGTTCTCTGGACTTCCATTTCCAGATCTTCCAAGACTTTACTGAGTTACACTACTCCAAACAGCATCCTACTATACCTTTACTTAAGGAACTGTGTTTTCTCCTGTTGTGCTACAACTCCATAATACTGAGTACCACTGTCTTCCGTGAACTGTCAATGTGCAAAGTGAACTGTGTTCAATAAAACATTT
This sequence comes from Pseudophryne corroboree, assembly GCF_028390025.1. NCBI lineage: Eukaryota > Metazoa > Chordata > Amphibia > Anura > Myobatrachidae > Pseudophryne > Pseudophryne corroboree. The sequence goes on along the minus strand of NC_086445.1, from coordinate 26,058,433 downwards.
TAAACTTTTTTACAAAGTTGTCTTGGTCACGCCTTCGGGCATCTGTGCTAAAGGTTCACGTACACCTCAGCCCCTACAACTGAGGCTTCCCCTGGTCAGCACCAGCCTTCAGTTGTGACAGTAAGCACTGACCTAATGGATCTGGCCAGAGACCAGGTCCAAGCGACCAGGCCGATGCAAGAACTTGCAGCCCGCCTTGAACATCTGGAGGCTGCACAGGGTCAAGTTATTCGCTGTCTCCAGGACCTTTCCACCCGGCTGGATGGAATCCAAGTAAACCTCCGTGGTTCAGGGGCATCCAGTGTTCTGACTACAGTACCTATTGAATGCTTTAGCCTTCCATTTCAAGATAATGCATCTCCTCGCCAGTCAAAAATTTCTCTGGTTAACTCCATTTCTGTTCCTATGAGTGATTTCCAAGCTTCAATTACACCTGATACTCCTCTTCAGGTATCTGATTCAAGAGAACTGTCTGACATTCCTGTTGAGGGGATGATCTCCTCTGTTCATCATTCCCAGTCCTCCCTGTTCCCTGTCGCTTATAAATTTGAATATTTAAGGACTCTCAGTCAACTGTTGGATCAGTTACAAGACCTTCTCTCTAGCATTGTTCCGAGTATTTCAAAGTGTCTCAGTGATACTCCTAATATCTCTGCTCCCATCTCCATGAAAGTCTTCCCACAGTCTGCTGAGAACAAAGATGCGACAGCTGCCAATCTCCCTATGTCTAAGTCATTCCCCCTTGCACCAAGTAAAGATACAGTAAGTTCCGGAGTAAGCCGTGGTCTAGACTTCTTGAAGAGGAATGCGGGCGGCGCATGCAGTTTCAACTCTGTTTCTACTGTGGTGGTTCTGATCATTTTATTAAAGACTGTTCTCTCCGTAAGCCAAGGAAGTGTGTTAGATCTCCACATCACAGCATTCATAATTACAAACTTTCCTATGTGGAATCTTCAGTTCTTTCTGATCTGGTCAGGAACAATTAGAATGTCGATCAAAGAAAAACCCAATTCTACAATTGGGGTCCTGTGACCAGGAGCCCTATTTCCAATTCTGGGAAAGAAAGAGATTAAATAAGACTTTCTCCACCAAAGGGAAGTCAAATTCTGCAGCCCAAGAAGGGGCATTCGTTTCTGCAGCCCAAGGAGGGGCATTCGTTTCTACAGCCCAAGGAGGGGCATTTGTTTCTGTAGCCCAAGGAGGGGCGTCCGTGCCTTCAGCCCAAGGAGGGGTATCCGATGTTCAGGCTCTAGAAGTGGCATATAACCCAAAGAGGAATTTCTGATCTGTTAACCCCAGAAGGGGTGCTGGAATTATCAACCCTAAGAGAAGTGTGATTCGTCAACCCCAGGTGGGGTCTCCAGACTTTCAGCGTCAAGGGAAGTATCCAGGGCCAAGATCCCAGGTGGAGTTCTTAGGGCTACAGATATAGATTCCTGTTTTCTGCCTTCTGAGAGTGTTACCATGTTGGCATCCAGCATGATCCAGGTCCGGGAAGGACTAACTGAACATTTGGATTCCACTTATTCCGGTTCTAAACGGATTCTGACTCCTTCAGTTCCAGCTGATTCAACTGTCTCCAGACTCAATCCGGTTCCATCCGTCTGTCTGAAGATTCCTTCGGTTCCAGACGATTTCAATATTTCTGGACCCAATCCGGTTCCATCCGTAGGTCCAAAGACTCCTTCGGTTCCAGACGATTCAAATATCTCTGGACCCAATCCGGTTCCATCCGTAGGTCCAAAGTCTCCACCGGTCTCAGCCGGTTCAAGTTTGTCTGGACTCAATCTGGTCTTGTCCATAAGTCCGGTACAGTCTCCTCTGGTTCCAGCCAGTTCAAGTTCATCAGGATTCAATCTAGATCCTTCCGTTTGTTCAGGTAAAGAACATATGTCAGCCTGCCCCAATAAAGGACTTCCATCTTCCAGTCTCAAGAATAGACTTCCGTCTGTCTCCATGTCCATTTGCTTTCAACAAGTCCAGGGTCTCCAGCTACAGTATCAGCCTAATTCAAGAGTCTAAGTCTTTGTCTACAGATCAGTCTGCCAAAAGGTCATCTGAAGTTTCTCCATCTGTTTCCTTCGAGGGAGATTTAATCCAATTTAGTGCTCTGGCACGTCAGTACCTTTTGGATATTGAGTCAAAATCAACTGATGGATCACTCCATCTAATGCAATCAAGTATTTCCTTCAAGCTTTCAGGGGCAAAGCTTTGGAGTGGGCTACTCCTCTTATTGACTCCAACGATCCAATACTAACTGATCTCTCTGCTTTCATTAAAGTCATTCAACAGGAATTTGCCCCAAAGACTGACTGTCCAAATTCGTCCATTGCGAACTCATCATTACCTGTGCAAGACCAAGGTATCAAAGACTTCCAAGTTGCCAAGGAAGGAAATACAGCAAAACCAGTTCAAGAACAACGGTCTGCTGATTTAAGACTTGGTTATGTTTCCTTTGATTCTGGTTCGTCATGTAATTCGAAATTCTGTGAAGTGCAGTCTGACGTAGCACTTCTCTCCACCAATGTAAATGTCCCCATGCTCACTCTGCACTTGGACTCAGATTCCGTAGGTGAGTTTGTTGATGACTCAAGCTACATTATGGGTGGAGCTATTCTTCCTAGCCATGTCTTCTCCCAGGAAGATAATTCTATTTTCAGTGACGGTCAATGGTCCACTTGTTCGGATGACAAAGGTCTGGCATCTGAAGAAGATTGGGAGGACTTCTAGGAATCCAGTTGCCTATAAGCTCAAGCTGCCTCCATTTCTGAAAATCCCTAGGACATTTCACATCTCTCTTCTCAAGCCTAAGAAGTGTCCTGGGCCACTCCTAAAGAGGGAGGGGGGAGGTGCTGTCACGATCCGGGTAATTTCTCAACAATATTTAGCTTCCAAATGCCTCCTGAGACTGTCCCAGCATTCCAAGCTTGGACTCCATCTGCGCTGTCTGCGTGCAGCATGCTGCATACCATTGCTTCAGGTCTCTTCATTGTGATTCTGCCAGCTTCATGGTTAAAGCTCACATTTAAGTTACGAACAGTCTTTCCCTCCAAATTCAAACATGGGCGCAGCCATGTTTGTTTACATCACATGTTACCTTTCAGCCTATCAGCTGCACTCTGGTCTCTACCTAATTATCCAGCAGCTGCACTCTGGACTCTGCTTAATCAGCCAGCCAATCCCTGCTTCCCAGCAGGTATAAATATCCTGTTCCTGGGCTGGAAAGATGTCAGTGCTTTGGTTGTCAAACCCAGTGATACAAGTCTCTCCTACCTGTGGTTGTTCTGCTATTGTTCCAGGTATTCCAGCTCCTGAGTTCAGCTCCACTAGAGACCCGCACCTGCTACTATCTTGCGGTGCAGCCTGACTCTGCAATGTCCCAGCATTGCATCCTGTGACCGGCAGTTACCCGACACCGGCTTCCAGCATTCAGCTTCCAGCGGTGCTCTGCCCTGCCAGTAACCATCGGTGTTCCGTCATCGATCTCCAGTCCCCATCGGTGTTCCATCGATCTCCAATCACCATCTGTGTTCCGCCATCGATCTCCAGTCACCATCGGTGTCCGCCATCGATCTCCAGTCACCATCGGTGTCCGCCATCGATCTCCAGTCACCCTCGGTGTCTGCCATCGATCTCCAGTCACCATCGGTGTTCCACCATCAATCTCCAGTCACCATCGGTGTTCTGCCATCGATATCCAGTCACTATCGGTGTTCCGCCATCGATCTCCAGTCCCCATCGGTGTCCGCCATCGATCTCCAGTCCCCATCGGTGCTCCTATCAGCTAAACCTCACTTCATCCGTGAGTTCTGTAGCACCCTCACCACCTGGCATCCCTGGCAGATCACAAGTACTCACATCATTCAGCATTCCACCAGCATCTCCAGCTTCCAGTGTGTCATCTGCTTATCAGTTCCTACTCATACCATCTATACAGCGGATGGCTGTTGGTTCTCTGGACTATTCCATTTCCAGGTTTTCCAAGACTTTACTGAGTTACACTACTCCCAACAGCATCCTACTATACCTTTACTTAAGGAACTGTGTTTTCTCCTGTTGTGCTACAACTCCATAATACTGAGTACCACTGTCTTCCGTGAACTGTCAATGTGCAAAGTGAACTTTTACAAAGTTGTCTTGGTCACGCCTTCGGGCATCTGTGCTAAAGGTTCACGTACACCTCAGCCCCTACAACTGAGGCTTCCCCTGGTCAGCACCAGCCCTCAGTTGTGACACTATAATTGTGACATCACAGTGATATTTCCAGATTCCCTCACTTTGCAGGTCATGTCCCTGTATTATTATAGATATAGGTGATGTCACAGTGACACTCCCAGATCCCTCACCTCCCCAGTCATATCCCTGTATTATTATTATAGATATGTGACTTCACAGTGACATTTTCAGATTCCTTTACCTCACCAGTCATGTCCCTATTTTGTTTGTATAGATAAGTGATGTCACTTTTACATACCCAGATCCCCTCACCAACCCAGTCATGTACCTGTATTATTACTGTAGCTATTGGGTGTCACCGTGACACTCTGAGGTTTCCTCATCTCCAGGCATTATTACTAAAGATATAAGAACAGTTACTGTGGCACTCTCAGATACACTTCACCTCCCCAGTTATGTCCCTATATCATTACAATGGATATGTGACTTAACAGTGACATATCCAGATCCCCTCACCTCCCCAGTCATATCCCTGCATAAATACTATAGATATATGTGACATCACAGTGACATTTTCAGATCCCTTTATCTCATCACTCATGTTCCTATTTTATTTCTATAGATTTGCGACATCACTGTGACACTCTCATATCCCCTCACCTCTCCAGTCATGTCCCTGTATCTTACTGAAGGAGACTTCACAGTGACACTCTCATCCCATCATATTCCAGTATAATTACTGCAGATATGTAATGACACTGTGATATGTCCAGTTTCCATCACCTCTCCAGTCATGTCCCTGTATTATTACTATAGATATGTGATGTGAGTGTAATATTGCCAGACCCCCTCCCCTCCTAGTCATGTCCAAAAGACAGCAAAGAGAATGAGACGGTATAACCAATACTGAGTTTCATCACTCTTTGACTATCTGAGACTCCATAGCTGTAGTGGAATTCTATATTCCAACACATCATGTCATGCTAGAAGCCAGGGACCCTACCACTGCCCTCATTTGCATGTGTCATGTGTGAACATGACCACTCATTACTGTTGTTATTATTCTGCAGCTGCTGTTGTAATAACAAGAGACCACAGGCTGCTCCCCCTGTAAAATACTGATATAAGTACATCAAGGGTTGTTCCTCCTGTATAACAGTACACAGACGACTGCACCCACTTTATAAAACAGGATATCACAAACTGCTCCCCGTGTATAACAATAACATGATGCAACTGGCTGCTCCCCATGTGTAATAATAACATGATGCCACTGGCTGCTTCCCATGTGTAATAATAACATGATGCCACTGGCTGCTTCCCATGTGTAATAATAACATGATGCCACTGGCTGCTTCCCATGTGTAATAATAACATGATGCCACTGGCTGCTCCCAGAGCCGGATTAAGACCATGGGGGGCCCGGGGCACTTAAGAGAGTGGGGCCCCTAATAGAGAAGGCAGAAAATATATATATATATATATATATATACATATATATATATATATATATACACACATATATATATATATATATTTGCCTCCCCAAGCAGCACACCCCCTGCCACACCGCAGATCGGATCTCTCTTCCGATCCAATCTGCGGTGCTGTGCTCCCCGGATCCCGTCCTCACTGCAGCAGCGGGCGCACAGACAGGACAGCTGAGCTGAGCGACGGCTCAGCTGTCCAATAAAGTATGAATGAAGCAGCCTGCCGCTCAGTCATTGGCTGGGCACGCAGGCTGTTTCATTGATACATTATTGGACAGCTGAGCCCAGTGGCGTAACTAGAAATTTTTCTCCCCCAAGCCAAAAAATCCTTCGGCGCCCCCCCCCCCCATACCCCCCGTAATTGGCACTAACAAAGGTAGAAAAATGTGCACGCCGCAGGCGCGCGCCGGCAAAAAGGGTGTGTGGCTTTGTCGAAATCGGCGTGGCTTTGCGTGGAGGGCGTGACATTGCAGGAAAAGACTACCTTATAACCCAGTTTTGCAACCTGCACGCCCAGACGTTGGCCACCACAGGAAAGAAAAATAATCCTGATTCATGCCCCTTACATTATTTGTAATTTTTCCTCCTTATAGTAATGCCCAGTATACATTATTCCACATACTGCAATGGCCCTTAGACATTATTCCACACACAATAATGCACATGACACAATATGCACACACTGTAATGCCCCAGACACATTATGCCACACACCGTAATGCCTGTGACACATTATGACAGGAATCGCAATGCCCGTTATACATTATGCTACACACTGCAATGCCCCTGATACATTATAGCACATACAATGTCTGTGACACAGTATGACACACACCACAATGATCCTGAGACATTATACCACATACCACAATGCCCGTGATATAGTATACAACACACCGTAATGCCTGATACATTATGACACACACCGCAATGTCCGTGATACATTATGCCACACACCGTAATGCCCATTACACATTAAGTTCTACAGTAAGGCTTCTAATTACTTTTAAATTACCTGCTCGTTGCCAGGGGTTTCATGCTCTTGGTTCCATGCATGGTGCCAGGGGTTTTCATGATCAGGGTGTCATGCTCGTTGCAAGGGGTTTCATGCACTGGGTGTCATGCTCGTTGCTAGGGGGTAGTGCTTGTTGCTAGGGCCATGCTCCCAGTGCCACATATGCCTCCAGTGCCAGATATTCCCCTACAGTGCCAGGTATATGCCCCTAGTGCCAGATATTCCCCCACAGTGCCAGGTACATGCCCCCAGTGCCACATATACCCCCCCCCCCCAGTGCCACATATGCCCCCTCAGTGCCTGCTCCCCCCAGTGCCAAATTTTCCCCCACAGTGCCAGGTATATGCCCCCAGTGCCAGATATTCCCCCACAGTGCCAGGTATATGCCTCCAGTGCCAGATCTTCCCCCCACAGTGCCAGGTATATGCCCCCAGTGCCAGATCTGCCCCCACAGTGCCAGGTATATGCCCCCAGTGCCAGATCTGCCCCCCACAGTGCCAGGTATATGCCCCCAGTGCCAGATCTTCCCCCCAGTGCCAGGTATATGCCCCCAGTGCCAGATCTGCCCCCTCACAGTGCCAGGTATATGCCCCCAGTGCCAGATCTCCCCCCCCCCACAGTGCCAGGTATATGCCCCCAGTGCCATATCTGCCCCCCACAGTGCCAGGTATATGCCCCAAGTGCCTGCTTTCCCCCCCCATGTGTTGGAGGGACACGGAGCGCATCGGGCGTCTCTCCTATGTCCCTCCTGGCTCTCCCCCGCTGGTCTAATACAGGAAGTGCCGGTTCGTGAGCCAATCAGAGCTCACGAACGGCACTTCCTTAGACCGGCCGGGGGAGAGCCAGGGAGGGACACAGGAGAGACGCGCGATGCGCTCCGTGTCCCTCCAACACAGCAGGGAGGGAGAGGAGACCGCAGATTGACATGCGGACGCTCGTCCGCATGTCAATCTGTTCTGGAGCCGGGGAGCGGAGCACAGCACCGCAGATCGGATCGGAAGAGAGATCCGATCTGCGGTGTAGTGTAGCAGGGGGCCCTTTTGGAAAGGGGGGCCCGGGGTACGTATCCCCCGGGCCCCATCCTTAATCCGGCTCTGGCTGCTCCCCATGTGTAATAATAACAGAATACCACTGGCTGCTCCCCATGTGTAATAATAACATGATGCCACTGGCTGCTCCCCATGTGTAATAATAACATGATGCCACTGGCTGCTCCCCATGTGTAATAATAACAGGATACCACAGACTGTTAATTACCCATCTACTTCAAACATCTAGCCATTGCTTCATGCCTGTCAATATATTTTTGTTAAAACATTGGAGTAATAGGTAAAGGTGCCTACTAAATAAAACATGCAAAGGGTGAACTGGGATCAGAGCCTTTCCAACACAAGTGAGCATTAAATACTAATGTTTGACTGGTCCCCACACTAAAACTAGACTTGCAGCTTTATTACGAAAAGAATTAGTTAATATGTAATCATTTTAACCACACTATATCATACCTCTCAACTTTTGGGCTCCTGAAGGAGGGACAGCAGCCTATACACAGGAAAAAGGAACATCGTCTGTAGGGTAGACCTATGGCTGCGCAGAGTGGAATCGGCAGTAGTCAAGCAGGCGCCATGTTTTTGTACGTTAAGACACGCAGCTGACATCAGATACATGCCCCGAAAACGGTCATGACACGCCTGCATTTTAACATCCACTCCCTGCTAACTCCATGTCAACGACCACAAATGGTCAATTCCTATCACTTTGCCAAGGAGTCCTCATTGTGTGTGGATTCACAGAGTCACCTTGATGCATGCACAATGCAAAAGCAGCACATCGCAGCCTGACGATAATCGTTCCACTTTGCGTACTTCTCTGAACCAGGCCTTGAGTCTATCTTAGTCCTGGTTGTGCTAGCCTCATCTGTTGCCTTTCCCTTGCCGAGCTACTTGCTGCAAAGACACAATTTAAAAAACAATTTCAGCAGGTGCGGTCATTGCCCCCTGTAATCCCGCCGACTACGCCACTGAGCCCTCTTAGTTACTATGTTTTGGGGTTTTCTCCTTGTTATCAGCAAATTTGGAGGAACTTCTTGATCTTGGCAGTGTTCCTGCTGTCCTACATTGTCCACCATATTGATGACAGTCTTCATAATACTCAATGGTACATGTAATTCCTTTCAACAATATTACAGAGATGTTTTTGAAAGATCTTTGCAGATCATGGCTGTCCCAGTAATCAAGGGAATCATACCGGAACACTTTAATTTCTTTTGGACTTGACTTTAAATGTTAATGGTTAACCCTGAACATGGATACAGCCCCATTATGAAAATTATTTTTAATTCTTCCTAAAAACTTTTTGCTAGTGACTTGCCCTCATTCCGAGTTGTTCGCTCGCTAGCTGCTTTTAGCAGCATTGCACACGCTAAGCCGCCGCCTACTGGGAGTGAATCTTAGCTTTGCAGAAATTGCGAACGCAAGATTAGCAGAATTGCGAATAGAAATTTCTTTGTAGTTTCTGAGTAGCTCGAGACTTACTCTGCCACTGCGATCAGTTCAGTCAGTTTCGTTCCTGGTTTGACGTCACAAACACACCCTGCGTTCGCCCAGACACTCCCCCGTTTCTTCAGACACTCCCGCGTTTTTCCCAGAAACGGCAGCGTTTTTTCGCACACACCCATAAAACGGCCAGTTTCCGCCCAGAAACACCCACTACTTGTCAATCACACTCCGATCACCAGAACGAAGAAATTTCTTCATAAAGCCGTGAGTAAAATACCAAACTTCTTAGCAAATTTACTTGGCGCAGGCGCGGTACGAACATTGCGCATGCGCATTAGCGACTAATCGCTCCGTTGCAAAAAAATAAAATAACGAGCGAACAACTCGGAATGAGGGCCGATATGTGATGCAGGGTGACATTAAAAAGTAGAAATAGGAACAGGTCTGACATTACTGAAGGAAAAAAAATCCAAATCCTATATTACTCATATGAAATAGTAATCACTCCCCCCCCCCAATTTAAAAACTGTTTGTATAATCTTTAGTAGCGACAACTGGAACTAAAATTCCTCCAAGAGCGCAACAATGACTCATCCAGGAAGTCACAACAGGAACTGCAGGCCTCGGTCATCTCAGCATTTGAGAGGTTATTTCTGTCTATGTTAAATTTTGACCGAAAATTAGAAATAACCAAATGTGATAAATATGCAAAAACAGACGGAATCAAGATAGGGAAAACTTTTTTGTACCACTGTATAAGTAACCTCAGCGGTGCCGTGTCTGTTACCCAATGGTCGCTCATCCATCATATGTTTGGTGCGGGATGCGGTCACCATGCCGACGCTGGGATCCCGAGCAATCAAAATGCCGGCAGAGGGAATGCGTGGGATAGTTCCTGTGGTGAGCGCCGCAAGCCACCAAGTCTGCAAGGGGCTTTGTTGTGCTCGCCCGCCCCCTACCCCCCCCGTCCCATGCCATCATTCTGCTGCCGGGATCCCGGAGTCGGTAAGCTGACAGCCGGGATCCCCAGTGCCGGTCTCCCAGCCCCAACCCGCCATGCCATTACACCAAACACCCTCCAGTTATGACACATAACTCCATGTCTAGCACTAACATACACACCAGGTACAGTCCTATAATAATAATATTGTACAAATATATGTAATAAAGTAAAAATCTAAAGTGATGTCAGAGAGGACAGAATAAAATTACAATTTAACCGTTATGAAAATATCACTATACAAAATAACAAACTTTTTTTTTGCAATCTCAATTTTTATTCAACATCAAAGAAAGACATACGATATCAGTCAGAGAGATGCATAGAAACCTGTAACCATAATGTGGATATGAGGATATAACAAACATAGAATACAATGTACAGCACACATCCAACATAGGCCCTCATTCCAAGTTGTTCGCTCGCAAGCTGCTTTTAGCAGCATTGCACACGCTAAGCCGCCGCCTACTGGGAGTGAATCTTAGCTTATCAAAATTGCGAACGAAAGATTCTCAAAATTGCGAATAGAAATTTCTTAGCAGTTTCTGAGTAGCTCGGGACTTACTCGGCATCTGCAATCAGTTCAGTCAGTTTCGTTCCTGGTTTGACGTCACAAACACACCCAGCGTTCGCCCAGACACTCCCCGTTTCTCCAGCCACTCCCGCGTTTTTCCCAGAAACGGTAGCGTTTACTCACACACACCCATAAAACGGCCAGTTTCCGCCCAGAAACACCCACTTCCTGTCAATCACACTCCGATCACCAGAACGAAGAAAAAACCTTGTAATGCAGTGAGTAAAATACCTAACTTCTTAGCAAATTTACTTGGCGCAGTCGCAGTGCGAACATTGCGCATGCGCAATTAGCGGAAAATCACTGCGATGCGAAAAAAAATAACGAGCGAACAACTCGGAATGAGGGCCACTGTCGTTGAATCTTAGGAAACATCACAAAATTTCTATCAAATTGTAGAGGTAGTCAAGTATGTGAATGAATGAGAAGTGAAGTATGAAGAAAAAAGGGAACAAAAAGTAGGAAGGAAGAAGAGGGGGAAGAAATAGGGAAAAGGAAGAGGGGAAGATCGCCATCGTGGTATTAAGATGCCGGAGAAGGGACTACTGTCATATAGGTTTTATAAACCTGAGATTCTTTAAAGGCGAGCCAGGCTGAACAGGTAGCAATAAATCTAGAGGCATTCATTTGTGGGGGTGAGGCGAATTCCTCCATGGCCATATAAAAAGCAACTCTTTGGAGCCAGCAAGAAATAGGATGGTTACTTTTGAAAGCTAGCGGTGCTTTCACTCTAGTGGTAGCATGAGATGGAGTCTACAACCCACACAAGTGGCTCAGGTAGTGCAGCTCATCCAGGATGGCACATCAATGCGAGCTGTGGCAAGAAGGGTTGCTGTGTCTGTCAGCGTAGTGTCCAGAGCATGGAGGCGCTACCAGGAAACAGGCCAGTACATCAGGAGACGTGGAGGAGGCCGGAGGAGGGCAACAACCCTGCAGCAGGACCGCTACCTCCGCCTTTGTGCAAGGAGGAACAGGAGGAGCACTGCCAGAGCCCTGCAAAATGACCTCCAGCAAGCCACAAATGTGCAGACTCCATGAGGGTGGTATGAGGGCCCGACGTCCACAGTTGGGGGTTGTGCTTACAGCCCAACACCGTACAGAACATTTGGCATTTGCCAGAGAACACTAAGATTGGCAAATTCGCCAGTGGCGCCCTGTGCTCTTCAGATGAAAGCAGGTTCTCACTGAGCACGTGACAGAGTCTGGAGATTCCAAGGGGAACGTTCTGCTGCCTGCCCTTGTGAGACCATATGCTGGTGCGGTTGGCCCTGGGTTCCTCCTAATTTAAGACAATGCTAGACCTCATGTGGCTGGAGTGTGTCATCAGTTCCTGCAAGACGAAGGCATTGATGCTATGGACTGCCCCGCCCGTTCTCCAGACCTGAATCCAATTGAGCACATCTGGGACATCATGTCTCAACTCCATCCACCAACGCCATGTTGCAGCACAGACTGTCCAGGAGTTGGCGGATGCTTTAGTCCTGGTCTGGGAGAAGATCCCTCAGGAGACCATCCGCCACCTCATCAGGAGCATGCCCAGGCATTGTAGGGAGGTCATATAGGCATGTGGAGGCCACACACACTACTGAGCCTCATTTTTACTTGTTTTAAGGACATTACATCAAAGTTGGATCAGCCTGTAGTGTGTTTTTCCACTTTAATTTTGAGTGTGACTCCAAATCCAGACCTCCATGGGTTAATAAATTTGATTTCCATTGATAATTTTTGTGTGATGTCGTTGTCAGCACATTCAACTATGTAAAGAATAAAGTATTCAATAATAATATTTCATTCATTCAGATCTAGGATGTGTTATTTTAGTGTTCCCTTTATTTGTTTGAGCAGTGTATATAATATATATATATATATATATATATATATATATATATATATATATATATATATATATATATATATAGAGTTACTGCGGACTGGCACTCCCTCCTTAAAAAACAGCGTTGCTCCGGTGCCTTCCCAATGCAGGTAAAACAGTGTTACAAAGAAGAGGCGGCACTCAGAGACTATAGTGGTCAAAATTGTATTCCACAAAAACGATCCAACGTTTCGGGGGTACTTACGCCCCCTTTGTCAAGGTGAACAATAAATGAATAAAGTGAGTTAACATACCTTAAGTACCCAAAAGAAGCCCACCAAGTGAGACAGCGTCCGCCGGCCCGACCGCACGCTCCGTCATCTCGTCCGTCTCTCTGCTGATGATGTCATCAGGCTGCGTTCTGTAGTCATGGTGACTCCCGATGCCTAAGCGGCCGGGCTGCGGCGCTGTGTGTCAAAACGGAAAAAGTGCATAAAAACAACAAGACCCTACACCAGCGTGAGAAGAAAACATGGCATGCATATGACCTGATTATACATATTAGGGAGGTAGCGGGACACACATATAGCGCAGGTGAAGAAGATCGAAGTTAATTTAGAAAATTAATATCCAATTCGGATAGCTAAAATAATATCATGTCCTGTGCTTATTGTGTCCAGCTAGCACCCCCCGAAGACAACAACAGAAAATACAAATAACTGGTAGTATTATTTAAAGATATTCCAGCTCATTTTCTCATTAAGGCCGTTTGGATTAGTAGTGTTAAGTTCGAAAATCCATTTGGCTTCCAGTTGTAAAAGTCTGCCATCCCTATCGCCTCCCCTGATATGTTTGGGGACGTGATCTATAATTAAATGACGGAGATCCCTAATGGAATGCTTAGCCGTGGCAAAGTGTCTTGCCACCGGCTGCTCTGATTCCTTGCCTGCCAATGCCTGTTTAATGGCAGACCGATGAAGGGCCATCCGCTCCCTCAGGGTCCTTACCGACTTGCCCACGTAATGTAGCCCGCATGGACAGCTGATCAGATAAATAATATGCGTTGTGGTACATGTGAGGACAAAGTTGATTCTGTAGGTTTTGTCTCGATGTGGATTCTTGAAGCTTGACCCTGTGATCATGTTCTCACAGGTTGTGCATTTAATGCATTTATAGCAACCCGTTCCTCTTCCAAGAAACTGAGAATTAGGTGTTTTAGATTTGATTGCTTCTACCTGGAATCCAGTAATGTCCGCATGGACAACGCGGTCCTTGATGTTGCTACCTCGTGAGTAGCACATCATGGGTCTTTTATCTTTGAGCGCATGAAGTGTTTTGTCCGAAGATACTATAGGCCACAAGGCTCTAGTGGCTCTCTGTATGACAGGGCTGGCCGTGTTGTACCTTGAGATAAACGGGATGACTGGTTTTTGTTGTCGTGCCGTCGGGATAAGGAGAGTTTCCCTGGGTAACCGGAGGACTTCTGCTTTGTGTTTTAACAGGAGATGACGGTCATACCCTCTTTCCTGAAATTTGATGATCATGGCATCCAGCTCCCTATCCAGTGTATCGCGATCACTAATGATACGTGATATTCTGATCATTTGAGAACGAGGAAACCCTTCCTTGAGTGACTTACTTAAATAAGAAGTAATTTTTTTCCAATGTCATCCGAAGGAGTTCCAGGAACAATGAGACGTCGAGGGCTTCCATTTTTTCTTTGATCAGGAATTCTTTCATAGACTCCAAGCCGGCCTCGTGGGGTATGCTTGTGTAAAGACTAATAACATCTACAACGCATATCAAGGTGCCCTCCGGTACCTGCTTAATCTTACCAAGACGGTTTAGGAAGCTGGTAGTATCCTTAATAAAGTGCTTGTGCTTGAGAATTAACGGTTGCAGTATACCATCCAAAAAGATGGATACTGGTTGGAACACTGAGTCCTTTGCAGTTATGATGGGCCTGCCAGGCGGAGACAGGGGGTCCTTATGGATTTTGGGGACAGTAAAGAAAATTGGTACTAGAGGGTGGATTTGAATTAAAGCTTTGTGCAGTTTCTGCGTTAATTTACCTTCAAGTACTGCGGCATCCAACGTGCCCTTAAGGGCCTTCTGATATTCAATGGTTGGATCAGTTCCTAGCTCTTCGTAGGTAGTGGCATCCGCCAACTGGCTATAAATTTCATTGATGTAATAGTCCAGATCTAAAATCACTACGCCGCCCCCTTTATCCGCCGGACGGACAACGATGTCCCTGTATTCCCCCAGCTTTTTCAGGGCCATCCATTCAGTCTTGGACATATTACGATGTACTGGTACCTGACTGGCGGCTGCATTATATCGTGTGATAGAATCATCCATTAATCTCGAAAATGATGAAATGGAGGCGTTTGTGGATGCAGGATCAAAGGATGATTTTAATCGTTGGTTCAGAAAATCTTGATGCTGTATATCCAGACCCACACTAGGAACTACGTCCTTGACTTTATGTTGGAAAAATTCTTGTCGCCTCAGCTTGCGTGTGAACTGGTGCAGTTCAATGTGCCACTTAAAATCATTAAACGGGGTGGTGGGGACAAAAGAAAGTCCTTTTTCCAGAACTTTCTGCTCGATCTCGGAAAGTTCTCTTTTGGAGAGGTTATAGATCAGAGTTTCCTGCTTGTTGAAGCACCTCTGGTTGCGCGTGCACTGGCCACCCCTGCGGGTGGGCGGCCTCTTCTTGCCTTTTCTTTTGCCGCTGGCAAGGGGGTCCCTAAAGGGACTGCTCTGTCAAGCGGGGGCCCATCGGATTCCACCTGGCCGAACTCGCTGTCGCTGTTAGAGGTGCCTGCGGTGCTCTGCTGTCTCTCCCTTCTCCTACGCCAGCTATGTTTGCCTCTATAATTATATGGTTTAGAGGTTGGCGTATTATCACCCATTAACCACCTATATAGGCAGAAAGTTCTGGAAAAAGGACTTTCTTTTGTCCCCACCACCCCGTTTAATGATTTTAAGGCGCTGATCGTTTCAACCATTTGATGAACACCATTAATTCAAGATCGTCTAGTATTAAATATACATTTCAGTCCAGCAGCAATTCACTGAATTATTTAGATGTTCAAGTCTCAATTCATGAGGGCAGGCTCCACACTGGCCTTTACCGCAAGCCTACAGACAGGAATACCTTGCTCAGAGCTAACAGCCATCATCCTAAGTCACTCAAGGAAGGGCTTCCTCGTTCTCAAATGATCAGAATATCACGTATCATTAGTGATCGCGATACACTGGATAGGGAGCTGGATGCCATGATCATCAAATTTCAGGAAAGAGGGTATGACCGTCATCTCCTGTTAAAACACAAAGCAGAAGTCCTCCGGTTACCCAGGGAAACTCTCCTTATCCCGACGGCACGACAACAAAAACCAGTCATCCCGTTTATCTCAAGGTACAACACGGCCAGCCCTGTCATACAGAGAGCCACTAGAGCCTTGTGGCCTATAGTATCTTCGGACAAAACACTTCATGCGCTCAAAGATAAAAGACCCATGATGTGCTACTCACGAGGTAGCAACATCAAGGACCGCGTTGTCCATGCGGACATTACTGGATTCCAGGTAGAAGCAATCAAATCTAAAACACCTAATTCTCAGTTTCTTGGAAGAGGAACGGGTTGCTATAAATGCATTAAATGCACAACCTGTGAGAACATGATCACAGGGTCAAGCTTCAAGAATCCACATCGAGACAAAACCTACAGAATCAACTTTGTCCTCACATGTACCACAACGCATATTATTTATCTGATCAGCTGTCCATGCGGGCTACATTACGTGGGCAAGTCGGTAAGGACCCTGAGGGAGCGGATGGCCCTTCATCGGTCTGCCATTAAACAGGCATTGGCAGGCAAGGAATCAGAGCAGCCGGTGGCAAGACACTTTGCCACGGCTAAGCATTCCATTAGGGATCTCCGTCATTTAATTATAGATCACGTCCCCAAACATATCAGGGGAGGCGATAGGGATGGCAGACTTTTACAACTGGAAGCCAAATGGATTTTCGAACTTAACACTACTAATCCAAACGGCCTTAATGAGAAAATGAGCTGGAATATCTTTAAATAATACTACCAGTTATTTGTATTTTCTGTTGTTGTCTTCGGGGGGTGCTAGCTGGACACAATAAGCACAGGACATGATATTATTTTAGCTATCCGAATTGGATATTAATTTTCTAAATTAACTTCGATCTTCTTCACCTGCGCTATATGTGTGTCCCGCTACCTCCCTAATATGTATAATCAGGTCATATGCATGCCATGTTTTCTTCTCACGCTGGTGTAGGGTCTTGTTGTTTTTATGCACTTTTTCCGTTTTGACACACAGCGCCGCAGCCCGGCCGCTTAGGCATCGGGAGTCACCATGACTACAGAACGCAGCCTGATGACATCATCAGCAGAGAGACGGACGAGATGACGGAGCGTGCGGTCGGGCCGGCGGACGCTGTCTCACTTGGTGGGCTTCTTTTGGGTACTTAAGGTATGTTAACTCACTTTATTCATTTATTGTTCACCTTGACAAAGGGGGCGTAAGTACCCCCGAAACGTTGGATCGTTTTTGTGGAATACAATTTTGACCACTATAGTCTCTGAGTGCCGCCTCTTCTTTGTAACACTATATATATATATATATATATATATATATATATATATAAATGTTGCAGTCGGATCGGCACTCTCCTCACCTCAAGTAGAATGCTCCGGTGCCCTCTAGTATATGATTATCCATACAACAGCAATCTCCAATCAGCGGCACTCAGAAACTGGAAAGGCGTGGATTATTTAAACATTCTTGTGCTTTAATGTGTCACATCAAACTGCATTCCAACGTGTTGGGGCACAAACGCCCCTTTGTCAAGGTGTGCAGAAACAGACTTTCTGTTCTGCTCACCTTGACAAAGGTGTGTTTGTGCCCCGAAACGTTGGAATGCAGGTTGATGTGACACATTAAAGCACAATAATGTTTAAGTAATCCACGCCTTTCCAGTTTCTGAGTGCCACTAATTGAAGATTGCTGTTGTATGATTGATATATATATATATATATATATATTTAATAAAACGGATATCAGTCTATACGGCATATGCCCATTACCAACAACACAACTTAGTAGGCCCCGGTTCAGTAAAGGAAATGCCGCCCGTCCTTAATGCGTTTCTCTGCCGTTCAGCTCTGGTGTTTTTTTCAGGAGTGGTAAGCAGCTGCTCTAATAAAAAAAAATGGCGGAAGACCACCTGCCAGAGCAGCGCGGCGCCACACATGCTGGGTGGTCTTGCCCCGTGTTAGATGGACACAGATCTTGCTGCTGATGCAACAATCTGCGTCCATCTACGATTAACATCCTTTGTCAGTCCGTGTTAATTTCAGTCAGATCTTTTGCCCCTGGCATCGGGTAAATACAATTACTGGACATGGCGGCTGATCTAGTCCGTGGAGAGAGGGGTAGGAGGGTACACAAGATGCATCTGACTCAGAATACTGCCATGAGAATTATAAATCGAGGCATGTGGCAAGTATTGTCTGCAAATCTGGCTTAAAATGTTCATTTATAGCCTCACATTACTCTGGGCACTTGGACCCCTTGCTGCATAAATGTGAATTGAGGGAGGTTTATAGCAGGAACTTGTCTGCCAGGTTTTATAAGAAAATTAACAAATATACAAGAAAGCAATCTGTACAGTCACTGAAATGACACCACAACGAAAAAGAAATGTGAAAAGGTCAATAAAGAGCCCGTGACAGGAGAAATAATATGCTTACTGAGGTTTATTCTTTGGATAAAGTATTCTCACGTGCAAATACACAAAGTATCACCTGAGTAAATCCACTTACTCAGGACATGAAAATGGCCTCTCACCGGTGTTGATGTCGCTGATGTGTAACAAGATGTGATTTCCGCGTAAAACAATTCCCACACTCAGGACATGCAAATGGTTTCTCACCTGTGTGGAGTCTCTCATGAAAAACTAAACTTGATTTACGTGTAAAACATTTTCCACACTCAGAACATGGAAATGGCTTTTTACCTGTGTGACGTCTCTGATGTGTCAGAAGATTTGATTTGTGTGTAAAACATTTCCCACATTCAGAACATGGAAATGGTTTCTCACCTGTGTGACCTCTCTCATGAACAATTAAACTTGATTTTTGTGTAAAACATTTGCCACAGTCGTAACATGGAAATGGCCTCTCACCTGTGTGACTTCTCTGATGTATTAAAAGACCTGATTTCAGTGCAAAACTTTTGCCACATTCAGAACATGAAAATGGCTTCTCGCCAGTGTGAAGTCTCTGATGTGTAATAAGATTTGATTTATCTGTAAAACATTTCCCACATTCAGGGCATGGAAATGGTTTCTCACCAGTGTGACGTCTCTGATGTGCAATAAGATTTGTTTTATCTGTAAAACATTTCCCACATTCAGGGCATGGAAATGGTTTCTCGCCAGTGTGAAATCTCTGATGTATAATTAATTGTGATTTATATTTAAAATATTTTCCACACTCAGAACACGGAAATTGCCTCTCATGTTCCTTAGCTGGCTGATGGGTAATACACTTTGTGTTCTGTGTATCTATAGAACAGGAAAACATTGTATCTTCTGTAAGAGATGTACCAGATGTAGCAATCTCAGCATTATCAGAATATTCCTCATGACCAGAGAGATCAGATGATATATCAGTATGGTGAGGTACTGGGTGTATAATTGGGGTGATTGGGTTTTCTCCAGGAGAATCTCGTGTGATGTCATCATCTATGTCACAATTTTCAGTTAAAATGAGATGATCCTCTGACACATTCCGGCTGCTACATCCATCTGAGGGGAATAAAATACATAGATGGAAATATGAACGTTTGTCCACATGTTTAATTTTTCAATAAAGACTATGGTGAAAAGACCCCAAATTGCCATCAAATGTTGGGGTGATATTTTAATAACTGGCATCAAAATAAACATAATCAATAGATATAAATAGGTTCCCCTTCCGATTCCAAATTAAGCTTCTCACCCTCACTTACAGTTCCTATACAGTGTTCACGCTAGGCTGATTTAGCAGAGCGCCTGCCCGATTTTTTAAGGACAAAATTCGCCCTGCCCTATCTGCGTGGCCCTGCTAAAGCAGCCTGCCCGTTTCCTGCTCTCCCACCGTGTATAGATTACGTGCGCATCCATTCTCGCTACGGGAGAAAGCTTGGGGGAAGCCCAGCACCTCCGTAGGTGCTGGGCACACCCCCTTTAGTGATGCCGCCAGCTGCCAACGCCCCCCTTGCGGGCTAGCTGCGCTCGCCACGCACTTTGTGGTTCTATTCCCACAACACCCATCAGGATTGCGAGCGGAAGGGATTTAGGGTCCAGTATTGTGACCGCCGGTCGCAAAACTGCAACGGCACCTACTGTATCCCTGGGTTTGCTGCCAGCATGCTGCATGTCTGAGTGGTACAATTTCTGCAGCAATGTTTATAAATCTGGTCCTTGCTCTGCATTGTTTTGTGCTGTAAGTCACAGTTTTCTAATTTCATTCATTTGTTTGTGTTTTTAGTAATGAACTGTGAAACCTTTGTGGCGCCATATAAAGAATTATAATAATAATAATAATGGCCCTCATTCCGAGTTGTTCGCTCGGAATTTTTCATCGCATCGCAATGAAAATCCGCTTAGTACGCATGCGCAATGTTCGCACTGCGACTGCGCCAAGTAACTTTGCTATGTAGAAAGTAATTTTACTCACGGCTTTTTCATCGCTCCGGCGATCGTAATGTGATTGACAGGAAATGGGTGTTACTGGGCGGAAACACGGCGTTTCAGGGGCGTGTGGCTGAAAACGCTACCGTTTCCGGAAAAAACGCAGGAGTGGCCGGAGAAACGGTGGGAGTGCCTGGGCGAACGCTGGGTGTGTTTGTGACGTCAAACAGGAACGACAAGCACTGAACTGATCGCACAGGCAGAGTAAGTCTGAAGCTACTCTGAAACTGCTAAGTAGTTAGTAATCGCAATATTGCGAATACATCGGTCGCAATTTTAAGAAGCTAAGATTCACTCCCAGTAGGCGGCGGCTTAGCGTGTGTAACTCTGCTAAATTCGCCTTGCGACCGATCAACTCAGAATGAGGGCCAATATACTGTACACTTGAGCCAGAAAACCGGAGACAGCCGCTTAAATTCCCTGTTTAACCACCTGAGAATAAAGGAACTGCTTGAACCTTTTAATCCAGAGTATGTGAACTTTTCACATATATATATTTTTATATATATACACTGCTCAAAAAAATAAAGGGAACACTAAAACAACACAATGTAACTTCAAGTCAATCACACTTCTGTGAAATCAAACTGTCCACTTAGGAAGCAACACTGACTGACAATCAATTTCACATGCTGTTGTGCAAATGGAATAGACAATAGGTGGAAATTATAGTCAATTAGCAAGACACCCCCAATAAAGGAGTTGTTCTGCAGGTGGTGACCACAGACCACTTCTCAGCTCCTATGCTTTCTGGCTGATGTTTTGAAAGCTGGCGGTGCTTTCGCTCTAGTGGTAGCATGAGACGGAGTCTACAACCCACACAAGTGGCTCAGGTAGTGCAGCTCATCCAGGATGGCACATCAATGCGAGCTGTGGCAAGAAGGTTTGCTGTGTCTGTCAGCGTAGTGTCCAGAGCATGGAGGCACTTCCAGGAGACAGGCCAGTACATCTGGAGACGTGGAGAAGGCAGTAGGAGGGCAACAACCCAGCAGCAGAACCGCTACCTCCGCCTTTGTGCAAGGAGGAACAGTAGGAGCACTGCCAGAGCCCTGCAAAATGACCTCCAGCATGCCACAAATATGCATGTGTCTACTCAAACGATCAGAAACAGACTCCATGAGGGTGGTATGAGGGCCCGACGTCCACAGGTGGGGGTTGTGCTTACAGCCCAACACCGTGCAGGACATTTGGCATTTGCCAGAGAACACCAAGATTGGCAAATTCGCCACTGGAGCCCTGTGCTCTTCACAGATGAAAGCAGGTTCTCAGTGAGCACATGTGACAGACGTGACAGAGTCTGGAGACGCCAAGGAGAACGTTCTGCTGCCTGCAACATCCTCCAACATGACCGGTTTGGCAGTGGGTCAGTAATGGTGTGCGGTGGCATTTCTTATGGGGCCCGCACAGCCCTCCATGTGCTTGCCAGAGGTAGCCTGACTGTCATTAGGTACCGAGATGAGATCCTCAGACCCCTTGTGAGACCATATGCTGGTGCGGTTGGCCCTGGGTTCCTCCTAATGCAAGACAATGCTAGAACTCATGTGGCTGGAGTGTGTCAGCAGTTTTTGCAAGACAAAGGCATTGATGCTATGGACTGGCCCGCCCGTTCCCCAGACCTGAATCCAATTGAGCACATCTGGGACATCATGTCTCGCTCCATCCACCAACGCCACGTTGCACCACAGACTGTCCAGGAGTTGGCGGATGCTTTAGTCCAGGTCTGGGAGGAGATTCCTCAGGAGACTATCCACCACCTCATCAGGAGCATGCCCAGGCATTGTAGGGAGGTCATACAGGCACGTGGAGGCCACACACACTACTGAGCCTTATTTTGACTTGTTTTAAGGACATTACATCAAAGGTGGATCAGCCTGTAGTGTGTTTTTCATCTTTCATTTTGAGTGTGACTTCAAATCCAGACCTCCATGGGTTAATAAATGTGCTCTCCATTGATAATTTTTGTGTGATTTTGTTGTCAGCACATTCAACTATGTAAAGAACAAAGTATTTAATAAGAATATTTCATTCATTCAGATCTAGGATGTGTTGTTTAAGTGTTCCCTTAATTTTTTTGAGCTATATATATATATATATATATATATATATGTATAGGGCAGTGCCATCTCAGCTCAGACTGTTTATAAAGGACCAGACCTACTGGGAGTGTGGTTACCCTAATCACAAGGTGCACTCACCCCTACCAGAAGCAGCAGCTCCTACCCTGGGAAATAAAGAACCAGTAGTGGCTGGTATTATATACCATACTTACTGGAGCCTGGAGCAGCCTTAGACTCTGCTTTCTGGCAGGGTCGCTCTGTGCTCCGGCTCTGTGGGCAGCTGCTGCCGGAGTGGAAGCTCTCTGCGCATGACAGGACTGGGCAGCGCCCTTCTCTGTCCCTGCAACGACTTGACCAGCACCTGCAGACAGGAGGAACTGCTGCATTTGATCATTGTCACGGCCGTGGCGGAAGTACTGTACGGGAGTGGACCCAGCCGTCCACATCCCAGCGCTGGCTTCTCAAATAACGGTGTGGGGCTGGGGGCGATCACCATTTCCGCCCCCCTTTCAATCCGCCACTGGTAGAAACCAAGCTTCACTGGTCACAGAGCAGACAGAAGTGCACGGAGGTAAAAATAGCATTTTAATACCTACAGGTAAATCCTTTTCTCGTAGTCCATAAGGGATACTGGGGTCACTTAATACGATGGGGTATAGATGGGGTCCAAAGGAGCTGGTGCACTTTACATTTCTTCAACTGGGTGTGCTGACTCCTCCCTTCTATGCCCCCTCCTACAGCCAGTATAGGTAAAACTGTGCATGAAGGAGAATTGACATACTTGAGAGAAGGAAGAGAAGAACAATGGGGGTCATTCTGAGTTGATCGTAGCTGTGCTAAATTTAGCACAGCTACGATCATCTTTACTGACATGCGGGCGGACGCCTTTGTATTTGAGAAGTAACTCCCGGCCAGCGCAGCTCCTGCGGCTGGCATGGAGTGAATTGCTGCCGCAGCGGATGCGTGAGACGTCATGCAGCCGCTGTGGTCCGCCCCCCCCAACGGTCCGGCCATGCCTGCGTTGGCCGGACATCTTCCCCCTATACGGTGGCTTAACGCCGCCGTTAAGCCCCCTCCCACCCAGCGACCACCTCTGTCTCAGAGGTGATCGCTAGGCAACGAAAGCTGCCATGCGCCAGCGCACTGCGGCGCCGCCGCATGCGCAGTTCCAACCCGATCGCTGCGACAAACTGCAGCAAGCGATTGGGTCGGAATGACCCCCAATGAGTGGTGACAATCATACACCAGCACACCAAGAACATAAAACAACCAGCAACGGCTGGTAACAAAACAGCAACAGCTGAACAGGTAACTTTTGTAAAAGAAAAACCTGCAGACAAGTCCACGCACTGAGGCGGGCGCCCGTATCCCTTATGGACTATGAGAAAAGGATTTACCTGTAGGTATTAAATACTGGGGTCACTTAGTACGATGGGGACGTCCCAAAGCTTCCAGAACGGCCAAGAAAGTGCGGAGACATCTGCAATAAACTGGGTATCCTCTTTGGCCAGGGTATCAAACTTGTAGAACTTCACAAAGGTGTTCTTCCCCAACCAGGTAGCCGCTCGGCATAGTTACAAGGCCGAGACTCCACGGGCAGCCGCGCAGAAAGACCCTACTGATCTTGTAGAGGGCCTTCAGAGACTGTGGAACAGGTAAGGCTGCCGACACATAGGCCTGTTGTACAGTCAACTTAAGCCAACGAGCAATGGACTGCTTAGAAGCAGGGCAACCCTTTTTCTGCGCCTCATAGATTATGAACAAGGAATCTGCCTTTCTTATCCAAGCCATCCTCTTGATATAAACCTTCAAGGCTCGCACATTATCCAACGCCTCTGGAAAAGCAGAAGTGCCAGCACTTGACGGGACTACAATAGGTTGATTCAAGTGGAATGCAGAGGCAACCTTCAGCAGGAACTGCTGTGTAGTCCTGAGCTCAGCTCTGTCTTCGTAAAAGACCAAGTATGGACTTTAACATGATAAGGCCCCCAATTCTGAGACACGTCTAGCAGAAACCAGAGCCAGTAACATCACAGTTTTCCACGTGAGGTACTTGTCTTTTACTGTCATCAGAGGTTTAAACCAGGAGGACTGTAAAAATTTCAACACCACATTCAAATCCCAAGGGGCCGTGGGCGGCACAAACAGAGGTTGTATGTGAAGTACCCCTTAGAAGAAGGTCTGAAAGAAAATTGAGAGAGCTGAAATCTGGACCTTAATGGATCCCAGACGTAAGCCCTTATCCACACCAGCCTGGAGGAAACTTACGAAACGTCCCAAGTGAAATTCTGCAGGTGGATACGTGCTTTCCTCGCACCAAGAAACATATCTTCTCAAGATATGATGATAGTGTTTTGACATCACAGGTTTTCTGGCCTGAACCATGGTTGCAATAACCTTCTTGGAAAGGCCCTTGTAAGCTAGGATGTTCCGCTCAACCTCCAAGCCATCAAACGAAATCGCCATAAGTCTGGGAAGACGAATGGGGCTTGTTGCAGAAGATATTTTCTCATTTGCAGATGTGAAGGGTCTGTGACGGACATCTCCGGAAGATCCACATACCACGCCCTCCGAGGCCAATCCGGGGCAATCAGAATTGCCTGCACTCCTTGATTCCTGATTCGCTTGAGCACCCTCAAGAGCAATGGAATCGGGGAAAACAGCCCGTAAGGCCAAGGGGATGTCAGCACATCTATTGCCCTCGCCTGAGGGTCCCTGGTTCGTGAGCAATACCAGCGAAGCTTCTTTTTGAGTCGGGAAGCCATCATGTCTATATGTGGGCAGCCCCACAGGTCGACGATCTGTTGAAACACCTGTTGCTGGACCCCACTCTCCCGGGTGAAGATCGTGACAACTCAGGAAGTCCGCTTCCCAGTTGTCCACTCCCAGAATGAAGATGGCGGACATCGCTCTTGCGTTTCTTTCCACCCAAAGGAGTATGACACTTCTCGCATGCAGGCTCTGCTTTTTGTCCCTCCTCGTCTAATTATGTAAGCCACTGCTGTGGCGTTGTCCGACTGAACTTGGATTGCTCAATCTCTGAGCAGAGGAGAGGCATGAAGAGGAGCATTGTAGATCGCCCTAAGATCCAGAATGTTGATTGGAAATAGGGCTTTGTGGGGTGACCACCTGTCCTGGAACTGAGCCCCTTGGGTGACAGGTCCCCATCCTCTCAGACTCGCATCTGTCGTGAGAAGGATACAATCCTTAATCCTGAAACTTCGACCTTCCATCAGGTTGAAGGACTGTAGCCACCACAGGAGGGAAATCCTGGCCTGAGGTGACATACGTATTACCCGGTGCATCTGTAGATAAGAGCAGGACCACTTGCTCAGGAGATCTAATTGAAAAGTTCCGGCATGGAACCTTCCATACTGGATGGCCTTGTAAGAGGCCACCATCTTTCCCAACAATCTTATGCAAAGATGGAAGGACATCAGAGTAGGCCACAAGACCAGTCGGACCATCTCCTGTAGTGTTCTTGCTTTGTCTTCTGGGAGGAACACTTTCTGGGTCACAGTATCCAGAACCATTCCCTGGAACAGGATCTGCTGAGTAGGCTCCAGGTGGGACTTCTGTAAATTGAGGATACACCCATGATGTGACAGAAGTTAAATAGTGTGGTCTATACTGAGCAATAGACGCTCCCTGGATCTCGCTTTTATCAAGAGATCATCCAGGTAAGGGACAATATCGACCCCCTGGATTCAAAGCTGGAACATCATCTCCGCCATCACCTTCGTGAAGACCCTTGGCACTGTGGACAGGCTGAAGGGTAGCGCCTGGAACTGGTAGTGATCGGTTAGCAGGGCCAACCGCAGGCAAGCCTGGTGAGGCGGCCAAATTGGGATATGGAGATAGGCGTCCTTTATATCCAGCGAGACCATAAACTCCCATTCTTCCGACCCGTAATCACTGCTCGCAAGGATTCCATCTTGAACTTGAAAACCTTTAGGTAAGGGTTCAAGGATTTCAGATTCAGAATAGGCCTTACCGAACCGTCCTGTTTCGGTACCACAAACAGGTTGGAGTAGTAACCCTTTTCTTGTTGTTGTAGTGGCACTGGAACAATGACTTGGGACTGGACTAACTTTAGGATGGCCTGTTGTAGCTTAACTCGTGTATCCTCCAAAACTGGTAAGCCTAATTTGAAAAATAGTTGGGGAGGAGCGCTGTCGAACTCCAGCTTGTAGGCATGAGAAATTAGGTCTCTTACCCAGGCATCCTGGCAGGAGCTTTCCCAGACGCGGCTGAAGTGACACAGTCGAGCTCCCACCTCGAGATCCTCTTGGGGTGGGGAGGCACAGTCATGCCAAGGCCTTAGTGGAGGCTGAACTGTTGCTGTAATCCTGAGAACCTGCAATGGCTGGTTTTCGTGCCTTATCTCTGGTGCCTCTTGCTGCATTGGAGGCACCCCTGGTTCTTGATCTAAATCTTGTAGTCTGAAAGGACTGGGTAGACGGCCCCGAGTAGGAAGGCCTAAGCGGCAGGGCCCCAGAGGGGAGAAACATGGATTTCCCTGCAGTAACCTTAGAAATGCACATATCCAACTCAACCCGAATGAATAGCCACTCCCCTGAGAAGGGAAGAGAACCCACACTGCGCTATCCGCTGACGCAGCTACAAATAGTAATAGCATTTATAGCGCATATTTCCATGAGCGAATCACACAGGACGCGTGCAGTGTCTTGAATATGTTTTATGAGAGTCACCATAGTGACCAGCGGCATAATCCCCGCAAGGCCCTCTTGAATTTAAGTTGCCCATGTATGAATGGCAATAGACTTTAGTGTAGTCTCTATTTTTCCTATCCCCAGGGTCTTTTAAAGTAAAGGAGCCAGGAGCTCGTAGTACCACCTTTTTTGAGAGTCGGAAGACTGATACGTCTACGGCTAGGGGTTCTTCCCAATTTTTCCTACCTTCGGGTTTAAATGGGAAAGTGTGCAAAAACAGTTTTGTAACCTGATATTTTTTGTCAGGACTTTTCCAGGCTTGCTTAAATATGTCATCTAGTTACGAGAATCTGGGAAAGTGACACCAAGGTTTTTCTGGCCAAGGAAAAACGACTGCGGTGTTGCAGTATCTTCCAAAGGGATTTTTAATCCATCCCTGATGGCCAGTATGAGGGGCTCAATATACTGTGCAGAAGCTGAATCCTCAGTAATAGGATCTAATTCCTCCCCCTCCTCCTGTACCTCTTCCTCAGATTCTGAGAGTAAATCAGGCAGCCCACATTTTTGTGGCCCTGAAGCAGGGAGGGGGAGCTGTTTATCTGCCTTTGCAGTCAGGTCGGCCACAGCCTGTTGCAGTTGTTGTGTCTTTTGAGTATTAGTAGTGAGCTGGGATGACATGTCTGCCGTCATAGATTTTATGGCACCGAGCCAGAATGGTTCCTGACCCTCCCCTCCCCAGTCTCCTCACTGACTTGGGAAGACTGACTACATTGTTCACATGATAGTGAACCAGTGGAAGAGGGAGATAATCTGGTGTGACATACAGTACACTCAGGGCCGGATTAACAATGGGGCGGGTGGGGTTGCAGCTCCAGGTCCACCCATGAAATTAGGCCCACAGGACTCCCTGCAGTACTGTGCAGCCAGTATTGACAGAAGAAAAATCCTGTCAACAGCAACAGCCCAGCTCCCCTCCCAGTTGCCCCACTCACCCCACGATCGGCAGGAGTTGTCAGTTCTACACACTGAGCAGTCCGAAGCCCCGCCCCCTGGGCATCTGAAGCTCCGCCCCTGGCCATCCGTAGCTCCACCCCCTGGCTGTCTGAAACTCTGCCCCCTTTGCCTGAGGCTGTAGCCCATTCACGGCCCCTCCAGACCTCAGCCTCTGAGTTTAGTTAGCAGCAAGGCACTAACGGTGTGATAGTAAATGCTGCTGTGGGTGGAGGATGGAGCACAGGAGGAAATACAGTTGTCACTGGCTTTGCAGAAACCAGCAGGCAATGCCCGAACTACCTTCCCACAGGTCAGTGTAAGGTCTCTATTTATTTGCATGTATCCGCCCCATAACAAGGCATCAGTGAGCCCTGTGCAGCACACGCCCCCTCAGCAGCACCCTTAAATCTGTGCCCCATGGGGTGGGTGGGTGAAAGTACCTTCTAGGGTGCAGAGGTAGTGGTAGCGAGTGAGCAGTGGCGTAACTCCCACCCCCGCAGCCACTGCGGAGGTGCAGGGCTGCGGGGGTTTCGCCATTGATTCAGAGCAGATTGACACGCATGTCACTCTGCTAAATGGCCCTTCCAAAATGGCCACCACCGTGGAGGAGAAATGCTAGAGGTCATACTTGACCTCTAGCATCTAGGAAGTGCCGGGACCAGCGGGAGCGCATAGCGCTGGCCGCGGCACCCTGCAGCCCTGCCACCCTGGTGGGACGGAGGCAGCAACGGGGGGATTGGGCAGCGGTGCCCTCAGCTCACTACAACCTTCAGCATTACTCCCTAGCAACAACTAACAAGCATGACACCCAGTGCATGAAATCCCTGGCAACAAGCATAACACCCATCGCATGAAACCTCTGGCAACGAGCATGACACCCAGTGCATGAAATCCCTGGCAGCAAGCGATACCCCCTGACAACGAGCTTGACACCCAGCGCAGGAAACCTCTGGCAACGAGCATGACACCCAGTGCATGAAATCCCTGGCAGCAAGCGATACCCCCTGACAACGAGCTTGACACCCAGCGCAAGAAACCTCTGGCAACGAGCTTGACACCAAGCGCATAAAACCTCTGGCAACGAGCATAACACCCAGCGCATGAAACCCCTGGCAACGAGCATGACACCCTGAGCATGAAAACCTCTGGCACCGTGCATGGAACCAAGAGCATGAAACCCCTGGCAACGATCAGGTAATTTAAAAGTAATTAGAAGCCTTACTGTAGGACTTAGTGTGTAATGGGCATTGCAGTGTGTGGCATAATATATAACGGGCATTACGATGTGTGGCTTAATGTATCACGGACATTGTATGTGGTATAATATCTCTGGCATTGTAGTGTGTGGTATAACGTATAACGACATTGCAGTGTGTGTCATAGGCATGACAGTGTATGGTATACTGTATCATGGGCATTGTATGTGGTATAATATCTTAGGGGCATTGTAGTGTGTGGTATAATGTATAACGGGCATTATGATGCATGGCCTTATGGTGTGTGGCATAATGTGTCACAGGCATTATGGTGTGTAGTATAATGTCTCAGGGACACTGCAGTGTGTGGCATAATTTATAACGGGCATTGCGGTGTGGCATAATGTGTCACTGGAATTACGGTGTGTGGCATAATGTGTAAGGGGCATTACTGTAAAGAGGAATAATGACAAATAATGTAAGGGGCACGAATCAGGATTTTTTTCCCCTGTGGTCGCCAATGTCTCGTCGTGCAGGTTGCAAAACTGGGGTATAAGGTAGTCTTTTCCTGCAATGCCACGCATCTTTCAGTGAAGCCACACCTATTTTAATGAAGCACCAACCCCTTTTCTGGCTTCGCCGCACGTAAATTCTTCAGTATGCTAGTGCCAATTATGAGGGGGGGGGAGGGGGGAAGGGGAGGCGCCAGAGAATTTTTTGTCTGGGGGGAGAAAAATTTCTAGTTACGTCACTGCGAGTGAGTATGGCTGGCTCTGCAACGGGTGGTCTTCAGTATGCCGGCTGTCTGGATCCCGGCGCCGTGATCCCGACAGCCGGCATTTATTCTCCCTCGTGGGGGTCCACGACCCCCCTGGAGGGAGATTAAAATAGCGTGGTGCGCCACCGTGCCCGCAGTGTGGTGAGCGCAGCAAGCCCGCTAGGGGCTCATTTGCGCTCGCCACTGTTGGTATGCCGGCGGTCGGGCTCCCGGCGCCGGTATGCTGGTCACCGGGAGTCCGACCGCCGGCATACCATACTACACCCTCTGCAACACGGTGTGTGACCACATTGTTTAAATACACACATGCATACATAGACACACAATTGGAAGGCTACAGGAGTTTGAGGCACACAAGTGAAAAGGAGGTTGGACAGTATGGAAGGCGTTAGAAGCCCTCCCAACACCACAGAGTACCTGGGCATCTCCTCTGCGCTGTGTGATGTTACCTTCTGACTGACTGAGACCTGTCACCTGATAGAGTTGAAACTGAGGTAAATAATCTGAATTCTAGTCAGGTTTTTTTTGTCATTATAATATGTTGCGTCTGGAGGGTAGATTAATGTATTTATATTTATGCTGTATTTCTCATGTTTTTATATAAATATATATATATATATATATATATATATATATATATATATATATATATATATATATATATACACACACACACAGATACATACTCTGGTGTAAGGGACGGGTGGGGCATGTCACGGAGGGTGGCTGGGAGTGAGCTGCAGCGCATAGGTGACGTGGACCGCGGCTGGTCCTGCCTTGGCTCTGCTTCACTACAGTGCAGGCTCGGTGTGTTTGTGCTGACACTGGAGTAGATGTAAGATTAGTCGTTATGGGGGAGAAGTGGTACCAGGGCATGTTATGCACGCTGACTCCGCTTCTCCCCCATGTATTACTGTGGAGATGTGTGCGGCGCTCTCCACAGGATCTGTTCCCGCTCTGTGGGTGTGGTGGACACACAACAGTGGGAATAGCCCTGGTGCCCCGGCATTCCAGCTGTCGGCATTTCAACGTCGGTATCCTGAACGCCAGGATCTGAACAACCGGCATTTTAACTGCATCCCAGTTCTTCACGATCCATGTCAGAATAATACATCTCCCCCACTATCTCTGGAGCACACAGTATAAAGGGAGCCAGGAGGACAGAGGCGGGAGTAAAGACCAGAGAAGGGGAGGCGGAACTGTGCCTGGTGTGCCTTGTTTATCCAAGCATTCTTCCAGTGAGGTGTCTGACCAAAGCCACTGCCAGTGCCCAATGCTAAAAAGTGTGAATTCCAATAATTTCCTATTATAGATAGACACAGTAGATAAACTTGCAGCCTGATTTATTTAATTCCAGATCACAGGCAATAGTGTGTGGCTGTGATGTCTTCTGTAGTTTGTGGTGGTAGTTGGAGTTCTCTATTTTATATGGGACTCATTACAATGTTCTTTGTAATGTATGGAGGTCATTTGAATGCTCTGAATAATTTGAATGTCACTGTAATGTTCTCTGTATTATCTAGCAGTTACTGTAATGAGCTCTGTATTATATGGCATTGACTGCTATGCTCTCTAATTTATATGGCGGTCACTGCAATGATCTCTGCATTATAAATTTAATTAATTTACTGCTGCGGCTAGGTATGAGGGATGAACACTAATAGAAGGATAGAGATATCCATGGCAAAGGCCACACCCCCTACATAGACGACACCTCCACATCACTAGTGATACTGGCACAGCGCTAGTCACATTGCGGCATGCAATAGGCCTTTCCTGATTTTCAGCTCCAGGCCAATATGGACCTTAATCTGCTTAATCTGGCATCGAGTACACTGCATAATTGGTGTTTTCCCATGTAAGTAGTAGACACTCCCACACACACAGACAAGTAATGACAATAGCAAGTCTGCCTTACTGTATGTCAGAAGGAGACAGAGTGAGAGAGGGACAGCACACCCAAGCCTGTCAGTAAGATCGCAGGCTGTATATATAACACGGTGCAACACCGGAGTACTTGTCCTTTGTAGGACACTAATTGTGTATAATAGCAGCCCGTTTTTACACCCCTGTATCCTGGAGTGCCTGGAGTAGCTGTGTGTCCTTGCTGCTGCAGCAGGAAGCAGAGGAAGGCACCAAAATGCCGTTGGTCCCGCTATTAGGAAGCTCCGCCCCCCTCAATGGCGCTGGAGCTATATATATATATATATATATATATATATATATATATATATATATATATATATACACACACACACACACACACACACACACACTGGTAAAGTCTCCCTTATAAGTGTAAAACTTCACATATATGCTAGTTTTCACAACCGCTGCCAGTGTGCACAGGGGGGCTATAGCGGATTCCCCCCAGGAGGGTTCCGTATGCCGCCCCCTGCATTTGCACCGCACCAAGAAACGGGGTACCCCAGGTCTGTACTCGCCACTCGTCTCACCTTCAAGCTATGTTAGGGGTATGCGGTGTGCTGCGATTGCGTTCGCCAAGGCGCAATGCCCTGCGGTACCAACAACCTCTCAGGTGGTCCTGCAGCAGGGAAGCGGCTCTGACGCCTGAAGAGACCGGTAACGCCTCCCCCCCCCCCCCCCTAACTCCCACGGTGCAGGTATACTGTTGCCCAAACAGTATCCTGAAAATAACAAAGTTCAAAATAAAGTGAAGAAAAACTTTCTGGAGCTCACAGAGTGTCATCCTATGCTAAGGGCACATTTTTCTGAACTGCCTGTGGGAGGGGGCATAGAGGGGAGGAGCCAGCACACCCAGTTGAAGAAAATAAGATTTTACTTACCGATAAATCTATTTCTCGTAGTCCGTAGTGGATGCTGGGGACTCCGTCAGGACCATGGGGAACTAGCGGCTCCGCAGGAGACAGGGCACAAAACAAGCTTTAGGATCAGGTGGTGTGTACTGGCTCCTCCCCCTATGACCCTCCTCCAAGCCTCAGTTAGGATACTGTGCCCGGACGAGCGTACACAATAAGGAAGGATATTGAATCCCGGGTAAGACTCATACCAGCCACACCAATCACACCGTATAACTTGTGATCTAAACCCAGTTAACAGTATGACAAACGTAGGAGCCTCTGAACAGACGGCTCACAACAAATAACAACCCGATTTTTTTGTAACAATAACTATGTACAAGTATTGCAGACAATCCGCACTTGGGATGGGCGCCCAGCATCCACTACGGACTACGAGAAATAGATTTATCGGTAAGTAAAATCTTATTTTCTCTGACGTCCTAAGTGGATGCTGGGGACTCCGTCAGGACCATGGGGATTATACCAAAGCTCCCAAACGGGCGGGAGAGTGCGGATGACTCTGCAGCACCGAATGAGAGAACTCCAGGTCCTCTTTAGCCAGGGTATCAAATTTGTAGAATTTTACAAACGTGTTCTCCCCCGACCACGTAGCTGCTCGGCAGAGTTGTAATGCCGAGACCCCTCGGGCAGCCGCCCAGGATGAGCCCACCTTCCTTGTGGAATGGGCCTTGACAGATTTAGGCTGTGGCAGGCCTGCCACAGAATGTGCAAGTTGAATTGTGCTACAAATCCAACGAGCAATCGTCTGCTTAGAAGCAGGAGCACCCAGCTTGTTGGGTGCATACAGTATAAACAGCAAGTCAGATTTTCTGACTCCAGCCGTCCTTGAAATGTATATTTTCAATGCCCTGACAACGTCCAGCAACTTGGAATCTTCCAAATCGCTAGTAGCCGCAGGCACCACAATAGGCTGGTTCAGGTGAAACGCTGACACCACCTTAGGCAGAAACTGAGGACGCGACCGCAGTTCTGCCCTGTCCGAATGGAAAATCAGATATGGGCTCTTATACGAAAAAGCCGCCAATTCTGATACTCTCCTGGCTGAAGCCAGGGCCAGTAGCATGGTTACTTTCCATGTAAGATATTTCAAATCCACCGATTTGAGTGGCTCAAACCAATGGGATTTGAGAAAATCCAAAACTACATTCAGGTCCCACGGAGCCACTGGGGGCACAACCGGGGGCTGTATATGTAGTACTCCTTTTACAAAAGTCTGGACTTCAGGAACTGAAGCCAATTCTTTCTGGAAGAAAATCGACAGGGCCGAAATTTGAACCTTAATGGACCCCAATTTGAGGCCCATAGACAATCCTGTTTGCAGGAAAAGTAGGAATCGACCCAGTTGAAATTCCTCCGTGGGGGCCTTCCTGGCCTCACACCACGCAACATATTTTCTCCAAATGCGGTGATAATGTTGTGCAGTCACCTCCTTCCTGGCTTTAACCAGTGTAGGAATGACCTCTTCTGGAATGCCTTTTTCCTTTAGAATTCGGCGTTCAACCGCCATGCCGTCAAACGCAGCCGCGGTAAGTCTTGGAATAGACACGGTCCCTGCTGAATCAGGTCCCGTCTTAGAGGTAGAGGCCACGGATTTTCCGTGAGCATCTCCTGAAGTTCCGGGTACCAAGTTCTTCTTGGCCAATCCGGAGCCACGAGTATCGTTCTTACTCCCCTTTGCCGTATAATTCTCAGTACTTTGGGTATGAGAGGCAGAGGAGGAAACACATACACTGACTGGTACACCCACGGTGTTACCAGAGCGTCCACAGCTATTGCCTGAGGGTCTCTTGACCTGGCGCAATACCTGTCCAGTTTTTTGTTGAGGCGAGACGCCATCATATCCACCTTTGGTTTTTCCCAACGGTTCACAATCATGTGGAAGACTTCTGGATGAAGTCCCCACTCTCCCGGGTGTAGATCGTGTCTGCTGAGGAAGTCTGCTTCCCAGTTGTCTACTCCCGGAATGAACACTGCTGACAGTGCTATCACATGATCTTCCGCCCAGCGAAGGATCCTTGCAGCTTCTGCCATTGCTCTCCTGCTTCTTGTGCCGCCCTGTCTGTTTACGTGGGCGACTGCCGTGATGTTGTCCGACTGGATCAACACCGGCTGACCCTGAAGCAGGGGTTTTGCCAGGCTTAGAGCATTGTAAATTGCTCTTAGCTCCAGTATATTTATATGAAGAGACATCTCCAGGCTTGACCATACTCCCTGGAAGTTTCTTCCCTGTGTGACCGCTCCCCAGCCTCTCAGACTGGCATCCGTGGTCACCAGGACCCAGTCCTGTATGCCGAATCTGCGGCCCTCTAACAGATGAGCACTCTGCAACCACCACAGAAGAGACACCCTTGTCCGTGGCGATAAGGTTATCCGCTGATGCATCTGCAGATGCGATCCGGACCATTTGTCCAGCAGATCCCACTGAAAAGTTCGTGCGTGGAATCTGCCGAATGGAATTGCTTCGTAAGAAGCCACCATCTTTCCCAGGACTCTTGTGCATTGATGCACAGACACTTTTCCTGGTTTTAGGAGGTTCCTGACAAGTTCGGATAACTCCTTGGCTTTCTCCTCCGGAAGAAACACCTTTTTCTGAACCGTGTCCAGAATCATTCCCAGGAACAGCAGACGTGTTGTCGGGGTCAACTGAGATTTTGGAAAATTCAGAATCCACCCGTGTTGTTGCAGCACTACTTGGGTTAGTGCTACTCCGTCCTCCAGCTGTTCTCTGGACCTTGCCCTTATCAGGAGATCGTCCAAGTAAGGGATAATTAATACGCCGCTTCTTCGCAGAAGAATCATCATTTCGGCCATTACCTTGGTAAAGACCCGAGGTGCCGTGGACAATCCAAACGGCAGCGTCTGAAACTGATAATGACAGTTTTGCACCACGAACCTGAGGTACCCTTGATGTGAAGGGCAAATTGGGACATGCAGGTAAGCATCCTTTATGTCCAGGGACACCATAAAGTCCCCTTCTTCCAGATTCGCTATCACTGCTCTGAGTGATTCCATCTTGAACTTGAATTTTTGTATGTACAGGTTCAAAGATTTCAGATTTAGAATAGGTCTTACCGAGCCGTCCGGCTTCGGTACCACAAATAGCGTGGAGTAATACCCCTTTCCCTGTTGTAGGAGGGGTACCTTGACTATCACCTGCTGAGAAAACAGCTTGTGAATGGCTTCCAATACCGTCGCCCTGTCTGAGGGAGACGTTGGCAAAGCAGACTTTAGGAACCGGCGAGGGGGAGACTTCTCGAATTCCAACCTGTAACCCTGAGATACTACCTGCAGGATCCAAGGGTCCACCTGTGAGCAAGCCCACTGTGCGCTGAAATTCCTGAGTCGACCCCCAACCGCTCCTGAGTCCGCTTGTACAGCCCCAGCGTCATGCTGAGGGCTTTGCAGAACCCTGGGAGGGCTTCTGTTCCTGGGCAGGGGCTGCTTGCTGCCCTCTCTTACCCCTTCCTCTGCCCCGGGGCAGATATGACTGTCCTTTTGCCCTCTTGTTCTTATAGGACCGAAAGGACTGCGGCTGAAAAGACGGTGTCTTTTTCTGTTGGGAGGGGGTCTGAGGTAAAAAGGTGGATTTTCCGGCAGTTGCCGTGGCCACCAGATCCGATAGACCTACGCCAAATAATTCTTCCCCTTTATACAGCAATACTTCCATATGTCGTTTGGAATCCGCATCACCTGACCACTGTCGCGTCCATAAACTTCTTCTGGCAGATATGGACATCGCACTTACTCTCGATGCCAGAGTGCAAATATCCCTCTGAGCATCTCGCATATAAAGAAAAGCATCCTTTAATTGCTCTATAGTCAATAAAATACTGTCCCTATCCAGGGTATCAATATTTTCAGTCAGGGAATCCGACCAGACCACCCCAGCACTGCACATCCAGGCTGAGGCGATGGCTGGTCGCAGTATAACACCAGTATGTGTGTATATACTCTTTAGGGTAGTTTCCAGCCTCCTATCAGCTGGATCCTTGAGGGCGGCCGTATCAGGAGACGGTAACGCCACTTGTTTTGATAAGCGTGTGAGCGCCTTATCCACCCTAGGGGGTGTTTCCCAGCGCGCCCTAACCTCTGGCGGGAAAGGGTATAATGCCAATAACTTTTTTGAAATTAGCACTTTTCTATCTGGGTTAACCCACGCTTCATCACATACATCATTCAATTCCTCTGATTCAGGAAAAACTACAGGTAGTTTTTTCACCCCCCACATAATACCCCTTTTTGTGGTACTTGCAGTATCAGAGATATGCAAAGCCTCCTTCATTGCCGTGATCATATAACGTGTGGCTCTACTTGAAAATACGTTTGTTTCTTCATCGTCGACACTAGATTCAGTGTCCGTGTCTGGGTCTGTGTCGACCGACTGAGGCAAAGGGCGTTTTACAGCCCCTGACGGTGTCTGAGACGCCTGGGCAGGTACCAACTGGTTTTCCGGCCGTCTCATGTCGTCAACTGATTTTTGTAATGTGCTGACATTATCACGTAATTCCATAAACAAAGCCATCCATTCCGGTGTCGACTCCCTGGGGGGTGACATCACCATTACCGGCAATTGCTCTGCCTCCACACCAACATCGTCCTCATACATGTCGACACACACGTACCGACACACAGCAGACACACAGGGAATGCTCTTATCGAAGACAGGACCCCACTAGCCCTTTGGGGAGACAGAGGGAGAGTTTGCCAGCACACACCCAAGCGCTATAATATATATGGGAACAACCTTATATAAGTGTTGTATCCTTATAGCAGCTTAAATATATAAAATATCGCCATAAAAAGTGCCCCCCCTCTCTGTTTTACCCTGTTTCTGTAGTGCAGTGCAGGGGAGAGTCCTGGGAGCCTTCCTCACAGCGGAGCTGAGCAGGAAAATGGCGCTGTGTGCTGAGGAGAATAAGCCCCGCCCCCTATTCCGGCGGGCTTTTCTCCCGTAGTTTGTAATATCTGGCAGGGGTTAAATACATCCATATAGCCTCAAGGGCTATATGTGATGTATTTTTTTAGCCATAAAAGGTATTTACATTGTTGCCCAGGGCGCCCCCAGCAGCGCCCTGCACCCTCCGTGACCGTTGGTGAGAAGTGTGTGACAAACAATGGCGCACAGCTGCAGTGCTGTGCGCTACCTTCAAGAAGACTGAAGAGCCTTCTGCCGCCGGTTTCTGGACCTTCAATCTTCAGCATCTGCAAGGGGGGTCGGCGGCGCGGCTCCGGGACGAACCCCAGGGTGAGACCTGTGTTCCGACTCCCTCTGGAGCTAATGGTGTCCAGTAGCCTAAGAAGCCAATCCATCCTGCACGCAGGTGAGTTGAACTTCTCTCCCCTAAGTCCCTCGATGCAGTGAGCCTGTTGCCAGCAGGACTCACTGAAAATAATAAACCTAAAAACTTTTTCTAAGCAGCTCCTTAAGAGAGCCACCTAGATTGCACCCTGCTCGGACGGGCACAAAAACCTAACTGAGGCTTGGAGGAGGGTCATAGGGGGAGGAGCCAGTACACACCACCTGATCCTAAAGCTTTAGTTTTGTGCCCTGTCTCCTGCGGAGCCGCTAGTTCCCCATGGTCCTGACGGAGTCCCCAGCATCCACTTAGGACGTCAGAGAAATTTAAAGTGCACCAGCTCCTTTGGACCCCATCTAAACCCCATCGTGCTTTGTGACCCCAGTGTCCCTTATGGATGTTAGAGAAATGGAGCCAACTTTATATACCCCCTAGTGAAGGCCAGTTCCGGTATGAATGGTCGACCACGTTATGGTCGACAGTCATTAGGTCGACCACTGTTGGTCGACATTGACATGGTCAACATGGACACATGGTCGACACATAAAAGGTCGACACATGAAAAGGTCGACATGAGTTTTTTTTTACTTTTTTTGGTGCCGTTTTTTGCGTAAAGTGACTGGGAACCCCAATTAGTGCACCGCTTCGCTCGCCATGCTTCGGGCATGGTGCCTTCGCTTCGCTCGGCACAGATTACCGTTCCAATTGTAGTCCACGTGGATCATAATGTATGGAAAAGTTCCCCAAAAGAAAAAAGTTATAAAAAAACATGTCGACCTTTTCATGTGTCCATGTCAATGTCGACCTAATGACTGTCAACCATAACATGGTCGACCATCTGAACGGATACCGTGAAGGCCAGCCCATTATTTACATTTAGCTCACATCTGTCAGGTGATTAGGTGCTTTTTGAGGCATTCGATGAATCGTGATACAATCTGTCATATGGGGGCATATGATGGGTCTTACGATTGCACATCTTATGTCCAAAATACACAAAATCGTATGCCTGGGGATCCCGGGGAAATTGAAGGGCAATCTTATGAGGAATCTGATCGGATGCTGGTTGTCCTAATGTATGGCCAGCATCAGATTATTGGCAGGAGAATTTTAAATCGAGGCATGTGGCAAGTTTTGCCTGCAAATCAGGCTTAAAATGTTCATTTATAGCCTCACATTACTCTGGGCACTTGGACCCCTTGCTGCACAAATGTGAATTGAGGGGAGGTTTATAGCAGGAACTTGTCTGACAGGTTTCATAAGAAAATTAACAAATATACAAGAAAGCAATCTGTACAGTCACTGAAATGACACCACAATGAAAAAGAAAATAAGATTTTAAACCTACTGGTAAATCTTTTTCTCTGACGTCCTAGTGGATGCTGGGACTTCCGTAAGGACCATGGGGAATAGCGGCTCCACAGGAGACTGGGCACAAAAGTAAAAGCTTTAGACTAGCTGGTGTGCACTGGCTCCTCCCCCTATGACCCTCCTCCAAGCCTCAGTTAGATTTTTGTGCCCGAACGAGAAGGGTGCATGCTAGGTGGCTCTCCTGAGCTGCTTAGAAGTAAAAGTTTAAATAGGTTTTTTATTTTCAGTGAGTCCTGCTGGCAACAGGCTCACTGCATCGAGGGACTAAGGGGAGAAGAAGCGAACTCACCTGCGTGCAGAGTGGATTGGGCTTCTTAGGCTACTGGACATTAGCTCCAGAGGGACGATCACAGGTTCAGCCTGGATGGGTCCCGGAGCCGCGCCGCCGGCCCCCTTACAGAGCCAGAAGAGCGAAGAGGTCCGGAGAAATCGGCGGCAGAAGACGTTCCTGTCTTCAGATAAGGTAGCGCACAGCACTGCAGCTGTGCGCCATTGCTCTCAGCACACTTCACACTCCGGTCACTGAGGGTGCAGGGCGCTGGGGGGGGAGCGCCCTGAGACGCAATAAAACACTATAAAAACCTTATATGGCTAAAGAAATGCATCACATATAGCTCCTGGGCTATATGGATGCATTTAACCCCTGCCAGTTTTCCTGAAAAAAGCGGGAGAAAAGGCCGCCGTGAAGGGGGCGGAGCCTTTCTCCTCAGCACACAAGCGCCATTTTCCTTCACAGCTCCGCTGGAAGGACGGCTCCCTGACTCTCCCCTGCAGTCCTGCTACAAGAATCAGGGTAAAACAAGAGAGGGGGGGCACTATTGGCAGCTAATATAAAACAGCAGCTATAAAGGGAGAAACACTTACATAAGGTTATCCCTGTATATATATAGCGCTCTGGTGTGTGCTGGCAAACTCTCCCTCTGTCTCCCCAAAGGGCTCGTGGGGTCCTGTCCTCTTTCAGAGCATTCCCTGTGTGTGTGCTGGGTGTCGGTATGATTGTGTCGACATGTATGAGGAGGAAAATGATGTGGAAGCAGAGCAATTGCCTGTGTTAGTGATGTCACCCCCTAGGGAGTCGACACCTGACTGGATGGTCGTATTTAAAGAATTACGTGACAATGTCAGCACTTTGCAAAAAACTGTTGACGACATGAGACAGCCGGCAAATCAATTAGTGCCTGTTCAGGCGTCTCAGACACCGTCAGGGGCGCTAAAACGCCCGTTACCACAGATAGTCGACACAGACCCAGACACGGATACTGAATCCAGTGTCGACGGTGAGGAGACAAACGTAATGTCCAGTAGGGCCACACGTTACATGATCACGGCAATGAAGGAGGCATTGAATATTTCTGACACTACAAGTACCACAAAAAAGGGTATTATGTGGGGTGTGAAAAAACTACCAGTAGTTTTTCCTGAATCAGATGAATTAAATGAGGTGTGTGATAAAGCGTGGTTTTCCCCCGATAAAAAACTGCTGATTTCTAATAAATTATTGGCACTATACCCTTTCCCGCCAGAGGTTAGGGCACGTTGGGAAACACCTCCTAGGGTAGATAAGGCGCTCACACGCTTATCAAAACAAGTGGCGTTACCGTCTCCCGATACGGCCGCCCTCAAGGAACCAGCTGATAGAAGGCTGGAAAATATCCTAAAAGGTATATACACACATACTGGTGTTATACTGCGACCAGCAATCGCCTCAGCCTGGATGTGCAGCGCTGGAGTGGCTTGGTCGGATTCCCTGACTGAAAATATTGATACCCTGGATAGGGACAGTATATTATTAACTATAGAGCATTTAAAGGATGCATTACTATATATGCGAGATGCACAGAGGGATATTTGCACCCTGGCATCTAGAGTGAGTGCGATGTCCATTTCTGCCAGAAGAGCGTTATGGACGCGACAGTGGTCAGGTGATGCGGATTCCAAACGACATATGGAAGTATTGCCGTATAAAGGGGAGGAGTTATTTGGGGTCGGTCTATCGGACCTGGTGGCCACGGTAACGGCTGGAAAATCCACCTTTTTACCCCAGGTCACCTCTCAGCAGAAAAAGACACCGTCTTTTCAAACTCAGTCCTTTCGTCCCCATAAGGGCAAGCGGGCAAAAGGCCACTCATTTCTGCCCCGGGGCAGAGGAAGGGGAAAAAGACTGCACCAGGCAGCCTCTTCCCAGGAGCAGAAGCCCTCCCCCGCTTCTGCCAAGTCTTCAGCATGACGCTGGGGCTCTACAAGCGGACTCAGGCACGGTGGGGGGCCGTCTCAAGAATTTCAGCGCGCAGTGGGCTCACTCGCAAGTGGACCCCTGGATCCTGCAGGTAGTATCACAGGGGTACAAATTGGAATTCGAGACGTCTCCCCCTCGCCGGTTCCTGAAGTCTGCTCTACCAACGTCTCCCTCCGACAGGGAGGCGGTAGTGGAAGCTATTCACAAGCTGTATTCCCAGCAGGTGATAATCAAGGTACCCCTCCTACAACAGGGAAAGGGGTATTATTCCACGCTGTTTTGTGGTACCGAAGCCGGACGGCTCGGTGAGACCAATTTTAAATCTAAAATCCTTGAACACTTACATAAAAAGGTTCAAATTCAAGATGGAGTCACTCAGAGCAGTGATAGCGAACCTGGAAGAAGGGGACTATATGGTATCTCTAGACATCAAAGATGCTTATCTCCATGTCCCAATCTACCCTTCTCACCAAGGGTACCTCAGGTTTGTGGTACAAAACTGTCATTATCAGTTTCAGACGCTGCCGTTTGGATTGTCCACGGCACCACGGGTCTTTACCAAGGTAATGGCCGAAATGATGATTCTTCTTCGAAGAAAAGGCGTCTTAATTATCCCTTACTTGGACGTTCTCCTGATAAGGGCAAGGTCCAGGGAACAGTTAGAGGTCGGAGTAGCACTATCTCAGGTAGTGCTACGTCAGCACGGGTGGATCCTAAATATCCCAAAATCACAGCTGATTCCAACAACACGTCTACTGTCCCTGGGGATGATTCTGGACACAGTCCAGAAAAAGGTGTTTCTCCCGGAGGAGAAGGCCAGGGAGTTATCCGAGCTAGTCAGGAAACTCCTAAAACCAGGCCAAGTGTCAGTGCATCAATGCACGAGAGTCCTGGGAAAAATGGTGGCTTCTTACGAAGCGATTCCATTCGGAAGATTCCATGCAAGAACTTTTCAGTGGGATCTGCTGGACAAATGGTCCGGATCGCATCTTCAGATGCATCAGCGGATAACCCTATCTCCAAGGACAAGGGTGTCTCTCCTGTGGTGGTTACAGAGTGCTCATCTTCTAGAGGGCCGCAGATTCGGCATTCAGGATTGGATGCTGGTGACCACCGATGACAGCCTGAGAGGCTGGGGAAGGCCTCTGCTTCAGGGTCAGTCGGTATTGATCCAATCGGACAACATCACGGCAGTCGCCCACGTCAACAGACAGGGCGGCACAAGAAGCAGGAGGGCAATGGCAGAAGCTGCAAGGATTCTTCGCTGGGCGGAAAATCATGTGGTGGCACTGTCAGCAGTGTTCATTCCGGGAGTGGACAACTGGGAAGCAGACTTCCTCAGCAGACACGACCTCCACCCGGGGGAGTGGGGACTTCACCCAGAAGTCTTTCAAGTGATTGTAAACCGTTGGGAAAAACCAAAGGTGGACATGATGGCGTCCCGTCTCAACAAAAAACTGGACAGATATTGCGCCAGGTCAAGGGACCCTCAGGCAATAGCGGTGGACGCTCTGGTAACACCGTGGGTGTACCAGTCGGTGTATGTGTTCCCTCCTCTGCCTCTCATACCAAAGTACTGAGAATCATAAGAAGAAGAGGAGTAAAGACTATACTCGTGGCTCCGGATTGGCCAAGAAGAACTTGGTACCCGGAACTGCAAGAGATGCTCACGGAGGACCCGTGGCCTCTACCTCTAAGAAAGGACCTGCTCCAGCAGGGACCTTGTCTGTTCCAAGACTTACCGCGGCTGCGTTTGACGGCATGGCGGTTGAACGCCGGATCCTGATGGAAAAAGGCATTCCAGATGAAGTCATCCCTACCCTGATCAAAGCCAGGAAGGATGTAACCGCGAAACATTATCACCGCATTTGGCGAAAATATGTTGCGTGGTGTGAGGCCAAGAAGGCCCCCACAGAGGAATTTCAACTGGGTCGTTTCCTGCATTTCCTGCAAGCAGGACTGTCTATGGGCCTAAAATTAGGATCCATTAAGGTTCAAATTTCGGCCCTGTCGATCTTCTTCCAGAAAGAACTGGCTTCAGTGCCTGAAGTTCAGACGTTTGTCAAGGGGGTACTGCATATACAGCCTCCTTTTGTGCCACCAGTGGCACCTTGGGATCTCAATGTAGTTTTAGGGTTCCTAAAATCACATTGGTTTGAACCACTCACCACTGTGGAATTAAAATATCTCCCATGGAAGGTGGTCATGCTGTTAGCTCTGGCGTCAGCCAGGCGTGTCTCAGAATTGGCGGCTTTGTCATATAAAAGCCCTTACCTAATTTTTAATTCAGAC
Organism: Pseudophryne corroboree; assembly: GCF_028390025.1. Taxonomy (NCBI): domain Eukaryota; kingdom Metazoa; phylum Chordata; class Amphibia; order Anura; family Myobatrachidae; genus Pseudophryne; species Pseudophryne corroboree. The sequence continues at coordinate 26,014,352 of NC_086445.1, read as the reverse complement.
AGGGCAGAATTGAGGACTCGTCCTCAATTTCTCCCTAAGGTGGTTTCAGCGTTTCACATGAACCAACCTATTGTGGTGCCTGCGGCTACTAGGGACTTGGAGGACTCCAAGTTGTTGGACGTAGTCAGGGCCCTGAAAATATATGTTTCCAGGACGGCTGGAGTCAGAAAATCTGACTCGCTGTTTATCCTGTATGCACCCAACAAGCTGGGTGCTCCTGCTTCTAAGCAGACGATTGCTCGTTGGATTTGTGGTACAATTCAGCTTGCACATTCTGTGGCAGGACTGCCACAGCCAAAATCTGTTAAAGCCCATTCCACAAGGAAAGTGGGCTCATCTTGGGCGGCTGCCCGAGGGGTCTCGGCTTTACAACTTTGCCGAGCAGCTACTTGGTCAGGGGCAAACACGTTTGCAAAATTTTACAAATTCGATACCCTGGCTGAGGAGGACCTGGAGTTCTCTCATTCGGTGCTGCAGAGTCATCCGCACTCTCCCGCCCGTTTGGGAGCTTTGGTATAATCCCCATGGTCCTTACGGAAGTCCCAGCATCCACTAGGACGTCAGAGAAAATAAGAATTTACTTACCGATAATTCTATTTCTCGTAGTCCGTAGTGGATGCTGGGCGCCCATCCCAAGTGCGGATTGTCTGCAATACTTGTATATAGTTATTGTTACAAAAAAATCGGGTTGTTTATTGTTGTGAGCCATCTTTTCAGAGGCTCCTACGTTTATCATACTGTTAACTGGGTTCAGATCACAGGTTGTACAGTGTGATTGGTGTGGCTGGTATGAGTCTTACCCGGGATTCAAAATCCTTCCTTATTATGTACGCTCGTCCGGGCACAGTATCCTAACTGAGGCTTGGAGGAGGGTCATAGGGGGAGGAGCCAGTGCACACCAGCTAGTATAAAGCTTTTACTTTTGTGCCCAGTCTCCTGCGGAGCCGCTATTCCCCATGGTCCTTACGGAAGTCCCAGCATCCACTACGGACTACGAGAAATAGAATTATCGGTAAGTAAATTCTTATTTTCTCCTAGTCCGTAGAGGATGCTGGGGACTCCGTAGGGACCATGAGGTATAGAGGGGCTCCGCAGGAGACATGGGCACTCTGAAGTCTTTAGAATGGGTGTGCACTGGCTCCTCCCTCTATGCCCCTCCTCCAGACTTCAGTTAGAGAAACTGTGCCCAGAGGAGACGGACAGTACGAGGAAAGGATTTTTGTTAATCTAAGGGCAAGATTCATACCAGCCCACACCATCCACACCGTATAACCTGGAATATACGCAACCAGTTAACAGTATGAACAAAACAGTATCAGCCAAAGACTGATCTTAACTGTAACATAACCCTTATGTAAGCAACAACTATATACAAGCCTTGCAGAAATATTTCCGCACTGGGACGGGCGTCCAGCATCCTCTACGGACTAGGAGAAAAAGATTTACCGGTAGGTTTAAAATCTTATTTTCTCATACGTCCTAGAGGATGCTGGGGACTCCGTAAGGACCATGGGGATTATATCAAAGCTCCAGACCGGGCGGGAGAGTGCGGATGACTCTGCAGCACCGACTGAGCAAACATGAGGTCCTCATCAGCCAGGGTATCAAACTTGTAGAATTTTGCAAAAGTGTTTGAACCCGACCAAGTAGCTGCTCGGCAAAGCTGTAAAGCCGAGACACCTCGGGCAGCCGCCCAAGAAGAGCCCACCTTCCTAGTGGAATGAGCCTTTACCGAATTTGGTAACGGCAATCCAGCCGTAGAATGAGCCTGCTGAATCGTGTTACAGATCCAGCGAGCAATAGTCTGCTTAGAAGCAGGAGCGCCAACCTTGTTGACTGCATACAGGACAAACAGTGCCTCTGTTTTCCTAACCCGAGCCTTCCTGGCTACGTAAATTTTTAAGACCCTGACTACATCAAGGGACTTGGAATCCTCCAAGTCTCCCGTAGCCACAGGCACCACAATAGGTTGGTTCATATGAAACGATGAAACCACCTTAGGCAAAAAAGTCCTCAACTCTGCTCTATCCACATGGAAAATCAGATAGGGGCTTTTGTGAGACAAAGCCGACAATTCGGACACCCGCCTTGCAGATGCCAAGGCCAACAACATGACCACCTTCCAAGTGAGAAATTTTAACTCAACTGTCTGAAGAGGCTCAAACCAGTGAGATTTTAGGAACTGTAACACCACGTTAAGGTCCCATGGTGCCACTGGGAGCACAAAAGGAGGCTGGATGTGTAGCACTCCCTTTACAAAAGTATGGACTTCTGGGAGAGAAGCCAATTCCTTCTGCAAGAATATAGATAGGGCCGAAATCTGTACCTTAATGGAGCCTAACTTCAGGCCCATATCCACTCCTGTCTGTAGAAAGTGGAGAAAACGGCTCAGGTGGAAATCTTCCGTAGGAGCACTCCTGGCTTCACACCAAGATACATACTTCCTCCAGATACGGTGATAATGTTTCGCCGTCACCTCCTTCCTAGCCTTTATCAGAGTAGGGATGAATTCCTCCAGAATACCTTTCCCAGCTAGGATTCGGTGTACAACCGCCATGCCGTCAAACGTAACCGCGGTAAGTCTTGGAACACGCAGGGCCCCTGCTGCAACAGGTCCTCCCTGAGAGGAAGAGGCCATGGTTCTTCTGTGAGCATCTCCTGTAGATCTGAATACCAGGCCCTTCGAGGCCAATCTGGAACAATGAGTATTGTCTGTACACTTTTCCGTCTTATGATTCTCAATATTTTTGAGATGAGAGGAAGAGGAGGGAACACAAAGACCGACTGAAACACCCATGGTGTCACCAGGGCGTCTACCGCTACTGCCTGAGGGTCCCTTGACCTGGCACAATACCTCCGAAGCTTCTTGTTGAGGCGTGACGCCATTATGTCTGTTTGAGGAAGTCCCCAAAGACTTGTTATCTCTGCAAAAACTTCTTGATGAAGTCCACACTCTCCTGGATGGAGATCGTGTATGCTGAGGATGTCTGCTTCCCAGTTGTCCACTCCCGGAATGAAGACCGCTGACAGAGTGCTTACGTGATTTTCCGCCCAGCGAAGAATCCTGGTGGCTTCCGCCATTGCCACTCTGCTCCTTGTCCCGCCTTGGCGGTTTACATGAGCCACGGATGTGACGTTGTCTGATTGAATCAGAACCGGTAGGTCGCGAAGAAGATTCTCCGCTTGTCGTGGCCGTTGTATATGGCCCTTAATTCCAGTATGTTGATGTGTAGACAAGCCTCCTGGCTTGACCATAGTCCTTGAAAATGTCTTCCTTGTGTGACTGCTCCCCATCCTCGGAGGCTCGCGTCCGTGGTCACCAGAACCCAGTCTTGAATGCCGAACCTGCAACCCTCTAGAAGGTGAGCACACTGCAGCCACCACAGGAGAGACACCCTGGCCCTGGGGGACAGGCTTATTTTCTGATGAATTTGAAGATGGGACCCGGACCACTTGTCCAGAAGGTCCCACTGAAATGTTCTCGCATGAAACCTGCCGAAGGGAATGGCCTCGTAGGTCGCCACCATTTTTCCCAGTACTCGAGTGCATTGATGAACTGACACTCTTTTTGGCTTTAACAGGTCTCTGACCATGGTCTGGAGTTCCTGGGCTTTTTCCATTGGGAGAAAAACCCTCTTTTGTTCCGTGCCCAGAATCATGCCTAAGAACGATAGCCGAGTCGATGGAACCAACTGTGACTTTGGTAGATTTAGAATCCAGCCATGCTGCTGCAGCACTCTCAGGGAGAGCGACACGCTTATCAGCAACTGATCTCTCGATCTCGCTTTTATCAGGAGATCGTCCAAGTACGGGATAATTGTGACTCCCTGCCTGCGCAGGAGCACCATCATTTCCGCCATTACCTTGGATTTGAAAAATCGGCGTGGAGGCACCTCTTCGAATTCCATCTTGTAGCCTTGGGATACAATTTCCATCGCCCAAGGATCCACGTCTGACTGAACCCAGACGTGGCTGAAGAGTCGAAGACGTGCCCCCACCGGCGCAGACTACCTCAGTGGAGCCCCAGCGTCATGCGGTGGATTTAGTAGAAGCCGAGGAGGACTTCTGCTCCTGGGAACTAGCTGTAGCAGCCATTCTTTTCCCTCTACCCTTACCTCTGGCGAGGAAGGAAGAGCCCCGACCTCTTCTGGACTTATGCGACCGAAAGGACTGCATCTGATATTGTGGAGTTTTCTTTTGCTGTGGGGGAACATAAGGCAAAAAAGAAGATTTACCCCCGGTAGCTGTGGAAACCAGGTCCGCGAGACCTTCCCCAAATAAAACCTCACCTTTGTAAGGCAAAACTTCCATATGCCTCTTTGAGTCGGCATCACCCATCCATTGGCGGGTCCACAGGGCTCGCCTAGCAGAAATTGCCATGGCGTTGGCTCTCGAACCTAGCAGCCCAACGTCTCTCATATATAAGACTGCGTCTTTAATGTGACCTAAGGTCAATAAAATGGTATCCCTATCTAGGGTATTTGTCAGCTGACAAGGTATCTGACCAAGCTGCTACTGCGCTACAAACCCATGCCGATGCTATTGCCGGTCTGAGTATAGCACCCGTGTGTATAAATAGATTTTAAGGTAGTTTCCTGTCTGCGATCAGCAGGATCCTTGAGGGCTGCCGTGTCTGGAGACGGTAGCGCCACCTTCATGGATAAGCGCGTTAAAGCCTTGTCCACCCTGGGCGAGGATTCCCACCGTACCCTGTCCTGTGCAGGGAAAGGATACGCCATAAGAATCCTCTTGGGAATCTGCAGTTTTTTGTCTGGAGTCTCCCAAGCTTTTTCAAATAACGCGTTCAGCTCATGAGATGGGGGAAAGGTTACCTCAGGTTTCTTTTCCTTATACATGTGTACCCTCGTGTCAGGGACAGAGGGGTCATCTGTGATATGCAAAACATCTTTTATTGCAATAATCATATAATGAATACTTTTGGCCACCCTTGGGTGTAACCTCGCATCATCGTAGTCGACACTGGAGTCAGAATCCGTGTCGGTATCAGTGTCTGCTTTTGGGATAGGGGACATTTTTGAGACCCTGAAGGGCCCTGTGACACCGTCAAAGCCATTGATTGACTCCCTGTATTATCCCTGGACTCTGCTTTGTCTAATCTCTTATGTAATAAAGTCACATTAGCATTTAAAACATTCCACATGTCCAACCAATCAGGTGTCGGCGTTGCAGACGGAGACACCACAATCATCTGCTCCACCTCCTCCTTAGATGAGCCTTCCACTTCAGACATGCCGACACACACGTACCGACACCCCCATACACTCAGGGATATATCTATATGGAGACAGTCCCGCAATAAGGCCCTTTGGAGAGACAGAGAGAGAGTATGCCAACACACACCCAGCGCCACCGGACACTGGAATAGTTAGTACAGCGCTTTTTAAAAATATATAAATACACTCACTGCGCCAATTAAATGTGCCCCCCCCCCCTCTTTTTTGCCCTCTGTAACCGTGTTCAGCAGGGGTGAGTCCGGGGAGCCAGCTTCTCTGCAGTGTGCTGTGGAGAAAATGGCGCCGGTTAGTGCAGGAGGATCAAGCTCCGCCCCCTCACCGGCGGGCTTCGGTCCCGCTCAAATTATTTATACTGGCGGGGGTTCGTTAATATACTGCCTCTGCAGTATCTAATTCATCTAGAAGTCCCTTTGAGGTTAATATTGTGCCCAGAGCGCCCCCCCTGCGCCCTGCACCCTTACAGTGCCCGCTCTGTGTGTACTTGTGGGAGTAATGGCGCGCGGCGGTAACCTCAGTGAAGATCTGAAGTCTTCTGCCGCCTTTGAAGTCTTCTTTCTTCTTATACTCACCCGGCTTCTATCTTCCGGCTCTGTGAGGAGGACGAACGGCGCAGGTGTGACCTGCGTTCCGACCCTCTGGAGCTAATGGTGTTCAGTAGCCTAAGAAGCAGAGCCTATCATTTAAGTAGGTTTGCTTCTCTCCCCTCAGTCCCTCGAAGCAGGGAGCCTGCTGCCAGCAGTGTGCCCTGAAAATAAAAAACCTAACAAAAGTCTTTTTCAGAGAAAATAAGAATTTACTTACCGATAATTCTATTTCTCGTAGTCCGTAGTGGATGCTGGGAACTCCGTAAGGACCATGGGGAAAATAAGAATTTACTTACCGATAATTCTATTTCTCGGAGTCCGTAGTGGATGCTGGGGTTCCTGAAAGGACCATGGGGAATAGCGGCTCCGCAGGAGACAGGGCACAAAAAGTAAAGCTTTAGGATCAGGTGGTGTGCACTGGCTCCTCCCCCTATGACCCTCCTCCAAGCCAGTTAGGTACTGTGCCCGGACGAGCGTACACAATAAGGGAGGAATTATGAATCCCGGGTAAGACTCATACCAGCCACACCAATCACACCGTACAACTTGTGATCTAAACCCAGTTAACAGTATGATAACAGCGGAGCCTCTGAAAAGATGGCTCACAACAATAATAACCCGATTTTTGTAACTATGTACAAGTATTGCAGATAATCCGCACTTGGGATGGGCGCCCAGCATCCACTACGGACTCCGAGAAATAGAATTATCGGTAAGTAAATTCTTATTTTCTCTATCGTCCTAGTGGATGCTGGGGTTCCTGAAAGGACCATGGGGATTATACCAAAGCTCCCAAACGGGCGGGAGAGTGCGGATGACTCTGCAGCACCGAATGAGAGAACTCCAGGTCCTCTTTTGCCAGGATATCAAATTTGTAGAATTTTACAAACGTGTTCTCCCCTGACCACGTAGCTGCTCGGCAGAGTTGTAATGCCGAGACCTCTCGGGCAGCCGCCCAAGATGAGCCCACCTTCCTTGTGGAATGGGCCTTAACCGATTTAGACTGTGGCAGGCCTGCCTCAGAATGTGCAAGTTGAATTGTGTTACAAATCCAACGAGCAATCGCCTGCTTAGAAGCAGGCGCACCCAACTTGTTGGGTGCATACAGTATAAACAGCGAGTCAGATTTTCTGACTCCAGCTGTCCTGGAACATATTTTCAGGGCCCTGACAACTCCTAGCAACTTGGAGTCCTCCAAGTCCCTAGTAGGTGCAAGGCACCACAATAAGCTGGTTCAGGTGAAACACTGACACCACCTTAGGGAGAGAACTGGGGACGAGTCCGCAGCTCTGCCCTGTCCGAATGGACAAACAGATATGGGCTTTTTTGAGAAAAAACCACCAATTTGACACTCGCCTGGTCCAGGCCAGGGCCAAGAGCATGGTCACTTTTTATGTGAGATGCTTCAAATCCACATATTTGACTGGTTTTAAACCAATGTGATTTGAGGAATCCCAGAACTACGTTGAGATCCCACAGTGCCACTGGAGGCACAAAAAAGGGGTTTGTATATGCAATACTCCCTTGACAAACTTCTGGACTTCAGGAACTGAAGCCAATTCTTTCTGGAAGAAAATTTACAGGGCCGAATTTGAACCTTAATGGACCCCAATTTGAGGCCCATAGACACTCCTGTTTGCAGGAAATGCAGGAAACGACCGAGTTGAAATTTCTTTGTGGGGCCTTCCTGGCCTCACACCACGCAACATATTTTCGCCACACGTGGTGATAATGTTGTGCGGTCACCTCCTTTCTGGCTTTGACCAGGGTAGGAATGACCTCTTCCGGAATGCCTTTTTTCCCTTAGGATCCGGCTTTCCATCGCCATGCCGACAAACGCAGCTGCGGTAAGTCTTGGAACAGACATGGTACTTGCTGAAGCAAGTCCCTTCTTAGCGGCAGAGGCCATAAGACCTCTGTAAGCATCTCTTGAAGTTCCGGGTACCAAGTCCTTCTTGGCCAATCCGGAGCCATGAGTATAGTTCTTACTCCTCTACGTCTTATAATTCTCAGCACCTTAGGTATGAGAAGCAGAGGAGGGAACACATACACCGACTGGTACACCCACGGTGTTACCAGAACGTCCACATCTATTGCCTGAGGGTCTCTTGACCTGGCGCAATACCTGTCCCGTTTTTTGTTCAGACGGGACGCCATCATGTCCACCTTTGGTATTTCCCAACGGTTTACAATCATGTGGAAAAAACTTCTCAATGAAGTTTCCACTCTCCCGGGTGGAGGTCGTGCTGAGGAAGTCTGCTTCCCAGTTTCCATTCCCGGGATGAAAAACTGCTGACAGTGTTATCACATGATTTTCCGCCCAGCGAAAAGTCCTTGCAGTTTCTGCCATTGCCCTCCTGCTTCTTGTGTCGCCCTGTCTGTTTACGTGGGCGACTGCCGTGATGTTTTTCCCACTGGATCAATACCGGCTGACCTTGAAGCAGAGGTCTTGCTAAGCTTAGAGCATTATAAATTTACCCTTAGCTCCAGTATATTTATGTGGAGAAAAGTCTCCATACTTGATCACACTCCCTGGAAATTTTTTCCTTGTGTGACTGCTCCCCAGCCTCTCAGGCTGGGCTCCGTGGTTACCAGCATCCAATCCTGAATGCCGAATCTGCTGCCCTCTAGAAGATGAGCACTCTATAACCACCACAGGAGAGACACCCTTGTCCTTGGATATTGGGTTATCCGCTGATGCATCTGAAGATGCGATCCGGACCATTTGTCCAGCAGATCCCACTGAAAAGTTCTTACGTGAAATCTGCCGAATGGAATTGCTTCGTAGGAAGCCACCATTTTTACCAGGACCCTTGTGCAATGATGCACTGTTTTTAGGAGGTTCCTGACTTGCTCGGATAACTCCCTGGCTTTCTCTTCCGGGAGAAACACCTTTTTCTGGACTGTGTCCAGAATCATCCCTAGGCACAGCAGACGTGTCGTCGGGATCAGCTGCGATTTTGGAATATTTAGAATCCACCCGTGCTGATTGTAGCAGTATCCGAGATAGTGCTACTCCGACCTCCAACTGTTCCCTGGACTATGCCCCTATCAGGAGATCGTCCAAGTAAGGGATAATTAAGACGCCTTTTCTTCGAAGAAGAATCATCAATTCGGCCATTACCTTGGTAAAGACCCCAGGGTGCCGTGGACAATCCAAACGGCAGCGTCTGAAACTGATAGTGACAGTTCTGCACCACGAACCTGAGGTACCCTTAGTGAGAAGGGCAAATTTGGGACATAGAGGTAAGCATCCCTGATGTCCCGGGACACTATATAGTCCCCTTATTCCTGGTTCGTTATCACTGCTCTGAGTGACTTCATCTTAATTTGAACCTTTGTAAGTGTTCAAAAACAAATTTTTAGAATAAGTCTCACCTAGCCTTCTGGCTTCAGTACCACAATATAGTGTGGAATAATACCCCTTTTCTGTAGTAGGAGGGGTAATTTAATTATCACCTGCTGGGAATACAGCTTGTGAATTTTTTCCCATACTACCTCCTTGTCGGAGGGAGACTTGGTAAAGCAGACTTCAGGAGCCTGCGAAGGGGAAACGTCTCGACATTCCCATCTGTACCCCCGGGATACTACTTGTAGGATCCAGGGGTCCTGTACGGTCTCAGCGCCATGCTGAGAACTTGTCAGACGCGGTGGAACGCTTCTGTTCCTGGGAATGGGCTGCCTGCTGCAGTCTTCTTCCCTTTCCTCTATCCCTGGGCAGATATGATCTTATAGGGACGAGAGGACTGAGGCTGAAAAGACGGTGTCTTTTTCTGCAGAGATGTGACTTAGGGTAAAAAACGGTGGATTTTCCAGCAGTTGCCGTGACCACCAGGTCCGATGGACCGACCCCAAACAAGTCCTCTTCCTGTATACGGCCATACTGTGCCGTTTGGAATCTGCATCACCTGACCACTGTCGTGTCCATAACATCTTCTGGCAGTTATGGACATCGCGTTTATTCATGATGCCAGAGTGCAAATATCCCTCTGTGCATCTCGCATATATAGAAATGCTCTATAGTCAATAAAATACTGTCCCTGTCAAGGGTATCAATATTTTTAGTCAGGGAATCCGACCAAGCCACCCTAGCTCTGCACATCCAGGCTGAGGCGATCGCTGGCCGCAGTATAACACCAGTATGTGTGTATATACTTTTTATTATATTTTCCAGCCTTGTCAGCTGGTCCTTGAGGACGGCCCTATCTATAGACGGTACCGCCACTTGTTTTGATAAGCGTGTGAGCGCCTTATCCACCTTAAAGGGTGTTTCCCAACGCGCCCTAACTTCTGGCGGGAAAGGGTATACCGCCCATAATTTTCTATCGGGGGGAACCCACGCATCATCACACACTTTATTTAATTTATCTGATTCAGGAAAAACTATGGTAGTTTTTTCACATCCCACATAATACCCTCTTTTGTGGTACTTGTAGTATCAGAAATACGTAACACCTCCTTCATTGCCTTTAACGTGTGGCCCTAATAAGGAATACGTTTGTTTATTCACCGTCGACACTGGATTCAGTGTCCCTGTCTGTGTCTGTGTCGACCGACTAAAGTAAACGGGCGTTTTAAAACCCTTGACGGTGTTTTTGAGACGTCTGGACCGTACTAATTGTTTGTCGGCCGTCTCATGTCGTCAACCGACCTTGCAGCGTGTTGACATTATCACGTAATTTCCTAAATAAGCCATCCATTCCGGTGTCGACTCCCTAGAGAGTGACATCACCATTACAGGCAATTGCTCCGCCTCCTCACCAACATCGTCCTCCTACCTGTCGACACACACGTACCGACACACAGCACACACACAGGGAATGCTCTGATAGAGGACAGGACCCACTAGCCCTTTGGAGAGACAGAGGGAGAGTTTGCCAGCACACACCAAAAACGCTATAATTATATAGGGACAACCTTATATAAGTGTTTTCCCTTATAGCATCTTAATATATATATAAGCATATCGCCAAATTAGTGCCCCCCCTCTCTGTTTTAACCCTGTTTCTGTAGTGCAGTGCAGGGGAGAGCCTGGGAGCCTTCCCTCCAGCCTGTGAGGGAAAATGGCGCTGTGTGCTGAGGAGATAGGCCCCGCCCCTTTTTCGGCGGCCTCGTCTCCCGCTCTTAACGGATTCTGGCAGGGGTTAAATATCTCCATATAGCCTCCGGAGGCTATATGTGAGGTATTTTTAGCCAAAATAGGTATTCATTTGCCTCCCAGGGCGCCCCCCTCCCAGCGCCCTGCACCCTCAGTGACTGCCGTGTGAAGTGTGCTGAGAGGAAAATGGCGCACAGCTGCAGTGCTGTGCGCTACCTTTAGAAGACTGAGGAGTCTTCTGCCGCCGATTCTGGACCTCTTCTTACTTCAGCATCTGCAAGGGGGCCGGCGGCAAGGCTCCGGTGACCATCCAGGCTGTACCTGTGATCGTCCCTCTGGAGCTGATGTCCAGTAGCCAAGAAGCCAATCCATCCTGCACGCAGGTGAGTTCACTTCTTCTCCCCTAAGTCCCTCGTTGCAGTGATCCTGTTGCCAGCAGGACTCACTGTAAAATAAAAAACCTAAGCTAAACTTTCCTAAGCAGCTCTTTAGGAGAGCCACCTAGATTGCACCCTTCTCGGCCGGGCACAAAAATCTAACTGGCTTGGAGGAGGGTCATAGGGGGAGGAGCCAGTGCACACCACCTGATCCTAAAGCTTTACTTTTTGTGCCCTGTCTCCTGCGGAGCCGCTATTCCCCATGGTCCTTTCAGGAACCCCAGCATCCACTAGGACGATAGAGAAATAGCGGCTCCGCAGGAGACTGGGCACAAAAGTAAAGCTTTAGGACTACCTGGTGTGCACTGGCTCCTCCCCCCATGACCCTCCTCCAAGCCTCAGTTAGGATACTGTGCCCGGACGAGCGTACACAATAAGGAAGGATTTTGAATCCCGGGTAAGACTCATACCAGCCACACCAATCACACCGTACAACCTGTGATCTGAACCCAGTTAACAGCATGATAACAGAGGAGCCTCTGAAAAGATGGCTCACAACAATAATAACCCGATTTTTGTAACAATAACTATGTACAAGTATTGCAGACAATCCGCACTTGGGATGGGCGCCCAGCATCCACTACGGACTACGAGAAATAGAATTATCGGTAAGTAAATTCTTATTTTCTCTGACGTCCTAGTGGATGCTGGGAACTCCGTAAGGACCATGGGGATTATACCAAAGCTCCCAAACGGGCGGGAGAGTGCGGATGACTCTGCAGCACCGAATGAGAGAACTCCAGGTCCTCCTCAGCCAGGGTATCAAATTTGTAGAATTTAGCAAACGTGTTTGCCCCTGACCAAGTAGCTGCTCGGCAAAGTTGTAACGCCGAGACCCCTCTGGCAGCCGCTCAAGATGAGCCCACCTTCCTTGTGGAATGGGCTTTTACAGATTTTGGCTGTGGCAGGCCTGCCACAGAATGTGCAAGCTGAATTGTACTACAAATCCAACGAGCAATAGTCTGCTTAGAAGCAGGAGCACCCAGCTTGTTGGGTGCATACAGGATAAATAGCGAGTCAGATTTCCTGACTCCAGCCGTCCTGGAAACATATTTTCAAGGCCCTGACTACGTCCAACAACTTGGAGTCCTCCAAGTCCCTAGTAGCCGCAGGTACCACAATAGGTTGGTTCAGATGAAACACTGAAACCACCTTAGGGAGAAAATGAGGACGAGTCCTCAATTCCGCCCTGTCTGAATGGAAGATCAGATAAGGGCTTTTACAGGATAAAGTCCGCCAATTCTGACACGTGCCTGGCCGAGGCCAGGGCCAACAACATGACCACTTTCCATGTGAGATATTTTAACTCCACAGATTCAAGTGGTTCAAACCAATGTGACTTTAGGAACCCCAAAACTACATTGAGATCCCAAGGTGCCACTGGAGGCACAAAAGGAGGCTGTATATGCAGTACCCCTTTTACAGACGTCTGAACTTCAGGTAGTGAAGCTAGTTCTTTCTGGAAGAAAATTGACAGGGCCGAAATTTGAACCTTAATGGACCCCAATTTTAGGCCCATAGACACTCCTGTTTACAGGAAATGCAGGAATCGACCTAGTTGAAATTCCTCCATCGGGGCCTTACTGGCCTCGCACCACGCAACATATTTTCGCCAAATGCGGTGATAATGCTTTGCGGTTACATCCTTCCTGGCTTGACCATGGTAGGGATGCCTTCATCCGGAATGCCTTTTTCCTTCAGGATCCGGCGTTCAACCGCCCTGCCGTCAAACGCAGCCGCGGTAAGTCTTGGAATAGACAGGGTCCTTGCTGGAGCAGGGCCCTTCTTAGAGGTAGAGGCCACGGGTCCTCCGTGAGCATCTCTTGAAGTTCCGGGTACCAAGTCCTTCTTGGCCAATCCGGAGCCACGAGTATAGTTCTTTCTCCCCTCCGTCTTATAATTCTCAGTACTTTTGGTATGAGAGGAAGAGGAGGGAACACATACACTGACTGGTACACCCACGGTGTTACCAGAGCGTCCACAGCTATTGCCTGAGGGTCCCTTGACCTGGCGCAATACCTGTCCAATTTTTTGTTTAGGCGGGACGCCATCATGTCCACCTTTGGTTTTTCCCAATGGTTTACAATCATGTGGAAGACTTCTGGGTGAAGTCCCCACTCTCCCGGGTGGAGGTCGTGCCTGCTGAGGAAGTCTGCTTCCCAGTTGTCCACTCCCGGAATGAACACTGCTGACAGTGCTATCACATGATTTTCCGCCCAGCGAAAAATCCTTGCAGCTTCTGCCATTGCCTTCCTGCTTCTTGTGCCGCCCTGTCTGTTTACGTGGGCGACTGCCGTGATGTTGTCCGACTGGATCAGCACCGGCTGACCTTGAAGCAGAGGTCTTGCTTGGCTTAGGGCATTGTAAATGGCCCTTAGCTCCAAAATATTTATGTGAAGTGATGTCTCCAGGCTTGACCACAAGCCCTGGAAATTTCTTCCCTGTGTGACTGCTCCCCAGCCTCGCAGGCTGGCATCCGTGGTCACCAGGACCCAGTCCTGAATGCCGAATCTGCGGCCCTCTAGAAGATGAGCACTCTGCAACCACCACAGGAGAGACACCCTTGTCTTTGGTGACAGGGTTATCCGCTGATGCATCTGAAGATGCGATCCGGACCATTTGTCCAGCAGGTCCCACTGGAAAGTTCTTGCGTGGAATCTGCCGAATGGAATTGCTTCGTAGGAAGCCACCATTTTTCCCAGGACCCTTGTGCACTGATGCACTGACACTTGGCCTGGTTTTAGGAGGTTTCTGACTAGTTCGGATAACTCCCTGGCTTTCTCCTTCGGGAGAAAACACCTTTTTCTGGACTGTGTCCAGGATCATCCCTAGGAATAGAAGGCGTGTCGTCGGGATCAGCTGCGATTTTGGAATATTGAGAATCCAACCGTGCTGCCGCAGCACTATCTGAGATAGTGCTACCCCGACTTCAAACTGTTCCCTGGATCTTGCCCTTATCAGGAGATCGTCCAAGTAAGGGATAACTAAAACTCCCTTCTTTCGAAGGAGTATCATCATTTCGGCCATTACCTTGGTAAAGACCCGGGGTGCCGTGGACAATCCAAACGGCAGCGTCTGAAACTGATAGTGACAGTTCTGTACCACAAACCTGAGGTACCCTTGGAGAAGGGTAAATTGGGACATGTAGGTAAGCATCTTTGATGTCCAGAGAGACCATATAGTCCCCTTCTTCCAGGTTTGCAATCACTGCTCTGAGTGACTCCATCTTGAATTTGAACCTTTGTATGTAAGTGTTCAAGGATTTTAGATTTAAAATTGGTCTCACCGAGCCGTCCGGCTTCGGTACCACAAATAGTGTGGAATAGTACCCCTTTCCCTGTTGCAGGAGGGGTACCTTGATTATCACCTGCTGGGAATACAGCCTGTGAATGGCTTGCAATACTGTCTCCCTGTCTGAGGGAGACGTCGGTAAAGCAGACTTTATGAAACGGCGAGGGGGAGACGTCTCGAATTTCTTGAGACGGGCCCCCACCGTGCCTGAGACCGCTTGTAAAGCCCCAGCGTCATGCTGAGGACTTTGCGGAGGCGGGAGAGGGCTTTTGTTCCTGGGAATTGGCTGTTTGCTGCAGCCTTTTTCCTCTCCCTCTGCCACGGGGCAGAAATGAGGCGCCTTTTGCCCGCTTGCCCTTATGGGGCTGAAAGGACTGCGCCTGAAAATACGGCGTCTTCTTAGGTTGAGAAGCTACCTGGGGTAAAAATGTGGATTTTCCAGCCGTTGCCGTGGCCACCAGGTCTGTTAGACCTACCCCAAATAACTCCTCCCTTTTATAAGGCGATACTTCCATATGCCTTTTGGAATCAGCATCACCTGACCACTGTCTTGTCCATAACCCTCTTCTGGCAGAAATGGACAGCGCACTTACTCTTGATGCCTGTCGGCAAATATCCCTCTGTGCATCACGCATATATAGAAATGCATCTTTTAAATGCTCTATAGTTAGTAATATACTGTCCCTATCTAGGGTATCAATATTGTCAGTCAGGGAATCCGACCAAGCCACCCCAGCACTGCACATCCAGGCTGAGGCGATTGCTGGTCGCAGTATCACACCCGTGTGAGTGTATATACATTTTAGGATATTTTACTGCTTTCTGTCAGCAGGTTCCTTAAGGGCGGCCGTATCCGAGGACGGTAGTGCCACCTGTTTAGACAAGCGTGTGAGCGCTTTATTCACCCTAAGGGGTGTTTCCCAACGTGCCCTCTCCTCTGGCGGGAAGGGGTATGATGCTAATAACTTTTTAGGAATTAACAGTTTTTATCGGGGGAAACCCATGCATCATCACACACTTCATTTAATTCCTCAGATGCAGGAAAAACTACAGGCAGTTTTTTCTCACCCAACATAATACCCTTTTTAGTGGTACTGGTATTATCAGAAATGTGTAAAAACATTTTCCATAGCCTCAATCATGTAACGTGTGGCCCTATTTGAAGTCACATTCGTCTCTTAATCGTCGACACTGGAGTCAGTATCCGTGTTGGCGTCTGTATCTGCCATCTGCGGTAACGGGCGTTTTAGAGCCCCAGATGGCTTTTGAGACACCTGGACAGGCACAGGCTGAGTCGCCGGCTGTCTCATGTCATCAATCTTTTGTAAAGAGCTGACACTGTCACATATTCCTTCCATAAGCTCATCCACTCAGGTGTCGACTCCCTAGGGGGTGACATCTCTGTTACAGGCAATTGCTCCGCCTCCACATCATTTTCCTCCTCATACATGTCGACACAACGTACCGACACACAGCACACACACAGGGAATGCTCTGACAGAGGACAGGACCCCACTAGCCCTTTGGGGAGACAGAGGGAGAGTATGCCAGCACACACCAGAGCGCTATATATATATACAGGGATAACCTTATATAAGTGTTTTTCCCCTTATAGCTGCTGTATTGTTATACTGCGCCTAATTAGTGCCCCCCTCTCTTTTTTAACCCCTTTCTGTAGTGTAGTAACTGCAGGGGAGAGCCAGGGAGCTTCCCTCCAACGGAGCTGTGAGAGAAAATGGCGCCAGTGTGCTGAGGAGATAGGCTCCGCCCCCTTCTCGGCGGCCTTTTCTCCCGTTTTTCTGTGGAATCTGGCAGGGGTTAAAATTCATCCATATAGCCCTGGGGGCTATATGTGATATATTTTCGCCAGCCAAGGTGTTTTTATTGCTGCTCAGGGCGCCCCCCCCTAGCGCCCTGCACCCTCAGTGACCGAAGTGTGAAGTGTGCTGAGGAGCAATGGCGCACAGCTGCAGTGCTGTGCGCTACCTTGGTGAAGACAGGATGTCTTCTGCCGCCGATTTTTCCGGACCTCTTCTTGCTTCTGGCTCTGTAAGGGGGCCGGCGGCGCGGCTCTGGGACCGAGCTCCGAGGCTGGGCCTGTGTTCGGTCCCTCTGGAGCTAATGGTGTCCAGTAGCCTAAGAAGCCCAATCCACTCTGCACGCAGGTGAGTTCGCTTCTTCTCCCCTTAGTCCCTCGATGCAGTGAGCCTGTTGCCAGCAGGTCTCACTGAAAATAAAAAACCTAAAACTAAACTTTCACTAAGAAGCTCAGGAGAGCCCCTAGTGTGCACCCTTCTCGGCTGGGCACAAAAATCTAACTGAGGCTTGGAGTAGGGTCATGGGGGGAGGAGCCAGTGCACACCAGGTAGTCCTAAAGCTTTACTTTTGTGCCCAGTCTCCTGCGGAGCCGCTATTTCCCCATGGTCCTTACGGAGTTCCCAGCATCCACTAGGACGTCAGAGAAACTCAGGAGAGCTCCCCTGCAATGCACCCAGTCTCCTCTGGGCACAGGATCTAACTGAAGTCTGGAGGAGGGGCATAGAGGGAGGAGCCAGTGCACACCCATTCTAAAGTCTTTAGAGTGCCCATGTCTCCTGCGGAGCCTGTCTATACCCCATGGTCCTTACGGAGTCCCCAGCATCCTCTAGGCCGTAAGAGAAACATGAAAAAGTCAATAAAGAGCCAGTGACAGGAGAAATAATATGCTTACTGAGGTTTATTCTTTGGATAAAGTATTCTCACGTGCAAATACACAAAATATCACCTCAGTAAATCCACTTACTCAGGACATGGAAATGGCCTCTCACCGGTGTTTTCGCTGATGTTTAACAAGATGTGATTTCTGCGTATAACATTTCCCACACTCAGGACATGCAAATGGTTTCTCACCTGTGTGGAGTCTCTCATGAAAAATTAAACTTGATTTATCTGAAAAACATTTCCCACACTCAGAACATGGAAATGGCTTTTTACCTGTGTGACGTCTTTGATGTATAACAAGATTTGATTTTAGTGTAAAACATTTCCCACACTCAGAACATGGAAATGGTTTTTCACCTGTGTGACATCTCTCATGACTAATTAAACTTGATTTTTGTGTAAAACATTTGCCACAGTCGTAACATGAAAATGGCCTCTCACCTGTGTGACTTCTCTGATGTTTAACAAGATCTGATTTCAGTGTAAAACATTTGCCACATTCAGAACATGGAAACGGCTTCTCGCCAGTGTGACGTCTCAGATGTTTGACAAGATTTGATTTATCTGTAAAACATTTCCCACACTCAGAGCATGGAAATGGCTTCTCGCCAGTGTGACGTCTCAGATGTGTGACAAGATTTGATCTATCTTTAAAACATTTCCCACACTCAGAGCATGGAAATGGCTTCTCACCTGTGTGACATCTCTGATGTATAATTAATTGTGATTTATATCTAAAATATTTTCCACACTCAGAACACGGAAGTTGCCTCTCATGTTCCTTAGCTGGCTGATGGGTAATCCACTTTGTGTTCTGTGTATCTATAGAACAGGAAAACATTGTATCTACTGTAAGAGATGTAACAGATGTAGCAATCTGTGCATTATCAGAATATTCCTCGTGACCAGAGAGATCAGATGATATATCAGTATGGTGAGGTACTGGGTGTATAATTGGGGTGATTGGGTTTTCTACAAGAGAATCTCGTGTGATGTCATCATCTATGTCACAATTTTCAGTTAAAACGAGATGATCTTCTGACACATTCCGGCTGCTACATCCATCTGAGGGAAATAAAATACATATATGGAAATATGAACGTTTGTCCACATGTTTAATTTTTCAATAAAGACTATGATGAAAAGAGCCCAAATTGCCTTCTCTTACTACCCGGTATGTTAGGAAGATGAAATGTAACACAGGTATTCTGCAGGTGGGAAATAGGAAAATTACGTAATTAGAATTTTAATAAACCTCCCCTAAGGGGAGGAAAAATAAGATTTTACTCACCGGTAAATCTATTTCTCGTAGTCCGTAGTGGATGCTGGGAACTCCGTAAGGACCATGGGGAATAGACGGGCTCCGCAGGAGACTGGGCACTCTAAAAGAAAGATTAGGTACTATTTGGTGTGCACTGGCTCCTCCCTCTATGCCCCTCCTCCAGACCTCAGTTAGGATACTGTGCTCGGAAGAGCTGACACAATAAGGAAGGATTTTTAATCCCGGGTAAGACTCATACCAGCCACATCAATCACACCGTATAACTCGTGATACTATACCCAGTTAACAGTATGAAATATAACTGAGCCTCTCAACAGATGGCTCAACAATAACCCTTTAGTTAGGCAATAACTATATACAAGTATTGCAGACAATCCGCACTTGGGATGGGCGCCCAGCATCCACTATGGACTACGAGAAATAGATTTACCGGTGAGTAAAATCTTATTTTCTCTGACGTCCTAGTGGATGCAGGGAACTCCGTAAGGACCATGGGGATTATACCAAAGCTCCCAAACGGGCGGGAGAGTGCGGATGACTCTGCAGCACCGAATGAGAGAACTCCAGGTCCTCCTCAGCCAGGGTATCAAATTTGTAGAATTTAGCAAACGTGTTTGCCCCTGACCAAGTTGCAGCTCGGCAAAGTTGTAAAGCCGAGACCCCTCGGGCAGCCGCCCAAGATGAGCCCACTTTCCTTGTGGAATGGGCTTTTACTGATTTAGGATGCGGCAATCCAGCCGCAGAATGCGCCAGCTGAATTGTGCTACAAATCCAGCGAGCAATAGTCTGCTCAGAAGCAGGAGCACCTAGTTTGTTGGGTGCCTACAGGATAAAAAGCGAGTCAGTTTTCCTGACTCCAGCCGTCCTGAAAACATAAATTTTCAAGGCCCTGACTACGTCCAGTAACTTGGAATCTTCCAAGCCCCTAGTAGCCGCAGGCACTACAATAGGTTGGTTCAAGTGAAAAGCTGATACCACCTTAGGGAGAAACTGGGGACGAGTCCTCAATTCTGCCCTATCCATATGGAAAATCAGGTAAGGGCTTTTACATGACAAAGCCGCCAATTCTGACACACGCCTGGCCGAAGCCAAGGCCAATAACATGACCACTTTTTTCCACGTGAGATATTTTAGATCCACAGTTTTAAGTGGCTCAAACCAATGTGATTTCAGGAAACTCAACACCACGTTGAGATCCCAAGGTGCCAAAGGAGGCACAAAAGGGGCTGAATATGTAGCACTCCCTTTACAAATGTCTGAACTTCAGGCAGTGAAGCCAGTTCTTTCTGGAAGAAAATCGACAGAGCCGAAATCTGGACCTTAATGGAACCCAATTTTTAGGCCCATAGTCACTCCCGACTGTAGGAAGTGCAGAAAATGACCCAGCTGAAATTCCTCTGTAGGGGCCTTCCTGGCCTCACACCACGCAACATATTTTCGCCAAATACGGTGATAATGGTTTGCGGTTACTTCTTTCCTGGCTTTTATCAGCGTAGGAATGACTTCCTCCGGAATGCCCTTTTCCTTTAGGATCCGGAATTCAACCGCCATGCCGTCAAACGCAGCCGCGGGAAGTCTTGGAACAGACAGGGCCCCTGCTGTAACAGATCCTGTCTGAGTGGTAGAGGCCATGGGTCCTCTGATATCATTTCTTGAAGTTCTGGGTACCAAGCTCTTCTTGGCCAATCCGGAACCACGAGTATTGTTCTTACTCCTCGCCTTCTTATTATTCTCAGTACCTTTGGTATGAGAGGCAGAGGAGGGAACACATAAACCGAATGGTACACCCATGGTGTCACTAGAGCGTCCACAGCTATCGCCTGAGGGTCCCTTGACCTGGCGCAATATCTCTTTAGCTTTTTGTTGAGGCGGGACGCCATCATGTCCACCTGTGGCCTTTCCCAACGGTTTACCAACAGTTTGAAGACTTCTGGATGAAGTCCCCACTCTCCCGGGTGTAGGTCGTGTCGGCTGAGGAAGTCTGCTTCCCAGTTGTCCACTCCCGGAATGAACACTGCTGACAGTGCTAAGACGTGATTTTCCGCCCATCGGAGAATCCTTGTGGCTTCTGCCACGCCATCCTGCTTCTTGTGCCGCCCTGTCGGTTTACATGGGCGACTGCCGTGATGTTGTCTGATTGGATCAGTACCGGCTGGTTTTGAAGCAGAGGTCTTGCCTGACTTAGGGCATTGTAAATGGCCCTTAGTTCCAGAATATTTATGTGTAGGGACGACTCCTGACTTGACCAAAGTCCTTGGAAATTTTTTTCCCTGTCTGACTGCCCCCCAGCCTCGAAGGCTGGCATCCGTGATTACCAGGACCCAGTCCTG
The DNA here is from genome assembly GCF_028390025.1 of Pseudophryne corroboree. NCBI lineage: Eukaryota > Metazoa > Chordata > Amphibia > Anura > Myobatrachidae > Pseudophryne > Pseudophryne corroboree. Next base: position 25,993,375 of record NC_086445.1, on the reverse strand, counting down.
TATGCCGAATCTGCGGCCCTCTAGAAGATGAGCACTCTGCAGCCACCACAGCAGAGACACCCTGGTCCTTGGAGACAGGGTTATCAGCCGATGCATCTGAAGATGCGATCCCGTCCAAGAGGTCCCACTGAAAAGGTCTTGCATGGAACCTGCCGAATGGAACTGCTTCGTAGGAAGCTACCATTTTTTCCAGGACTCGCGTGCAGTGATGCACCGACACCTGTTTTGGTTTCAGGAGGCCTCTGACTAGAGATGACAGCTCCTTGGCTTTCTCCTGCGGGAGAAACACTTTTTTCTGTTCTGTGTCCAGAACCATCCCCAGGAACAGTAGATGCGTCGTAGGAACCAGCTGCGACTTTGGAATATTCAGAATCCAGCCGTGCTGTTGTAGCACTTCCCGAGATAGTGCTACTCTGACAAACAACTGCTCCCTGGACCTCGCCTTTATAAGGAGATTGTCCAAGTACTGGATAATTCTTTCGGCCATTACCTTGGTAAATACCCTCGGTGCCGGGGACAGACCAACGGCAACGTCTGGAATTGGTAATGACAATTCTGTACCACAATTTTGAGGTACTCCTGGTGAGGAGGGTAAATAGGGACATGCAGGTAAGCATCCTTGATGTCCAGTGATACCCTGAAATTCTCCAGGCTTGCAATAATCGCCCTGAGCGATTCCATTTTGAACTTGAACCTTCGTATATAAGTGTTCAAGGATTTCAATTTTAGAATGGGTCTCACCGAACCGTCTGGTTTCGGTACCACAACATTTTTGGAATAGTAACCCCGACCTTGTTGAAGGAGGGGTACCTTGATTTCACCTGCTGGAAGTACAGCTTGTGAATTGCCGCCAGTACTAACTCCCTATATCCGAGGGCAGCAGGCAAGGCTGATGTGAGGTAACGGCGAGGGGGAGTCGCCTCGAACTCCAGCTTGTATCCCTGTGATACTACTTGCAGAACCCAGTGATTCACCTGTGGGCAAGCCCACTGGTCCCTGAAGTTCCCGAGACGCGCCCCCACCGCACCTGTCTGTGGAGCCCCAGCGTCATGCTGTGGACTCAGAGGAAGCGGGGGAAGATTTTTGATCCTGGGAACTGGCTGTCTGTGCAGCTTTTTCCTTCTTCTCTTGTGCAGAAAGGAAGCGCCTTTGGCCCCCTTGCTTTTCTGAAGCCGAAAGGACTGTACCCGATAATACAGTGCTTTCTTAGGGTGTGAGGAAACCCGAGGTAGAAATTTTTCTTCCCAGCTGTTGCTGTGGATACAAGGTCCCAGAGACCATCCCCAAACAATTCCTCACCCTTATAAAGGCATAATCTCCATGTGCCTTTTAAAGTCAACATCACCTGTCCACTGCCGGGTCTCTAATACCCTCCTGGCAGAATGGACCTTGCATTAATTCTGGACGCCAGCCGGCAAATATCCCTCTGTGCATCCCTCATATATAAGACTACGTCTTTAATATGCTCTATGTTAGCACCATGTTCTCCCTGTCTAGGGTATTAATATTATCTGACAGGGTATCAGACCCTGCTGCAGCAGCACTATTCATGCTGAGGCAATTGCAGGTCTCAGTATAATACCTGAGTGTGTATATACAGACTTCAGAGATAGCCTCCTGCTTTTTATCAGCAGGCTCCTTCAAAGTGGCCGTATCCTAAGACGGCAGTGCCACCTTTTATGACAAACGTGTGAGCGCCTTATCCACCCTAGGGGATATCTCCCAACGTGACCTATCCTCTGGCGGGAAAGGGTACGCCAGCAGTAATTTTTTTGAAATTACCAGTTTCTTATCGGGGGAACCCACGCTTCTTCACACACTTCATTCACTCATCTGATTGGGGAGAAAAAGCAGCCGGTGTTTTGTTCCCCCAACATAAAACCCCTTTTATGTTGTACTTGGGTTAATGTCAGAAATGTGTAACACAATTTTTATTGCCGAGATCATGCAACGGATGTTCCTAGTGGATTGTGTATATGTCTCAACCTCGTCGACACTGGAGTCAGACTCCGTGTCGACATCTGTGTCTGCCATCTGAGGTAACGGGCGTTTTTTGAGCCCCTGATGGCCTTTGAGACGCCTGGGCAGGCGCGGGCTGAGAAGCCGGCTGTCCCACAGCTGTTACGTCATCCCGCCTTTTATGTAAGGAGTTGACACTGTCGGTTAATACCTTCCACCTATCCATCCACTCTGGTGTCGGCCCCACAGGGGGCGACATTCCATTTATCGGCATCTGCTCCGCCTCCACATAAGCCTCCTCATCAAACATGTCGACACAGCCGTACCGACACACCGCACACACACAGGGAATGCTCTGACTGAGGACAGGACCCCACACAGCCGTTTGGGGAGACAGAGAGAGAGTATGCCAGCACACACCAGAGCGCTATATAATGTAGGGATAAACACTATCACTGAGTGAATTTTCCCCAATAGCTGCTTGTATAAACAATATTGCGCCTAAATTTAGTGCCCCCCCTCTCTTTTTAACCCTTTGAGCCTGAAAACTACAGGGGAGAGCCTGGGGAGCTGTCTTCCAGCTACACTGTGAAGAGAAAATGGCGCCAGTGTGCCGAGGGAGATAACTCCGCCCCTTTTTCGGGGACTTTTCTCCCGCTTTTTTATGGATTCTGGCAGGGGTAATTATCACATATATAGCCTCTGGGGCCATATATTGTGATTATTTTGTCAGCCAAGGTGTTTTTATTGCTGCTCAGGGCGCCCCCCCCCCCAGCGCCCTGCACCCTCAGTGACCGGAGTGTGAAGTGTGTATGAGGAGCAATGGCGCACAGCTGCAGTGCTGTGCGCTACCTTGGTGAAGACTGAAGTCTTCTGCCGCCGATTTTCCGGACCATCTTCATGCTTCTGGCTCTGTAAGGGGGACGGCGGCGCGGCTCCGGGAACGAACACCAAGGACGGGTCCTGCGGTCGATCCCTCTGGAGCTAATGGTGTCCAGTAGCCTAAGAAGCCCAAGCTAGCTGCAAGCAGGTAGGTTCGCTTCTTCTCCCCTTAGTCCCTCGTTGCAGTGAGCCTGTTGCCAGCAGGTCTCACTGTAAAAATAAGAATTTACTCACCGGTAATTCTATTTCTCGTAGTCCGTAGTGGATGCTGGGAACTCCGAAAGGACCATGGGAAATAGCGGGCTCCGAAGGAGGCTGGGCACTCTAGAAAGATTTATGACTACCTGGTGTGCACTGGCTCCTCCCACTATGACCCTCCTCCAAGCCTCAGTTAGGACACTGTGCCCGGACGAGCGTACACAATAAGGAAGGATTTTGAATCCCGGGTAAGACTCATACCAGCCACACCAATCACACCGTATAACTCGTGATATTATACCCAGTTAACAGTATGAAACAATTGAGCCTCTCAACAGATGGCTCAACAATAACCCGATTTAGTTAACAATAACTATGTACAAGTATTGCAGATAAACCGCACTAGGGATGGGCGCCCAGCATCCACTACGGACTACGAGAAATAGAATTACCGGTGAGTAAATTCTTATTTTCTCTGACGTCCTAGTGGATGCTGGGAACTCCGAAAGGACCATGGGAATTATACCAAAGCTCCCAAACGGGCGGGAGAGTGCGGATGACTCTGCAGCACCGAATGAGAGAACTCCAGGTCCTCCTTAGCCAGGGTATCAAATTTGTAGAATTTTGCAAACGTGTAAAGCCGAGACCCCTCGGGCAGCCGCCCAAGCTGAGCCCCCTTCCTTGTGGAATGGGCATTGACAGATTTTAGCTGTGGCAGGCCTGCCACAGAATGTGCAAGCTGAATTGTACTACAAATCCAACGAGCAATAGTCTGCTTAGAAGCAGGAGCACCCAGCTTGTTGGGTGCATATAAAATAAACAGCGAGTCAGATTTTCTGACTCCCGCTGTCCTGGAAACATATATTTTCAGGGCCCTGACAACGTCTAGCAACTTGGAGTCCTCCAAGTCCTTAGTAGCCGCAGGCACCACAATAGGCTGGTTCAGGTGAAACGCTGACACCACCTTAGGGAGAAACTGGGGACGAGTCCTCAATTCTGCTCTATCCATATGGAAAATCAAATAAGGGCTTTTACATGATAAAGCCGCCAATTCTGATACTCGCCTGGCCGAAGCCAAGGCCAATAACATGACCACTTTCCACGTGAGATATTTCAGATCCACGGTCTTTAGTGGCTCAAACCAATGTGATTTTAAGAAAACTCAACACCACGTTGAGATCCCAAGGTGCCACAGGAGGCACAAATAGGGGCTGAATATGCAGCACTCCTTTTACAAATGTCTGAACTTCAGGTACTGAAGCTAGTTCTTTTTGAAAGAAAATCGACAGAGCCGAGATCTGTACCTTAATGGAACCTAATTTTAGGCCCATATTCACTCCTGCTAGCAGGAAATGCAGAAATCGACCTAGTTGAAAATCCTCTGTTGGGGCCCTTTCGGCCTCACACCATGCAACATATTTCCGCCATATGCGGTGATAATGATTTGCTGTAACCTCTTTCCTGGCTTTAATAAGCGTAGGAATGACTTCTTCCGGAATGCCCTTTTCCTTTAGGATCCGGCGTTCAACCGCCATGCCGTCAAACGCAACCGCGGTAAGTCTTGGAACAGACAGGGCCCTTGCTGTAGCAGGTCTTGTCTGAGCGGCAGAGGCCACGGGTCCTCTGAGATCATCTCTTGAAGTTCCGGGTACCACGCTCGTCTTGGCCAATCCGGAACCCCGAGAATTGTGTTTACTCCTCGCCTTCTTATTATTCTCAATACCTTTGGTATGAGAGGCAGAGGAGGGAACACATAAACTGATACACCCACGGTGTCACTAGAGCGTCCACAGCTATCGCCTGAGGGTCTCTTGACCTGACGCAACACCTCTCTAGTTTTTTTGTTTAGGCGGGACGCCATCATGTCCACCTGTGGACAATCCCACTGATTTACAATCATTTGTGATTTTCCGCCCATCGGAGAATTCTTGTGGCTTCTGCCATTGCCATCCTGCTTCTTGTGCCGCCCTGTCGATTCACATGGGCGACTGCCGTGATGTTGTCTGACTGGATCAGCACCGGTTGGTGTAGGAGCAGGGATTTTGCTTGACTTAGGGCATTGTACATGGCCCTTAGTTCCAGAATATTTATGTGAAGGGAAGTCTCCTGACTTGACTATAGTCCTTGGAAGTTTCTTCCCCTTGTGACTGCCCCCCAGCCTCGAAGGCTGGCATCCGTGGTCACCAGGACCCAGTCCTGTATGCCGAATCTGCGGCGCTCTAGAAGATGAGCACTGTGCAGCCACCACAGAAGAGACACCCTGGTTCTTGGAGACAGGGTTATTAAACGATGCATCTGAATATGCGATCCGGACCACTTGTCCAACAGGTCCCACTGAAAGATTCTGGCATGGAACCTGCCGAATGGAAATGCCTCGTAAGAAGCTACCATCTTTCCCAGGACCCGCGTGCAGTGATGCACCGATACCTGTTTTGGTTTCAGGAGGTCTCTGACTAGAGAAGACAACTCCCTGGCTTTCTCCTCCGGGAGAAACACTTTTTTCTGGACTGTGTCCAGAATCATACCCAGGAACAGTATACGTGTAGTCGGAACCAGCTGTGACTTTGGGATATTCAGAATCCAGCCGTGCTGGCGCAGCACTTCCTGAGATAGTGCTACTCCCACCAACAACTGTTCCTTGGACCGTGCCTTTATTAGGAGATCGTCCAAGTACGGGATAATTAAAACTCCCTTTTTTTTGAAGGAGTATCATCATTTCGGCCATTACCTTGGTAAACACCCTCGGTGCCATGTACAGTCCAAACGGCCGTGTCTGGACTTGGTAATGGCAAACCTGTACCACAAATCTGAGGTACTCCTGGCGAGGATGGTAAATGGGGACAAGCAGGTAAGCATCCTTGATGTCCCGGGATACCATGTAATCCCCCTCGTCCAGGCTTGCAATAACCGCCCTGAGCGATTCCAACTTGAACTTGAATTTTTTTATGTATGTGTTCAAGGATTTTAAATATAAAATGGGTCACACCGAACCATGCGGTTTCGGTACCCCAAACCGTGTGGAATAGTAACCCCGTCCTTGTTGAAGTAGGGGCACCTTGAGTATTACCTGCTGGGAATACCGCTTATTAATCGCCTCTAGCACAGCCTCCCTGCCTGAGGGAGTTGTCGGCAAGGCATATTTGAGGAAACGGCGGGGGGGAGACATCTCGAATTCCAGCTTGTACCCCTGAAATACTACTTAAAAGAAACAGGGATCCACCTGTGAGCGAGCCCACTAATTGCTGAAATTTTTGAGACGGCCCCCCACCGTACCTGGCTACACCTGTGGAGCCCCCGCGTCATGCTGTGGACTCACAGGAAGCGGGGGAAGAATTTTGATTCTGGGAACAGGCTGACTGGTGCAGCTTTTTCCCTCTTCCCTTGTCTCTGTACAGAAAGGAAGCGCCATTTGACCCGCTTGCTTTTCTGAAGCTGAAAGGACTGTACCTGATAATACAGTGCTTTCTTAGTCTGTGAGGAAACCGGAGGTAAAAATATTTCTTCCCAGCAGTTGCTGTGGATACGAGGTCCCAGAGACCATCCCCAAATAATTCCTCACCCTTATAAGGCTCTATGCGCCTTTTAAGTCAGCATCACCTGTCCATTGACAGGTCTCTAATACCCTCCTGACAGAATGGACATTACATTCATTTTGGATGCCAGCCGGCAAAATATCCCTCTGTGCATCCCTCATATATAAGACGATGTCTTTAATATGTTCTCATATTTGCAAACTAGTATGCTTGACAGGGTCACCGACCACGCTGCAGCAGCACGATCTGCAGGTCTCAGTCTAGTACCTGAGTGTGTAAATACAGACTTCAGGATAGCCTCCTGCTTTTTATCAACAGGTACCTTCAAAGTGGCCGTTCCTAAAACAGCAGTGCCACCTTTTTTGACAACCGTGTGAGCGCCTTATCCACCCTAGGGGATATCTCCCAGCGTAACTTATCCTCCTGGCAGGAAAGGGTACGCCATCAGTAACTTTTTAGAAATTACCAGTTTCTTAACAGGGGAACCCACGCTTTTCACACACTTCATTTATTCATCTGATGGGGGAACAAAACACTGCCTGTTTTTTCTCCCCAACCTAAAACCCATTTTTAGAGGTGCTTGGGTTAATGTCAGAAATGTATAACACATTTCTTATTGCCGGGATCAAGTCACGGATGTTCCTAGTGGATTGTGTATATGTCTCAACCTTGTCGACACTGGAGTCAGACTCCTTGTCGACATCTGTGTCTGCCATCTGAGAGAGCGGGCGTTTTTGAGCCCCTGATGGCCTTTGAGACGCCTGGGCAGGCGCGGGCTGAGAAGCCGGCTGTCCCACACCTGTTACGTCATCCACCCTTTTATGTAAGGAGTTGACAATGTCGGTTAATACCTTTCAGCTATCCATCCACTCTGGTGTCTGCCCCACAGAGGGCGACATCACATATATCGGCCTCTGCTCCGTCACCATCCTCCTCATTCAACATGTCGACACAGCCGTACCGACACACCGCAGACACACAGGGAATGCTCTAAACGAGGACAGGACCCACAAAGGCCCTTTGGGGGGACAGAGTGAGAGTATGCCAGCACACACCAGAGCGCCATATAATGCAGGGACTAACTGAGTTATGTCCCCTATAGCTGCTGTTTCTATATAATAATGTATCCTGCGCCTAAATTTAGTGCCCCCCCCTCTCTTTTTTAACCCTTTTCTGTAGTGTAGACTGCAGGGGAGAGCTAGGGAGCTTCCTTCCAGCGGAGCTGTGAGGGAAAAATGGCGCCAGTGTGCTGAGGGAGATAGCTCCGCCCCTTTTCCGCGGCCTATTCTCCTGCTTTTTTATGGAATCTGGCAGGGGTATTTACCTCATATATAGCCCCTGGGGCTATATATATTGAGGTATTTTTGCCAGCCAAGGTGTTTTTATTGCTGCCTCAGGGCGCCCCCCCCAGCGCCCTGCACCCTCAGTGACCGGAGTGTGAAGTGTGTGAGAGGAGCAATGGCGCACAGCTGCAGTGCTGTGCGCTACCTTGGTGAAGACTGAAGTCTTCATGCCGCCGATTTTCCGGACCATCTTATTGCTTCTGGCTCTGTAAGGGGGACGGCGGCGCGGCTCCGGGACCGAACATCAAGGCTGGGCCTGCGGTCGATCCCTCTGGAGCTAATGGTGTCCAGTAGCCTAAGAAGCCCAATCCGGCTGCAAGCAGGCGAGTTCGCTTCTTCTCCCCTTAGTCCCTCGCTGCAGTGAGCCTGTTGCCAGCAGGTCTCACTGAAAATAAAAAACCTAAGTCTATCTTTCTTTCTAAGAGCTCAGGAGAGCCCCTAGTGTGCATCCAACCTCGGCCGGGCACAAAATCTAACTGAGGCTTGGAGGAGGGTCATAGTGGGAGGAGCCAGTGCACACCAGGTAGTCATAAATCTTTCTAGAGTGCCCAGCCTCCTTCGGAGCCCGCTATTTCCCATGGTCCTTTCGGAGTTCCCAGCATCCACTAGGACGTCAGAGAAATAAAAAACCTAACATATACTTTCTTTCTAGGAGCTCAGGAGAGCCCCTAGTGTGCATCCAGCTCAGCCGGGCACAGAAATCTAACTGAGGTCTGGAGGAGGGGCATAGAGGGAGGAGCCAGTGCAAACCAGATAGTACCTAATCTTTCTTTTAGAGTGCCCAGTCTCCTGCGGAGCCCGTCTATTCCCCATGGTCCTTACGGAGTTCCCAGCATCCACTAGGACGTCAGAGAAAGGGGGATGACGTAATGACATCATTACCGATGCGTGGCTTGCATTGCATCAACGCTAACGCCCAAACGGACCAAAATTTGTATTGCACCTCTAGTGGGTAGAATTTAATAAACTACAAAAATGATCCTGTCACTCTGTACCGTATCTGCTACGGGTGCTCCTCAGGTAACATCATGGATTCATATTTACGTACATGAAGACGTCTCAAATTTACATCTCTACAGATTTACCAAATTATTAACACTCATTTATATTTACAATCGTTAAAATCAGAAACTCCCGTGTGAAGAACGCGTAGAACAGCTAGTTGTCATACAAGCCACAGTGACAGTAGCAGCATAACACTACATAAGTGACTTTGAATGAGGCTTGATAGGTACAATCACTCAGATGGTAGTATGCTCTTTCCGTGCGACAATGTGCCACCACACAGGTCAGCAGCCATCAGATTATGGCTGGAGGAGCATTCCTCCGAGTCTGGCATCATGAGCTGCACCCCTCATTTGCTAGACTTGAACCTAACAGAACACATATGGGATGCAGTGTAACAACCACCTGCGAATATTATGGAGTACACTATCTACATAGTACTTCAGGGAGATCATGGACTCCATGCCCCAAAATGTTGCTGCTCTAATACGATCAAAAGAAGGACCTAGGATATACGCTGGATTAAAAGGTTCAAGCAGTTCTTTCTCAGGCGGGTAAACAGCATCAGGTTAGCTTTGGACAGCATACGCTTCACAGCATGGCAGTTTACGGTTCACAAGCAAGTTGGTAACACATCCATATGATTTCCCATGGTAACCCCACATCCCCAGCCTATCGTCTGGGCGACTGGTTCACCAGCGGAAGCCCTGTGGTTCTGCACTGACAACTTTAAAGGCAGATGTCAGGTGCTGTTAATTAGCCTTGTTCGTGGCTTACCAGTACTCCTAGGATATACACACACATACATACATACAGGGTGCATTTTATGTACCATTGACGTTAAAAAAAAGTTTACCGCGTGACTCTAGTCAGTTAGAACTATGGTGACAGACAATGCACTTTATAATGGCCAATAGATTTCATTTTTTTAAATAGTTTAGAAGTAACATTTAAATGTAACTATTTCATGTTTAATGGTGTTTTTTTTCTACAGCGATGGGGATATGCCATGGGGTCAAATGTGGGACCCTTTCACTAATTGTTTATATCAGACATTGAGGATAACATTTTGTCATAGGAATGAGCCTACAGTAAATAAGAATTTACTTACCGATAATTCTATTTCTCGGAGTCCGTAGTGGATGCTGGGGTTCCTGAAAGGACCATGGGGAATAGCGGCTCCGCAGGAGACAGGGCACAAAAAAGTAAAGCTTTTACCAGATCAGGTGGTGTGCACTGGCTCCTCCCCCTATGACCCTCCTCCAGACTCCAGTTAGGTACTGTGCCCGGACGAGCGTACACAATAAGGGAGGCAATTTGAATCCCGGGTAAGACTCATACCAGCCACACCAATCACACCGTACAACTTGTGATCTAAACCCAGTTAACAGTATGATAACAGAAAGAGCCTCTTAAAGATGGCTCCGTAACAATATAACCCGAATTTGTTAACAATAACTATGTACAGTATTGCAGATAATCCGCACTTGGGATGGGCGCCCAGCATCCACTACGGACTCCGAGAAATAGAATTATCGGTAAGTAAATTCTTATTTTCTCTATCGTCCTAAGTGGATGCTGGGGTTCCTGAAAGGACCATGGGGATTATACCAAAGCTCCCAAACGGGCGGGAGAGTGCGGATGACTCTGCAGCACCGAATGAGAGAATTCCAAGTCCTCTTTTGCCAGGGTATCAAATTTGTAGAATTTTACAAACGTGTTTTCCCCCGACCACGTAGCTGCTCGGCAGAATTGTAATGCCGAGACCCCTCGGGCAGCCGCCCAAGATGAGCCCACCTTCCTTGTGGAATGGGCCTTAACAGATTTAGGCTGTGGCAGGCCTGCCACAGAATGAGCAAGTTGAATTGTGTTACAAATCCAACGAGCAATCGTCTGCTTAGAAGCAGGGGCACCCAACTTGTTGGGTGCATATAGTATCAACAGCGAGTCAGATTTTCTGACTTCAGCCGTCCTTGAAATGTATATTTTTAAGGCTCTGACAACGTCCAACAACTTGGAGTCCTCCAAGTCGCCAGTGGCCGCAGGCACCACAATAGGTTGGTTCAGGTGAAACGCTGATACCACCTTAGGGAGAAAATGCGGACGAGTCCTCAGTTCTGCCCTATCCGAATGGAAGATTAGATAAGGGCTTTTATAAGATAAAGCCGCCAATTCAGATACTCTCCTGGCGGAAGCCAGGGCCAGTAACATAGTCACTTTCCATGTGAGATATTTAAAATCCACCTTTTTCAATGGTTCAAACCAATGGGATTTGAGGAAATCTAAAACTACATTTAGATCCCACGGTGCCACCGGAGGCACCACAGGAGGCTGTATATGCAGTACTCCTTTAACAAAAGTCTGTACCTCAGGAACTGAGGCCAATTCTTTTTGGAAGAATATTGACAGGGCCGAAATTTGAACCTTAATAGATCTCAATTTGAGACCCCTAGACAATCCTGATTGTAGGAAATGTAGGAAACGACCCAGTTGAAATTCCTCCGTCGGAACACTCCGATCCTCGCACCACGCGACATATTTTCGCCAAATGCGGTGATAATGTTTCGCGGTGACTTCCTTCCTTGCCTTAATCAAGGTAGGAATGACTTCTTCTGGAATGCCTTTCCCTTTTAGGATCTGGCGTTCAACCGCCATGCCGTCAAACGCAGCCGCGGTAAGTCTTGAAAGAGACAGGGACCCTGTTGTAGCAGGTCCCTTCTCAGAAGTAGAGGGCACGGGTCGTCCGTGACCAACTCTTGAAGTTCCGGGTACCAAGTCCTTCTTGGCCAATCCGGAGCCACTAGTATTGTTCTTACTCCTCCTCACCGTATAATCTTCAATACCTTTGGTATGAGAGGCAGAGGAGGAAACACATATACTGATTTGTACACCCAAGGTGTTACCAGTGCGTCCACAGCTATTGCCTGTGGATCTCTTGACCTGGCGCAATACTTGTCCAGTTTCTTGTTGAGGCGAGACGCCATCATGTCTACCATTGGTCTTTCCCAACAGTTTATTAGCATGTGGAAGACTTCTGGATGAAGACCCCCCTCTCCCGGGTGAATATCGTGTCTGCTGAGGAAGTCTGCTTCCCAGTTGTCCACGCCCGGGAAGAACACTGCTGACAGTGCTATTACGTGATTCTCCGCCCAGCGAAGAATCTTGGCAGCTTCTGCCATTGCACTCCTGCTTCTTGTGCCGCCCTGTCTGTTTACATGGGCGACCGCCGTGATGTTGTCCGACTGAATCAACACCGGTTTTCCTTGCAGGAGTGGTTCCGCCTGGCTTAGAGCATTTTAGATTGCTCTTAGTACCAGAATGTTTATGTGAAGAGACTTTTCCAGGTTCGTCCATACCCCCTGGAAGTTTCTTCCTTGTGTGACTGCTCCCCAACCTCTCAGGCTGGCGTCCGTGGTCACCAGGATCAAATCCTGTATGCCGAATCTGCGGCCCTCCAATAGATGAGCCTTTTGCAACCACCACAGAAGATATACCCTTGTCCTTGGCGACAGGGTTATTCGCAGGTGCATCTGAGGATGCGACCCTGACCATTTGTCCAACAGATCCCTTTGGAAAATTCTTGCATGGAATCTGCCGAATGGAATTGCTTCGTAAAAAGCCACCATTTTTCCCAGGACTCTTGTGCATTGATGTACAGACACCTTTCCTGGTTTTAGGAGGTTCCTGACAGGTCGGATAACTCCTTGGCTTTTTCCTCGGGAAGAAAAACCTTTTTCTGAACCGTGTCCAGAATCATCCCTAGGAACAGCAGACGTATCGTCGGAAAACAGCTGCGATTCTTGGAATATTTAGAATCCAGTCGTGCCGTCGAAGAACTACTTTAGATAGTGCTCTTCCGACCTCCAACTGTTCTCTGGAACTTGCCCTTTTTAGGTCGTGCAAGTAAGGGATAATTTAGATGCCTTTTTTCTTTGAAGAAACATCTTTTCGGCCATTACCTTGGTAAAAAGGCCCGGGGTGCCGTGGATAATTCAAACGGCATCGTCTGAAACTGATATTGACAGTTCTGTACCACGAACCAGAGGTACCCGTGATGAGAAGGACAAATTTTGGACATGGAGGTAATCCTTGATGTCCAGGGACACCATATAGTCCCCTTTTTTCCGGTTCGCTATCACTGCTCTGAGTGACTTTATCTCGATTTGAACCTTTTATGTAAGTGTTCAAAACATTTTAGATTTAGACTATGTGTCACCAAGCCGTCTGGCTTCAGTACCACAATATAGTGTGGAAAAATAATACCCTTTTCCTTGTCGTAGGAGGGGTACTTTGATTATCACCTGCTGGATATACAGCTTGTGAATTGTTTCCAATGCTGCCTCCCTGTCGGAGGGAGCCGTTGGTAAAGCAGACTTCAGGAAGCTGCGAGGAGAAGATGTCTCGACTCTCCAATCTTTACCCCTGGGATAATACTCGTACGATCTAGGGGTCAACTTGCGAGTGATCCCACTGCGCCCTGAGACTCTTGAGACTACCCCCCCACCTTGAGTCCGCTTGCACGGCCCCAGCGTCATGCTGAGGACTTGGCAGACGCGGTGGAGGGCTTCTTTTCCTGGGAAAGGGCTGCCTGCTGCAGTCTACTTCCCTTACCTCTATGTCTGGGCAGATATGACTGGCCTTTTGCCTGCATGCCCTCATGGGAAAGGAAAGATTGAGGCTGAAAAGACGGTGTCTTTTTTAGCTGAGATGTAACTTGGGGTAAAAAAGGTTGGATTTCCCAGCTGTTGCTGTGGTCCCCAGGTCCGATGGACCGACCCCCAAATAACTCCTTCCCTTTATACAGCAATACTTCCATCTGCCGTATGGGATCTGTATCACCTGACCACTGTCGTGTCCCTGACATCTTCTGGGAGATATGGACAACGCACTTATCTTGATGCCAGAGAGCAAATATCCCTCTGTGCATCTCACATACATATATATAGAATGCATCCTATTAAATGCTCTACATGAATAAAATATTTTCAGTCAGGGAATCCGACCAAGCCAACCCAGCACTGCATCTCCAGGCTGATGGCGATCGCTGGTCGCAGTATAACCACCGTATGTGTGTATATACTTTTTAGGATATTTTTCCAGCTTCCTATCAGCTGGCTCCTTGAGGGCGGCCGTATCTGGAGACGGTAACGCCACTTGATAAGCGTGTGAGCGCCTTATCACACTAAGGGGTGTTTCCCAACGTACCCTAATTTCTGGCGGGAAAGGGTATAACGCCAATATTTGCTATCGGGGTAACCCTACGCATCATCACACACTTCATTTTATTTTATCTGATTCAGGAAAAACTACAGGTAGTTTTTTCACTCCCACATAATACCCTTTCTTGTGGTACTTGTAGTATCAGAAACACGTAACACCTCCTTCATTGCCCTTAACGTGTGGCCCTAATGAGAAATACGTTTGTTTATTCACCGTCGACACTGTATTCAGTGTCCGTGTCTGTGTCTGTGTCGACCGACTGAGGTAAATGGGCGTTTTTAAAACCCCTGACGGTGTTTCTGAGACGCCTGGACCGGTCCTAATAGATTGTCGGCCGTCTCATGTCGTCAACCGACCTTGCAGCGTGTTGACATTCTCACGTAATTCTCTAAATAAGCCATCCATTCCGGTGTCGACTCCCTAGAGAGTGACATCACCATTACAGGCAATTTCTCCGCCTCCTCACCAACATCGTCCTCATACATGTCGACACACACGTACCGACACACAGCACACACACCGGGAATGCTCTGACAGAGGACAGGACCCACTAGCCCTTTGGGGAGACAGAGGGAGAGTCTGCCAGCACACACCAAAAACGCTATAATTATATAGGGACAACCTTATATAAGTGTTTCTCCCTTATAGCATCTTTTATATATATACAATATCGCCAAAATCAGTGCCCCCCCTCTCTGTTTTAACCCTGTTTCTGTAGTGCAGTGCAGGGGAGAGCCTGGGAGCCTTCTCTCCAGCTTTTCTGTGAGAGAAAATGGCGCTGTGTGCTGAGGAGATAGGCCCCGCCCCTTTTTCGGCGGCCTCGTCTCCCGCTATTTTTGAAGTTAGGCAGGGGTTAAATATCTCCATATAGCCTCTGTGGGCTATATGTGAGGTATTTTTTGCCTCTAATAAGGTTTTTATTTGCCTCTCAGAGCGCCCCCCCCAGCGCTCTGCACCCTCAGTGACTGTTGTGTGAAGTGTGCTGAGAGGAAAATGGCGCACAGCTGCAGTGCTGTGCGCTACCTTTATGAAGACTCAGGAGTCTTCAGCCGCCGATTTTGGACCTCTTCTCTCTTCAGCGTCTGCAAGGGGGCCGGCGGCGCGGCTCCGGTGACCATCCAGGCTGTACCTGTGATCGTCCCTCTGGAGCTAGTGTCCAGTAGCCAAGCAGCAAATCCACTCTGCACGCAGGTGAGTTCACTACTTCTCCCCTAAGTCCCTCGTTGCAGTGATCCTGTTGCCAGCAGGACTCACTGTAAAGTAAAAAACCTAAGCTAAACTTTCTCTAAGCAGCTCTTTAGGAGAGCCACCTAGATTGCACCCTTCTCGTTCGGGCACAAAATCTAACTGGAGTCTGGAGGAGGGTCATAGGGGGAGGAGCCAGTGCACACCACCTGATCTGGTAAAAGCTTTACTTTTTTGTGCCCTGTCTCCTGCGGAGCCGCTATTCCCCATGGTCCTTTCAGGAACCCCAGCATCCACTTAGGACGATAGAGAAAAGTTATGTTTCACACCCGCTTCATAGATGATTTATTATTATTATTATGGAGTGGTACCAATCAGGAGTTACAACTGCTATTAGACATACACAATTCCTCAGAATCTCCTGTTAAGTTCACTTACTGCATTGATGGCAATACAGTGAATTATCTGGATGTCGCCATTATAGTACAGGACGGGTGTAAGGTGTATTACCACATCTTTCTTTGTTGAACCTACAGACTGTACTAACCTATTGTCCTCAAGCCATCATCCTATCCTGGTGATCAACAGAAATTAGCAGCAGCACTCTTGTCCGAGATAGATGCGTTTGCGTCAGTAGGTTACTCTAGGCTCTCCCTCATTAAAACCATTGATGGTGGCATACCAGAGGGGGAGAAACGTTAGAGACTCCCTTGTCCATGACGATGTAGCGTGGAAGGTACCTCAAGGTGTCACACATTTTGTTTTGTACAACTTGTAGTTATATGGTTACAGGTGACACGTTCCATCACCCATATTCTGGATGTAAATAGAAGATGGCCACAATGTAACATGCTCTAGCATGTTTGTAATCTACCTTTGCGTTAGCCACCGGTGGGCTGCCAATATGTGGGTAAACTGGAGAGGGCTTTTAAAGAACGCATGGCAGCCCATTGTTCTACAATCAGAATGGCATTGAACACAAGATACAGTGAACACACGGTGGCGCGCCACTTTCATGCGGCTGCTCATCCTATAGCAACCCTCCGCCATCGGATAATTGATCATATTCCATGCCCCAAGAGGGGCGGCAATAGATCACGTATGTTGATACTGTCACGGTTCTGGAATTCTGTAGATTTTGCTCGGGGGACCTGAGCTGAGACGTACAGATAAAGGGAAGGCTTGATGTTACTTGCACTCATAGGTTTTGCAGGAGATTAGGCACACTAGTGACACGTAAGGATACCGAAATGGAACCAGAAACCACAGATCACCGAGCGGCCTCTCACCTGGTGATCAATAAAAACCAACCAGACCTGAGACACACTCAAGCAACAGGGGCCATAGAACTCAAAGCAGCATAGTACTGGCAAAACAGAACCAGAATCCAAATCAGGAATTGGAGTCTTATGTAACCAGGTAAGAGGAACTGGATGGGTTTTGAAAGGTGCTGAGTGCTAGAATGAACACTAGGTTTCTCAGGGTAACGGGGGCTGCTCATGAGAAGCGTTCCCTCGCAGTGTCAGATGTCACCAATAGCTTCCTAAGGCAAAATCATTTTTCTGGCCAGTAAGATGATTCCCCCCTTACTACAGCAACTTCCCTATGATCTAAGAAATCCCTGAGTTATAGTATCAGTAGAGATGTACTATCACACACTCTCTGACCTTACAGCTACACTCCACATCACACACTCATAACCTGCATCACTTTACATGTAATATAATAGGCAGCTGTAGGGCCAGTACACAGCTTGTCTCATATACAGCTGATAGTAATGATAATGATGATACATCCTAAGTGCAACCTATACATATATTATTACCATTAGTGATGGAATCACTATGGCAACCTCCCTTGTACTGATGTATGGGAATCACCAGAGAGTGCGGGGAAGAGACTGGTCAGATCTCTGGGCTGGTAACACACAGTGACATGATGTGAGGAGGAGAGCAGGAGTATAATAGGAGATGATGGAACCTGAACCAATATCTGACCCAGATGTCTCCTGACTCCCACTCTCGGCAGATACATTTCCCTCATTAGATTATACTGACAGAGATTGTTACAGTGACTGAGCAAGGAGAACATGACTCTTTTGTAATAAGTGTTTATTACTCACCTGTGCTGTTACCTGTAGGGATTTCCTCCTCCTTACACTTCTGATCACCTCGCACATACGTCTGTTCTTCTCCCTCTGTATCTTCTGCCTTATTATCAGTCACATACGTCTGTTCTTCTCCCTCTATATCTTCTGCCTTATTGTCAGTCACATACGTCTCTTCTTCTCCCTCTGTATCTTCTGCCTTATTATCAGTCACATACGTCTCTTCTTCTCCCTCTGTATCTTCTGCCTTATTATCAGTCACATACATCTCTTCTTCTTCCTCTATATCTTCTGCCTTATTATCAGTCACATACTTCTCTTCTTCCCTCTCTATATCTTCTGTCTTATTATCAGTCACATATGTCTCTTCTTCTCCCTTTGTATCTTCTGCCTTATTATCAGTCACATACATCTCTTCTTCCCTCTCTATATCTTCTGTCTTATTATCAGTCACATACGTCTCTTCTTCTCCCTCTATATCTTCTGCCTTATTATCAGTCACATACGTCTCTTCTTCTCCCTCTATGTCTTCTGCCTTATTATCAGTCACATACGTCTCTTCTTCTCCTTCTCTATCTTCTGCCTTATCATCAGTCACATACGTCTCTTCTTCTTCCTCTATATCTTCTGTCTTAATATCAGTCACATTGTCACCCTAAATGCAAAATACAATAATAAATTACACTGAGATTAAACTGTATAATATCAGTATATAAGACACACACAGCTTCTCTACAGATCATATAGTGACAGATACTTGGGTATATTGGTAAAACCCCAAATCCCACCTACCTGATCCTCCTGTTGGATCCTGTGATTCTCCTGTGTACAATCCTGGGAATACAGGGGACGGGGACATCTCTCCGGGGTATTCCTGTTACTGGGTCCATCTGTAGGAGACACACAGTGACTGAGTACATTGTATATATGTGATTTTCAGGTGATGTGTATATAGCGGGGCCCCATACCTGCTCTCCCTTGTACAATAAATGACAGTCTCCTCTTACCCAGTGATGTGAGGGGCCGGTGATTCTCCATCATCACGTCCTTGTACAGACGATTCTGTTCCTCTACAAACTCCCCCTCCTCCATGGAGAAACAGACGGTAACATCCTGACACCTTATAGGAACCTGACACACAATGATACAGTCATCACCCAGACACGTCCCCTGGTGTTACTGTATAATGCCCCATTCCCAGCAGTCACCTCTCCAGTCATCACCCAGACACATCCCCTGGTGTTACTGTATAATGCCCCATTCCCAGCAGTCACCTCTCCAGTCATCACCCAGACACATCCCTCGGTGTTACTGTATAATGCCCCATTCCCAGCAGTCACCTCTCCAGTCACCACCAACACACATCCCCTGGTGTTACTGTATAATGCCCCATTCCCAGCAGTCACCTCTCCAGTCATCACCCAGACACATCCCCTGGTGTTTCTGTATAATGTCCCATTCCCAGCAGTCACCTCTCCAGTCATCACCCAGACACATCCCCTGGTGTTACTGTATAATGTCCCATTCCCAGCAGTCACCTCTCCAGTCATCACCCAGACACATCCCCTGGTGTTACTGTATAATGCCCCATTCCCAGCAGTCACCTCTCCAGTTATCACCCAGACACATCCCCTGGTGTTACTGTATAATGCCCCATTCCCAGCAGTCACCTCTCCAGTCATCACCCAGACGCATCCCCTGGTGTTTCTGTATAATGTCCCATTCCCAGCAGTCACCTCTCCAGTCACCACCCAGACACATCCCCTGGTGTTACTGTATAATGTCCCATTCCCAGCAGTCACCTCTCCAGTCACCACCCAGACACATCCCCTGGTGTTACTGTATAATGTCCCATTCCCAGCAGTCACCTCTCCAGTCATCACCCAGACACAGCCCCCTGGTGTTACTGTATAATGTCCCATTCCCAGCAGTCACCTCTCCAAACATCACCCAGACACATCCCCTGGTGTTACTGTATAATGTCCCGTTCCCAGCAGTCACCTCTCCAGTCACCACCCAGACACGTCCCCTGGTGTTACTGTATAATGTCCCATTCCCAGCAGTCACCTCTCCAGTCATCACCCAGACACATCCCCTGGTGTTACTGTATAATGCCCCATTCCCAGCAGTCACCTCTCCAGCAGGCAGCTGAATGATCTTGTTGGTGAGTTCCAGGATCATCTGGTCATTGTGCCTCTCATGTATCAGTGAGTGAGGTGGAGGCACCGTGATGGGGCTCCGGGTCCTGCTCAGTCCTCCTGACACAAGGGGACAGCTGCTGGGTGTCACACAGTCACTGGATGTCTTCTTCAATACTGTGTAACCCTGTATATTGGGATAAACGTCAATAAAAAGGTCAACCCCACCAACATGGAGCTGTGCTTTCCTAGTAGATACTGTGCATAATATACAATAAGGGAGCAGGCTACAGACACAATGCATACCCTACCTGTACCCGTTCCCTATAAACAGGAAAGTGGAGAGTATATAACACCTCTCCTGCCGTCTTCCTTTCAGTGAATGAAAACACAACATATTGTGCCTGACGCAGAGTCCACACAAAGTGGCTGCATCTGTGGCCTCATTTCATGCTTGGAAATAGCTGCAGATTTCCGCATATATTCACTCAGCCGAATCCCTGAGGCTGCACTGCACCTATATATCCACATGTTACTGTATGCATGCTGCTCTATGTACCAACTCAATCCTGGGTGCAAGAGGTCATTCTGACATTACAGGATATCCGAATACTCCCAATAGGCCGCAATAACACACACACACCACTGCAAACATATGGCAAGTAGTTGTGCTCACCCTAGGTGCACGGTGCTGGATGAGGAAGGAGGGCATATTGTAATTTTGAAAGGCAAAATTAAAGACATGATGTAGCACTACATCTACTGTAACGATACATCACTTTTATAATGTTGCACTCACCTCCCCAGTCATGTCTCTATATTATTACTATAGATATGTGATGCCACAGTGACACTCCCAGAGCTAACCTCCCCAGTCATGTCCATGTATTATTACTACAGATATAAAGTGATGTCACTGTGACACTGCCAGATCCCATCACCTCCCCAGTCATGTCTTTGTATTACTATAGATATAAAGTAATGTCACTGTGACACTGCCAGATCCCCTCACCTCCCCAGTCATGTCCCTGTATTATTACTATACTATATAATAGGATTTTAATTACCTACCGGTAAATCCTTTTCTCGTAGTCCGTAGAGGATGCTGGGGTCCATATTAGTACCATGGGATATAGACGGGTCAACCAGGAGCCATTGGCACTTTAAGAGTTTAACAGTGTGGGCTGGCTCCTCCCCCTATGCCCCTCCTACCAGACTCAGTCTATAAACTGTGCCCAAGGAGACGACATACTTCGAGAGAAGGAATTACACAGATAGTGGCGAGATTCATACCAGCTCACACAACAGACAAATCCAGCTAACATGCCGGTAAACTCAGCAACAGCTGAAACAGTGCTGAAACAGTAAACAAGGCAGAACTTACCTAGGAACCAGGTAGCACTGAACTATAAAACAAATGCAGGAAACAACGCGCTGGGCGGCCGCCCAACATCCTCTACGGACTACGAGAAAAGGATTTACCAGTAGGTAATTAAAATCCTATATTCTCTTACGTCCTAGAGGATGCTGGGGTCCATATTAGTGCCATGGGGATGTACCAAAGCTCCCAGTACGGGAGGGAGAGCGCGGAGGCTCCTGCAAGACTGCTTGACCAAACTTGAGGTCACCAGAGGCCAAAGTATCGAACTGGTAAAACTTAGCAAACGTGTTTGAACCAGACCAAGTAGCTGCTCGGCAAAGCTGTAAGGCCGAGACACCCCGGGCAGTCGTCCAGGAAGAACTCACCTTACGAGTAGAGTGGGCCTTAACCGATTTCGGAAACGGCAATCCAGGCGTAGAATAAGCCTGCTGGATGGTGAACCTGATCCAGCGTGAAATCGACTGCTTAGAAGCAGGACACACAATTTTCTTGGGATCATAGAGGACAAACAGAGAGTCAGTTTTTCTATGACGAGCAGTCCTCTTCACATAGATCTTCAAAGCCCTCACAACATCCAAGGCCTTTGAAGAAATTGAGGAGTCAGTAGCCACTGCCACCACAATAGGTTGGTTGATATGGAAAGCCGATACAACCTTAGGCAGGAACTGTGGACGAATCATAAGTTCCGCCCTGTCTTCATGGAAGACAGCCTTCCACGTGGAAGCCTTCCGCCTTCCACGTGAGAAAGTTGATGTCAGCCTCCAGAAGAGGCTCAAACCAAGCTGACTGCAGGAACTGCAACACCACATCAAGACCCCAGGGTGCCGTTGGCGCCACAAAGGGAGGTTGGATGTGCAGAACCCTTTTCAAAAAGGTCTGAACCTCAAGGAGGACAGCCAGCTGTTTTTGAAAGAAGATGGACAAAGCAGAGATTTGGACCTTGATGGAGCCCAATCTCAGGCACATATCCACACCTGCTTGCAGGAATAGGAGAAAACGTCCAAGTTGGAACTCCACCACAGGAAATTTCTTGGATTCACACCAAGAAACATATTTCTTCCAAACACGGTGGTAATGTTTAGACGTTACCCCTTTCCGAGCGTGAATCAGGGTAGGAATAACCTCACTCGGGATACCCTTCCAAGCTAAGATCTGGTGTTCAACCGCCATGCCGTCAAACGTAGCAGTGGTAAGTCTTGATAGGCGAATGGCCCTTGCAGTAGCAGATCCTCCCGAAGAGGTAAGGGCCTTGGATCCTCCAGCAGAAGATCCAGCAGATCTGCATACCAAGCCCTCCTTGGCCGGTCTGGAGCAATGAGGATTGCCAGAACCTTTGTTCTTCTTACCAGCTGAAGAACCTTTGGTATCAGAGGAAGTGGAGGGAACACATACACTGACGTGAACACCCATGGTGTTACCAGTGCGTCCACTGCCACTGCCTGAGGGTCTCTCGACCTGGAACAGTACCTCCGCAGCTTCTTGTTGAGGCGGGAGGACATCTTGTCTATGTGAGGAACCCCCCACCAACCGGTTACCTCCTCGAACACCTCCGGGTGGAGGCTTCACTCTCCTGGATGGAGATTGTGTCTGCTGAGGAAGTCCGCTTCCCAGTTGTCTACTCCCGGAATGAAGATTGCTGACATCGCCACAGCGTGCCTTTCTGCCAAGAGAAGGGTTCTTGACACCTCTGACATTGCAGCCCTGCTCTTCGTTCCGCCTTGTCGGTTTATGTAGGCCACTGTGGTCACGTTGTCCGACTGCACCTGAACAGCCCGATCGTGTAGAAGGTGTGCTGCTTGCAGAAGGCCGTTGTATACGGCACTTAGCTCCAGGATGTTTATTGGGAGAAGGGATTCTTGATTCAACCACCTTCCTTGGAAGGTCTCCCCCTGAGCAACTGCTCCCCAACCTCTTAGACTTGCATCTATGGTTATAAGGATCCAGTCCTGAACTCCGAACCTTCGGCCTACCAAAAGGTGTGGAAGTTTTAGCCACCAGAGGTGCAAAATCCCGGCTTTGGGAGACAGACGTATCCTCTGGTGCATGTGTAGGTGAGACCCCGACCACTGGTCCAAGAGATCCAGCTGAAAGGGTCGAGCATGAAATCTTCCGTACTGCAGAGCCTCGTAGGAGGCATCCATCTTCCCCAAAAAGCGGATGCACTGATGAACCGATACCCGGGAAGGTTTTAAGACATTCCGGACCATTGATTGAATCACCAATGCTTTCTCCACCGGCAGAAAAACCCTCTGCACTTCTGTGTCTAGGATCATCCCCAGGAAAGACAGCCTCCTTATCGGCTCCAGATGAGACTTTGGAAGGTTCAGGATCCAACCGTGCTCCTTGAGCAGCTGCGTCATGAGCACAATGGATCGTAACAACCTCTCCCTGGATGCTGCCTTGATCAGGAGATCGTCCAGATATGGGATTATGTTCACCCCCTGCTTGCGGAGAACCATCATTTCCGCCATCACCTTGGTGAAGATCCTCGGTGCTGTGGAGAGGCCAAACGGCAGCACCTGAAACTGATAGTGATCGTACAACAGTGCAAACCTGAGATATGCCTGATGCAGAGACCAAATGGGAATGTGGAGGTACGCATCCTTGATGTCCAGAGACACCAGGAACTCCCCCTCCGTCAGTCCTGAGATGACAGCTCTCAGAGATTCCATCTTGAATTTGAACTCCCTGAGATAAGGGTTCAAAGACTTTAAGTTCAGAATTGGCCGAACCGAACCATCCGGTTTCGGTACCACGAAAAGGTTCGAATAATAATCTTTGTTCCACTGCTGAGGCAGAACTGGAACAATGACCTCTGACACCACCAATTTTCGGATGGCCTCCCGAAGAATTGTTCTGTCTGCTGGCAGAGCTGGCAAGCCTGACTTGAAGAAACGGTGAGGTGGGGGATTTTGAAACTCCAGTTTGTACCCCCTGGACACAAATATCCAGTACCCAGGGTTCCAGGCCAGACGACACCCAGACGTGGCTGAAACGCCGGAGTCTCGCCCCCACCTGACCTTCCTCCAGGCCTAGCTGTCCACCGTCATGTGGAGGACTTGGTGGTATCAGAAGCAGGCTTCTGCGTTTGGGAACCTGCGGGAGCAGGCTTCTTTCCTTTGGCACGACCACCTCTGAAGAAGGTGTTCAAAGGCTTGTTCTTTCTAGGCCTCGCGGGCCGAAAGGACTGTGACGTGGCTGGTGTAAAAGGCTTCTTCGTAGCCGATGCAGCTGAGGGGAGAAAAGGAGACTTACTCGCGGTATCCGTGGCAATCCACGCATCCAGCGCCTCCCCAAAGAGAGCCTGACCTTTATAGGGTAGGCCTTTCACACTTTTCCTGGATTCCGCGTCCGCAGACCTTTGGCGCAGCCAGAGACCCCTGCGAGCCAAGACGGACATGGAGGAGATTCCTGCAGCCATGGAACCTAGGTCCTTCATGAAATCTACCAGGAACCCTGCAGAATCCTGAATATTACGTAAAAATAAATCAACGTATCCAGCGTAGTCGATTCCTCCTGCAGAGTGATAGACCACCTGGCATAGCTTTTGCAATCCAAGCACAGGCTATAGTAGGCCGTAATATAGCCCTTGAAGCCGTATAATTGGATTTTAGAGTAGCATCCACCTTGCGATTTGCCGGGGCCTTCAACGCGGTAGATCCTGGGACTGGCAACACTACTTGTTTGGACAACCTAGAGACAGAGACGTCGACTATCGGCGGGGACTCCCATTTTTTCTATCTTCCTCTAGGAAGGGGAAAGCAACCAAGACCCTCTTAGGGATCTGGAATTTCTTCTCCGGAGTTTCCCAGGCTTTTTCAAAGATAGCATTTAATTCTTTGGAATCCGGGAATGTGAGGGGGGGCTTCTTACGGTCTGTGAAAAAGGCCTCCTCCGCCTGCTCAGGAGCTGTGTCAGAAATGTGCAACACATCCCTTACAGCTTCAGTCATCAACTGCACCCCCTTAGCAAGTGAGGCTGTCCCCCACAACACATCCCCACCACCGTCTGCAGTGTCAGAATTGGTGTCCGTGTCATCCTGCATAAGCATTGCAAGTGCACGTTTGTGAGAATGAACCGCAGGGGGCCCAGAGGAAGCAGTATCAGACCATACAACCATAGAGGATTGCAGGCATGCTGAGTGGCATGCTCAGTCCTAGCAACCCAATCAGAAATCTGAGAAATAGTCCCCCTAAGAGAGACTAACCGTTCTGGCTCTCTAGCTAGGATCTGCGCTACAACAGTGCAATCCTGATTACATGGTATGCAGTCTTCCTGGGAAGATAAATCCTCTGCAGCATATGAAACAGTGTCCCTAGACATGTTTGCACATACACACCAATCACCCCACAAACACACAGGGTACTGGGTAGACAGAGTCGTCCCCCCCCCCCCCCCCCCCCCCAAGAATGACAGAGAGACACAGAGACTGGAGCCAACCCCCACACAGCGCTATTAGAGGAATAGGGAGACCCTAAACCAGCGCTGACTGTGTCCCTTAATAGGTAACATAGTATCTGAGGTTGAAAAAAGACAGCTGTCTATCGAGTTCAACCTATTTGTGGTCTTCTATGCATGATGATTTGACTAAAATTTCTGACTGATGCTGCTGTCAGCCATTGCATTTTATCCCTATTTATAGTAGTGATGAGCGGATTCGGTTTTACTAGGTTCTCAAAACGTTATCTTATTGGCTCACGGATGTCACGTGTTTTGGATAGCCCATAAGATTCTGTTTTGAGAACCGAGTAAAACCGAATCCGCTCATCACTAATTTATAGTAACTATAATGCATGACTATGCACCATACCCCTGGATATCCTTATCCAATAGGAATTTATCTAACCCATTCTTAAAGGTGTTGACAGATTCCGCCATTACAACTCCCTCGGGCAGGGAATTCCAAACACGTATTGTCCTTACTGTGAAAAAGCCTTTACGCCGTATTGTGCGGAATCTCCTCTCCTCTAACATGAGCGAGTGTCCACGAGTCCTCTGTGTTGATCTAACCAAAAACAGGTCCCACACAAGCTCTGTGTATTGTCCCCTTATATATTTGTAGATGTTGATCATATCCCCTCTTAGTCTCCGCTTTTCCAATGTAAACATGCCTAGTCTTTCAAGCCTTTCCTTGTATTCCATCGTCTCCATGCCCTTAATTAGTTTGGTCGCCCTCCTCTGTACCTTTTCAAGCTCCAGGATATCCTTTTTGTAGTACGGTGCCCAGAATTGTACACAGTACTCAAGGTGTGGCCTCACTAGTGATTTATATAACGGGAGTATAATACTCTCGTCCCTAGCATCAATACCCCGTTTTATGCATGCTAATATCTTATTAGCCTTCTTTGCTGCAGTCCTGCTTTGGGTACTACTGCTTAGCTTGCTATCTATGAGGACACCTAAGTCCTTTTCCAGTACAGAATCCCCTAATTTTACCCCATTTAGTAGGTAGGTGTAATTTTTGTTCTTGTTACCACAGTGCATTACCTTACACTTGTCTGTGTTGAAGCGCATTCTCCATTTGGCTGCCCATGCTTCTAATTTAACTAAGTCGTTCTGAAGAGACTCGGCATCCTCCTCTGTATTTATAGCCTTACACAATTTGGTATCATCTGCAAAAATTGACACCATGCTCTCTAGACCTTCTGTTTGGTCGTTAATGAAAATATTGAACAATAGCGGTCTTAATACTGAGCCTTGCGGCACACCACTTAGCACTTCAGTCCAAGTTGAAAAAATAAGATTTTACTCACCGGTAAATCTATTTCTCGTAGTCAGTAGTGGATGCTGGGAACTCCGTAAGGACCATGGGGAATAGCGGCTCCGCAGGAGACTGGGCACAACTAAAGAAGGCTTTAGGACTACCTGGTGTGCACTGGCTCCTCCCACCATGACCCTCCTCCAGACCTCAGTTAGGATACTGTGCCCGGAAGAGCTGACACAATAAGGAAGGATTTTGAATCCCGGAAAGACTCATACCAGCCACACCAATCACACCGTATAACTCGTGATACTATACCCAGTTAACAGTATGAACTATAACTGAGCCTCTCAACAGATGGCTCATAACAATAACCCTTTAGTTAGGCAATAACTATATACAAGTATTGCAGACAATCCGCACTTGGGATGGGCGCCCAGCATCCACTACGGACTACGAGAAATAGATTTACCGGTGAGTAAAATCTTATTTTCTCTGACGTCCTAGTGGATGCTGGGAACTCCGTAAGGACCATGGGGATTATACCAAAGCTCCCAAACGGGCGGGAGAGTGCAGATGACTCTGCAGCACCGAATGAGAGAACTCAAGGTCCTCCTCAGCCAGGGTATCAAATTTGTAGAATTTTGCAAACGTGTTTGACCCTGACCAAGTAGCAGCTCGGCAAAGTTGTAAAGCCGAGACCCCTCGGGCAGCCGCCCAAGAAGAGCCCACCTTCCTTGTGGAATGGGCTTTTACAGATTTAGGATGCGGCAGTCCTGCCGCAGAATGCGCCAGCTGAATTGTGCTACAAATCCAGCGAGCAATAGTCTGCTTAGAAGCAGGAGCACCCAGCTTGTTGGGTGCATACAGGATAAATAGCGAGTCAGTTTTCCTGACTCCAGCCGTCCTGGAAACATAAATTTTCAAGGCCCTAACTACGTCCAGTAACTTGGAATCCTCCAAGTCCCTAGTAGCCGCAGGCACCACAATAGGTTGGTTCAAATGAAAAGCTGATACCACCTTAAGGAGAAACTGGGGACGAGTCCTCAATTCTGCCCTATCCATATGGAAAATCAGATAAGGGCTTTTACACAACAAAGCCGCCAATTCTGACACACGCCTGGCCGAAGCCAAGGCCAATAGCATGACCACCTTCCACGCGAGATATTTTAAATCCACGGTTTTAAGTGGTTCAAACCAATGTGACTTTAGAAAATCCAACACCACGTTGAGATCCCAAGGTGCCACTGGAGGCACAAAAGGGGGCTGAATATGCAGCACTCCCTTTACAAATGTCTGAACTTCAGGCAGTGAAGCCAGTTCTTTCTGGAAGAAAATCGACAGAGCCGAAATCTGGACCTTAATGGAACCCAATTTTAGGCCCATAGTCACTCCTGACTGTAGGAAGTGCAGAAATCGACCCAGCTGAAATTCCTCTGTTGGGGCCTTCCTGGCCTCACACCACGCAACATATTTTCGCCAAATGCGGTGATAATGGTTTGCGGTTACTTCTTTCCTAGCTTTAATCAGCGTAGGAATGACTTCCTCCGGAATGCCCTTTTCTTTTAGGATCCGGCGTTCAACCGCCATGCCGTCAAACGCAGCCGCGGTAAGTCCTGGAACAGACAGGGCCCCTGCTGTAGCAGATCCTGTCTGAGCGGCAGAGGCCATGGGTCCTCTGATATCATTTCTTGAAGTTCTGGGTACCAAGCTCTTCTTGGCCAATCCGGAACCACGAGTATCTTTCTTACTCCTCGTCTTCTTATTATTCTCAGTACCTTTGGTATGAGAGGCAGAGGAGGGAACACATAAACAGACTGGTACACCCACGGTGTCACTAGAGCGTCCACAGCTATCGCCTGAGGGTCCCTTGACCTGGCGCAATAACTTTGTAACTTTTTGTTGAGGCGAGACGCCATCATGTCCACCTGTGGCCTTTCCCAACGGTTTACCAGCATTTGGAAGACTTCTGGATGAAGTCCCCACTCTCCCGGGTGGAGGTCGTGCCTGCTGAGGAAGTCTGCTTCCCAGTTGTCCACTCCCGGAATGAACACTGCTGACAGTGCTAACACGTGATTTTCCGCCCATCGGAGAATCTTTGTGGCTTCTGCCATCGCCATCCTGCTTCTTGTGCCGCCCTGTCGATTTACATGGGCGACTGCCGTGATGTTGTCTGATTGAATCAGTACCGGCTGGTTTTGAAGCAGGGGTCTTGCTTGACTTAGGGCATTGTAAATGGCCCTTAGTTCCAGAATATTTATGTGTAGGGAAATCTCCTGATTTGACCATAGTCCCTGGAAGTTTCTTCCCTGTGTGACTGCCCCCCAGCCTCGAAGGCTGGCATCCGTGGTCACCAGGACCCAGTCCTGTATGCCGAATCTGCGGCCCTCTTGAAGATGAGCACTCTGCAGCCACCACAGCAGAGATAACCCTGTCTCCAAGGACCAGGGTATCAGCCGATGCATCTGAAGATGCGATCCGGACCACTTGTCCAACAGGTCCCACTGAAAAGTTCTTGCATGGAACCTGCCAAATGGAATTGCTTCGTAGGAAGCTACCATTTTTCCCAGGACTCGCGTGCAGTGATGCACCGATACCTGTTTTGGTTTCAGGAGGCCTCTGACTAGAGATGACAGCTCCTTGGCTTTCTCCTCCGGGAGAAACACTTTTTTCTGGTCTGTGTCCAGAACCATCCCCAGGAACAGTAGACGTGTCTTAGGAACCAGCTGTGACTTTGGAATGTTTAGAATCCAACCGTGCTGTTGTAGCACTTCCCGAGATAGTGCTACCCCGACCAACAACTGCTCCTTGGACCTCGCCTTTATCAGGAGATCGTCCAAGTACGGGATAATTAAAACTCCCTTTTTTCGAAGGAGTATCATCATTTCGGCCATTACCTTGGTAAATACCCTCGGTGCCGTGGACAGCCCAAACGGCAGCGTCTGGAATTGGTAATGAAAATCCTGTACCATAAATCTGAGGTACTCCTGGTGAGGATGGTAAATGGGGACATGCAGGTAAGCATCCTTGATGTCCAGGGATACCATGTAATCCCCCTCGTCCAGGCTTGCAATAACCGCCCAGAGCGATTCCATCTTGAACTTGAATTTTTTTATATATGTGTTCAAGGATTTCAAATTTAAAATGGGTCTCATCGAACCGTCCGGTTTCGGTACCACAAACATTGTGGAATAGTAACCCCGTCCTTGTTGAAGTAGGGGCACCTTGACTATCACCTGCTGGGAATACAGCTTGTGAATTGCCGCTAGCACAGCCTCCCTGCCTGAGGGAGTTGTCGGCAAGGCAGATTTGAGGAAACGGCGGGGGGGGGGGGGGGGGGGGGGAGACGTCTCGAATTCCAGCTTGTACCCCTGAGATACTACTTGAAGGATCCAGGGATCCACCTGTGAGCGAGCCCACTGATCGCTGAAATTTTTGAGGCGGCCCCCCACCGTACCTGGCTCCGCCTGTGGAGCCCCACCGTCATGCGGCGGACTTGGAGGAAGCGGGGGAGGACTTTTGCTCCTGGGAACCGGCTGTTTGTTGCAGCTTTTTCCCCCTACCTCTGCCTCTGGGCAGAAAGGACGCGCCTTTTCCCCGCCTGCTTTTCTGGGGCCGAAAGGACTGTACCTGATAATACGGTGCTTTCTAAGGCTGTGAGGGAACATGGGGCAAAAATGCTGACTTCCCAGCTGTTGCTGTGGAAAACAGGTCTGAGAGACCATCCCCGAATAACTCCTCAACCTTATAAGGCAAAACTTCCATGTGCCTTTTAGAATCTGCATCCCCTGTCCACTGCCGAGTCCATAAGCCTCTCCTGGCAGAAATGAACATTGCACTTATTTTAGATGCCAGCCGGCAGATATCCCTCTGTGCATCTCTCATGTATAAGACTGCGTCTTTTATATGCTCTATGGTTAGCAATATAGTGTCCCTGTCTAGGGTGTCAATATTTTCCGACAGGGAATCTGACAACGCAGCTCCAGCACTGCACATCCATGCTGAAGCAATAGCTGGTCTCAGTATAATGCCTGAGTGTGTATATACAGACTTCAGGATAGCCTCCTGCTTTCTATCAGCAGGCTCCTTTAGGGCGGCCGTATCCGGAGACGGTAGTGCCACCTTCTTTGACAAGCGTGTGAGCGCTTTATCCACCCTAGGGGGTGTCTCCCAACGTGACCTATCCTCTGGCGGGAAAGGGTACGCCATTAGTAACCTTTTAGAAATTACCAATTTTTTTTTCGGGGGAAGCCCACGCTACTTCACACACTTCGTTTAATTCTTCAGAAGGGGGAAAAACCACTGGTAGTTTTTTCTCCCCAAACATAATACCCTTTTATGTGGTACCTGGGGTAATATCAGAAATGTGTAATACATTTTTCATTGCCTCAATCATGTAACGAGTGGCCCTATTGGAAATTACATTAGTCTCTTCGTCGTCGTCGACACTGGTATCCGTATCCGTGTCGACATCTGTGTCTGCCATCTGAGGTAGCGGGCGTTTTAGAGCCCCTGATGGCCTTTGAGATGGCCTTTGAGACGCCTGGGCAGGCACGAGCTGAGAAGCCGGCTGTCCCGCATTTGGCATGTCGTCAAATTTTTTATGTAAGGAGTCGACACTTTCACGTAATTCCTTCCATAAGTCCATCCACTCAGGTGTCCGCCCCGCAGGGGGTGACATCACATTTATAGGCATCTGCTCCGCCTCCACATAAGCCTCCTCATCAAACATGTCGACACAGCCGTACCGACACACCGCACACACACAGGGAATGCTCTGACAGAGGACAGGACCCCACAAAGCCCTTTGGGGAGACAGAGAGAGAGTATGCCAGCACACACCAGAGTGCTATATAATACAGGGACTAACTGAATTACATCCCCTTATAGCTGATATATATATATATATACACACACACACACACTGCGCCTAAATTTAGTGCCCCCCCTTTCTTTTTTACCCTCCTGTAGCTTGTAGACTGCAGGGGAGAGCCAGGGAGCTTCCTTCCAACGGAGCTGTGAGGGAGAAATGGCGCCAGTGTGCTGAGGGAGATAGCCCCGCCCCTTTTTCGGCGGACTTCTCCCGCATTTTTGAAACTCTGGCAGGGGTATTAATTTACACCTATATAGCCTCTGGGACTATATATGGTGTAGATTTGCCAGCCAAGGTGTGTAATATTGCCCTCAGAGCGCCCCCCCCCCCCCCCCCCCCCCCAGCACCCTGCACCCATCAGTGACCGGAGTGTGAGGTGTACATGAGGAGCAATGGCGCACAGCTGCAGTGCTGTGCGCTACCTTGGTGAAGACCGAAGTCTTCTGCCGCCGATTTTCCGGACCATCTTCATGCTTCTGGCTCTGTAAGGGGGACGGCGGCGCGGCTCCGGGAACGAACATCAAGGTCGGGTCCTGCGGTCGATCCCTCTGGAGCTAATGGTGTCCAGTAGCCTAAGAAGCCCAAGCTACCACCAGTAAGGTAGGTTCGCTTCTTCTCCCCTTAGTCCCTCGCTGCAGTGAGTCTGTTGCCAGCAGATCTCACTGTAAAATAAAAAACCTAAAATATACTTTCTTTCTAGGAGCTCAGGAGAGCCCCTAGTGTGCATCCAGCTCAGCCGGGCACAAGATTCTAACTGAGGTCTGGAGGAGGGTCATGGTGGGAGGAGCCAGTGCACACCAGGTAGTCCTAAAGCTTTCTTTAGTTGTGCCCAGTCTCCTGCGGAGCCGCTATTCCCCATGGTCCTTACGGAGTTCCCAGCATCCACTAGGACGTCAGAGAAAGATCCATTAACCACAACGCGCTGCTTCCTATTATCTAACCAGTTTTTGACCCAAGTGCATATTGTGCTTCCTAGCCCTGATTCTTGTAGCTTGTAGATAAGTCTCATGTGTGGTACAGTATCGAACGCTTGAGCAAAGTCTAAAAAGATTACATCCACGTCTTTACCCTGATCTAGGTTTGCGCTTACTGTTTCATAAAAGCCAAGTAAGTTGGTTTGACAGGATCTGTCCTTCATAAACCCATGTTGATTCCTTTTAATGACATTATTGGTTTCAAGGAACTTCTGAATACTATCTCTTAGAATACCTTCCAATACTTTCCCCACTATAGATGTAAGACTAACTGGTCTATGATTACCTGGTTCAGCTTTACTTCCCTTTTTGAATATAGGCACTACTTCCGCTATACGCCAGTCTTTGGGAACCATACCTGATATAACTGAATCCTCAAAGATCAAAGATAGCGGTTTTGCCAGTTCAGAGTGAAGCTCCATTAGAACCGTTGGATGAATACCATCGGGCCCTGGTGATTTATTAATCTTTAAATGTTTTAATCGGTCACAGACTACTTCCTCGCTTAAATAAGTACCTATCAGTGTGATATTCTCATTATTGAGATTGTGTGTCAGTCCCTGAATTGGGTCCTCTCTAGTGAATACTGTTGAAAAAAACTCATTTAGTGTGTCCGCTATGTCATTATCATTTTTGCTTAAGACTCCCAACGTGTCTTTTAAAGGGCCTATACTCTCCTTCTTTAATCTCTTGCTATTAATGTATTTAAATATTTTTTTTGGGATTCGCTTTGCTTTTCTTTGCTACTAGTTTTTCAGTTTCTACTTTAGCCGCTCTTATTTCCTTTTTGCAATTTTTGTTACATTCCTTATAGTGCTGAAATGACTCTGCTTCCCCGTCAGATTTGTATTTTTTAAATGCTCGCCTTTTCTTGCCCAAAAGTTCCTTAATCTTTTTGTTAAGCCACATCGGTTTATGATTTTTATTCCCTTTTTTGCTACTCATAGGAATATATTTGAGTGTATTTTTAGCTAGCAGGAATTTTAGTACCTCCCATTTCTCCGTAGTATTTTTTCCTTAAAACAAACCTTCCCATTCAATATCCCTGAAAAATACCCTCATCTTTTCAAAATTTGCTTTGCTAAAGTTTAAAGTCCTAGTTGAGCCAGTATAGGGCTGTTTGTAGAAACGGATATTGAATGTGACCATATTGTGGTCGCTGTTTCCTATGGGTTCCCCTACTATAATACCCGATACCAAATCCCCATTGTTTGTTAATACCAGGTCTAAGATTGCATTGTACCTAGTGACACAGTCTTTACACAGCCTCCCCTCCCTTCTACAACCCCCTGGTACCGTACAGATAGCTGGAGTTGCTCTGGAGGGACCTGTTCAACCACTGGCAGTGAGCTGCAGGCAGGAAAATGGCGCTGAACGCTGCTGGGTCCGCTCTGAGGAGAAGCTCCATCCCCTTAATGGCGCTGTCTTCCCGCTCTTAGTAGATTATACTGGCCTGAGGATTTTGTGCTGGCTTGGATCCGCAGACCCCACAGGCTTGTTTTGGTCAGTGTAGGCTCAGGTGCTGGCTCAGGGCGCCCCTTACAGCGCTGCACCACAGTACCGCTGAGCCGTCCAGGAGCGCGGTTAATACCGCGCTCCTACCCTTAAGCCGCCCTCTTCACACTGACCCCCCACTTGTAAGGGTGGACAGTGACTCACTTGCCACACTTCAGCTCTGCGATGGGGTGGCGGCTGGCTGTCGGGGTCAGCGTTCCCCTGTGGCGGAGCGCGATCTGTCCCCTATGGAGCTCAATGTCCGGTCAGCGGAGTCCGCGGCTCAGACCCCGCAGGGTGGACACTGCTCCCCCCCTCAGTCCCTCGATGCATGCAGGCTGTTGCCAGCAGCCTCCTGTAAAAAAACAAACTCTAAAAAAAACTTTTCCAGGAAAACTCTGTAGAACTCCCCTAGCTGTGAACGGCTCCTCCGGGCACATTTTCTAAACCGAGTCTGGTAGGAGGGGCATAGAGGGAGGAGCCAGCCCACACAGTTAAAGTGCCAATGGTTCCTGGTGGACCCGTCTATACCCCATGGTACTAATATGGACCCAAGCATCCTCTAGGACGCAAGAGAAAAGGGATGTCACTGTGATACTATCAGATCCCCTCACCTCCCCAGTCATGTCCCTGTATTAGTACTATAGATATAAGCGATGTCACTGTGACACTACCAGATCTCCTCACCTCCCCAGTCAAGTCCCTGTATTATTATTATAGATATAAGCAATGTCACTGTGACTCTCCCAGATCCCCTCACCTCCGCAGTCATGTCCCTGTATTATTACTATAGATATAAGTGATGTCACTGTGACACTCCCAGATTCCCTCACCCAGTCATGTCCCTGTATTATTACTATAGATATAAGTGATGTCACAGTGACACTCCAAGTTCCCCCTCACCTCCCCAGTCATGTCCCTGTATTATTACTATAGATATAAGCGGTCACTGTGACACTACAATAAATTGTGGCAAACTGCTCTAATCAAGCTGGTAACAATCCTCAGGTGCTGCGGGAGAGGGGGTTACTCTAGACAAGAAAAACAAAAGGGATTTTTCCCACGCACTCTGCTGGCTGTTCGTAAGAAGAACTATATACTATGTAATAATAGAAAATGTAGAGCTCTTCGTTACATATGTTTTGCAAAAGATATGATAAGCCTCCAGGCCACTTCACGGCTGCTCTATTACTGGAGGTCCCTAACTAAGCATAAGTCCAGGGCTTGGACCCCACAAAGTC
This sequence comes from Pseudophryne corroboree, assembly GCF_028390025.1. Lineage (NCBI taxonomy): Eukaryota > Metazoa > Chordata > Amphibia > Anura > Myobatrachidae > Pseudophryne > Pseudophryne corroboree. The sequence goes on along the minus strand of NC_086445.1, from coordinate 25,958,141 downwards.
GGCCCAGGCTCGACCACCCTAGGGCAGCACACCATTGAAATACTAAAGTGTTAATATGTGTTAAGAAAGAAGCAGAAGCTATGGGTTAGAAAGTGCTACAGAAATAAGGGTGTTAATAAAATACTCAAAAGAGTAATATCAGTGAAAAAATAGGAGTGTTACATAAGTGCTAAATAAATAATATGGCGTGCTGCCCCAAGGTAGCCCAGTCACACCAGACCTGAGGGGTACCACTCCCCAAACTCTCACACAGCATAATAATAATAATAATAATAATCATCACTATGGGTCATACAATTGCTTAATGTACGGCCACATGATAATGGCACATAAAAACATATCCAGATTGAGAGCTAGTTTACCTCAATCTGGATATTTTAGCACTTATGTAACACTCATATTTTTTCACTAATATTACTCTTTTGAGTATTTTATTAATACCCTTATTTCTGTAGCACTTTCTAACCCATAGCTTTTGCTTCTTTCTTAACACATATTAACACTTTAGTATTTCAATGGTGTGCTGCCCTAGGGTGGTCGGGCCTGGGCCGACTTTGTGGGGTCCAAACCCTGGACTTATGCTTAGTTAGGGACCTCCAGTAATAGAGCAGCCGTGAAGTGGCCTGGAGGCTTATCATATCTTTTGCAAAACATATGTAACGAAGAGCTCTACATTTTCTATTATTACATAGTATATAGTTCTTCTTACGAACAGCCAGCAGAGTGCGTGGGAAAAATCCCTTTTGTTTTTCTTGTCACTGTGACATTCCCAGATCCCCTCACCTCCACAGTCATGTCCCTGTATTATTACTATAGATTTAAGTGATGTCACTGTGACACTCCCAGATCCCCTCACCTCCGCAGTCATGTCCCTTTATTATTACTATAGCTATAAGTGATACTCCGAGATCCCCTCACCTCCCCAGTCAGCAGGTAGATGATCTCCAGGGTGAGATGTAATATCCTCTCAGTCACAGCACTCCTCTCCTTGTCCATCCTCAGTCACTCAGTGATTTATACAGGACAGGTATCACCCTCCTGTGATTTCCTCTCGTCCTCACTGCACAGTAGTCTAGGAATAAATATAATTATTAGTATAATAACATCACAGAGTACACTGAGTGACCATTAAATCCTCATGTGTAACACAAGCCACAGAGCCATGGTCAGCGTTTCTCAGAAGTTCCCCTGATCCAGCTACATAAACCTGCTTAGCCATACGATGCTGCACTGCTTCAGGATTAAACAATGGTCCTACTGTGGCCAAGAGGTTTTTCGACAAACAGTTTCAAACCTCCAAGACCAGAGCAGGTCCGGCTCACCGGGGTATTGCTGGGATCCGCTACCAGTCTGTGTCCGGCTCGCTGCACCGGCTCACGCACATCATCATCACTGATGTCACAACCAGACAATGATGCAGACAATAGGTGCAAGTGCAGCGAGCGGGGTGCCTCTAAACATTGTCCCGGCATACACAGACTGGCAGCGGATCCCGGCAATTACCCAGTGAGCCAATCCGACTCTGCCGACACTTATATTTGGGGTCGGTTGTTCCAGGTGAAATATGTTACAGCTGCACAGACTGGAATTTGTTATCCCCAGTGTTATTTCCTCCCAGACTCTCCAAAATGTCACCCACACTGCATAGACCGCACTGCTAACTATGGGGGCTGCAGGAGTCTGTCAGGGGAAGTCTTTCACTTTCTACATCTGGCGAAAGGAAATAAACTGCTGGGGATAAGCTGGTATCAGTCATGTTTCCCACCCGGTACCAGTCACGCCCCCCTCACAGTACCGGTCACTCCACCCACCCGGTACCAGTCACTCTCCCCCCCCCCCTCACAGTGTCAGTCACTCCTCCCACTCGGTACCAGTCACGCCCCCTTTCACAGTGTCAGTCACTCCTCCCACCCGGTACCAGTCACGCCCCCTCTCACAGTGTCAGTCACTCCTCCCACCCGGTACCAGTCACACACACCCACAATGTGTCAGTCACTCCTCCCACCCGGTACCAGTCACGCCAGCCCTCAATGTGTCAGTCACTCCTCCCACCCGGTACCAGTCACGCCCCTTCTCACAGTACCAGTCAATCCTCCCACCCGGTACCAGTCACGCCCCTTCTCACAGTACCAGTCAATCCTCCCACCCGGTAACAGTCACACCCCCCTCACAGTGTCAGTCACTCCTCCCACTCGGTACCAGTCACGCACCCTCTCACAGTGTCAGTCACTACTCCCACCCGGTACCAGACACCCACCCTCTCACAGTGTCAGTCACTACTCCCACCCGGTACCAGACACCCACCCCTCACAGTGTCAATCACTCCGCCCACCTGTTACCAGTCCCTCCGCCCCTCACAGTGTCAGTCACTCCTCCCACCCGGTACCAGTCACGCCCCCTCTCTCAGTGTCAGTCACTCCTCCTACCCGGTACAAGTCACGCCCCCCCTCACAGTGTCAGTTACTCCTCCCACCCAATACCAGTCACGCCACCCTCACAGTGCCAGTCACTCCTCCCACCTGACACCAGACACACCCCACTCACAGTGTCAGTCACTCCTCCCACCCAATACCAGACACGCCCCCTTAAAGTACCAGTTGTGCTCTCGTTGCCCATAATCAGTCACACCTTCTACCCAATATTAGTCACTCCCCACTCACAGTACCAGTCACAGTTACCCTTACTATATTTATCACGCTCCTCTCCCAGTATCAGACATCCCCTCTCCCAGCACAGACACCCCCCCCTCTCCCAGCATCAGACACCCCCCCCTCTCCCAGCATCAGACACCCCCCCCCCTCACAGTATCAGACACCCCCCCTCTCCCAGCATCAGACACGCCCCCTCTCCCAGCATCAGACACCCCCCCTCTCCCAGCATCAGACACCCCCCCTCTCCCAGTATCAGACACCCCCCCTCTCCCAGTATCAGACAGCCCCCTCACCCACTATCAGACAACCCCCCTCACCCACTATCAGACACCCCCCCTCACCCACTATCAGACACCCCCCCTCTCCCACTATCAGACACCCCCCCTCACCCACTATCAGACACCCCCCCTCACCCACTATCAGACACCCCCCCCCCTCTCCCAGTATCAGACACCCCCCCCTCTCCCAGTATCAGACACCCCCCCCTCTCCCAGTATCAGACACCCTCCCTCACCCACTATCAGACACCCCCCCTCACCCAGTATCAGACACCCCCCCTCTCCCACTATCAGACACCACCACCCCCCCTCTCCCAGTATCAGACACCCCCCCCTCTCCCAGTATCAGACACCCCCCCCCTCTCCCAGTATCAGACACCCCCCCTCTCCCAGTATCAGACACCCCCCCCTCTCCCAGTATCAGACACCCCCCCTCACCCACTATCAGACACCAGACACCCCCCCTCTCCCAGTATCAGACACCCCCCCTCACCCACTATCAGACACCCCCCCTCTCCCATTATCTGACACCAGACACCCCCCCTCTCCCAGTATCAGACACCCCCCCCTCACCCAGTATCAGACACCCCCCCTCACCCACTATCAGACCCCCCTCACCCACTATCAGACACCCCCCCTCTCCCATTATCAGACACCCCCCCTCTCCCACTATCAGACACCAGACACCCCCCCTCTCCCAGTATCAGACACCCCCCCTCACCCACTATCAGACACCCCCCCTCACCCACTATCAGACACCCCCCCTCTCCCAGTAGCAGTCAGGCAGGCGAAGGATATAACTCACTGAAGCAGAGGAGCAGGTCACTGGCAGCGATCACCGGGGGGATGAGAGAGCTCAGACAGAGACAGAGCACAAGGCTGGAAACGAGGCTTGGAATACAGGAAGTGCCAGTCACGTGCGGGGAGGGATCAGCGCAGGGACGAGGATTAGATGCCGGAAGTTCCCGGCGCCAGGGTCGTCGTCATAGAAACGAGGCTTGGATGCCGGAAGTGCCGGTTTCCTGGGCATCCGCTCCTCCCCCTTGCGTCGTAACTCCTCCCCCTTACGGAAAAGGTCCCTTAGCCCACTTGATTCTAGCATTTACCATCGCCATAGGGTAGATGCTAGAATCAAGTGGGCTAAGGGACCTTTTCCGTAAGGGGGAGGAGTCACACTGGTAGCCGTTGTTAATGTGAGAGAGGGGAGGGTGAGATGGGTGTGTGCTGCAGGGGCATCATCAGGCCGAACAGTAGCTGCTGAGAGGGGGCATGTAGCCTGGTGCTGCCCGCTGCTGCTGTGCCCTGACTGCTGCCTTACCCCAGCCTGGCTTTCCTCATGTTCTACATGTACAGTAATGTGTGTATAGCTATAGGGCGAGAGAGGAGGGTCAGATGGGTGTATAGCTATAGGGAGAGAGAGGAGGGTGAGATGGGTGTATAGCTATAGGGCGAGAGAGGAGGGTCAGATGGGTGTATATAGCTATAGGGAGAGAGAGGAGGGTGAGATGGGTGTGTATAGCTATAGGGCGAGAGGAGGGTGAGATGGGTGTATAGCTATAGGGAGAGAGAGGAGGGTCAGATGGGTGTATATAGCTATAGGGAGAGAGGAGGGTGAGATGGCTGTATATAGCTATAGGGAGAGAGTGGAGGGTGAGATGGGTGTATATAGCTATAGGGAGAAAGAGGAGGGTGAGATGGGTGTGTGCTGCTGCGGCATCATCAGGCCAGACAGTAGCTGCTGAGAGGGGGCATGTAGCCTGGTGCTGCCTGCTGCTGCTGTGCCCTGACTGCTGCCTTACCCCAGCCTGGCTCTCCTCATGTTCTACATGTACAGTAATGTGTGTATAGCTTTAGGGTGAGAGAGGAGGGTGAGATGGGTGTATATAGCTATAGGGAGAGAGGTGGGTGAGATGTGTGTGTATATAGCTATAGGGAGAGAGAGGAGGGTGAGATGGGTGTATAGCTATAGGGAGAGAGGAGGGTGAGATGGGTGTATATAGCTATAGGGAGAGAGAGGAGGGTGAGATGGGTGTATAGCTATAGGGAGAGAGGAGGGTGAGATGGGTATATAGCTATAGGGAGAGAGGAGGGTGAGATGGGTGTATATAGCTATAGGGAGAGAGAGGAGGGTGAGATGGGTGTATAGCTATAGGGAGAGAGAGGAGGGTGAGATGGGTGTGTACTGCAGGGGCATCATCAGGCCGGACAGTAGCTGCTGAGAGGGGGCATGTAGCCTGGTGCTGCCCGCTGCTGCTGTGCCCTGACTGCTGCCTTACCCCAGCCTGGCTCTCCTCATGTTCTACATGTACAGTAATGTGTGTATAGCTATAGGGAGAGAGGAGGGTGAGAGGGGTGTATAGCTATAGGGAGAGAGAGGAGGGTGACATGGGTGTATATAGCTATAGGGAGAGAGAGGAGGGTGAGATGGGTGTATATAGCTATAGGGAGAGAGAGGAGGGTGAGATGGGTGTATATAGCTATAGGGAGAGAGAGGAGGGTGAGATGGGTGTATATAGCTATAGGGAGAGAGAGGAGGGTGAGATGGGTGTATAGCTATAGGGAGAGAGAGGAGGGTGAGATGTGTGTATAGCTATAGGGAGAGAGAGGAGGGTGAGATGTGTGTATAACTATAGGGAGAGGAGGGTGAGATGGGTGTATTGCTATAGGGAGAGAGGAGGGTGAGATGTGTGTATAGCTATAGGGAGAGAGAGGAGGGTGAGATGGGTGTATAGCTATAGGGAGAGAGGTGGGTGAGGTGTGTGTGTATATAGCTATAGGGAGAGAGAGGAGGGTGAGATGGGTGTATAGCTAAAGGGAGAGAGAGGAGGGTGAGATGGGTGTGTACTGCAGGGGCATCATCAGGCCGGACAGTAGCTGCTGAGAGGGGGCATGTAGCCTGGTGCTGCCCGCTGCTGCTGTGCCCTGACTGCTGCCTTACCCCAGCCTGGCTCTCCTCATGTTCTACATGTACAGTAATGTGTGTATAGCTATAGGGAGAGAGGAGGGTGAGATGGGTGTATAGCTATAGGGAGAGAGAGGAGGGTGACATGGGTGTATATAGCTATAGGGAGAGAGAGGAGGGTGAGGGGTGTATATAGCTATAGGGAGAGAGAGGAGGGTGAGATGGGTGTATATAGCTATAGGGAGAGAGAGGAGGGTGAGATGGGTGTATATAGCTATAGGGAGAGAGAGGAGGGTGAGATGGGTGTATATAGCTATAGGGAGAGAGAGGAGGGTGAGATGGGTGTATAGCTATAGGGAGAGAGAGGAGGGTGAGATGTGTGTATAGCTATAGGGAGAGAGAGGAGGGTGAGATGTGTGTATAACTATAGGGAGAGGAGGGTGAGATGGGTGTATAGCTATAGGGAGAGAGGAGGGTGAGATGTGTGTATAGCTATAGGGAGAGAGAGGAGGGTGAGATGTCTTTATATAGCTATAGGGAGAGAGAGGAGGGTGAGATGGGTGTATAGCTATAGGGATAGAGAGGAGGATGAGATGGGTGTATAGCTATAGGGAGAGAATAGGGTGGGATGGGTGTATAGCTATAGGGAGAGAGAGGAGGGTGAGATAGGTGTATAGCTATAGGGAGAGAGAGGAGGGTGAGATGGATGTATAGCTATAGGGAGAGAGAGGAGGGTGAGATGGATGTATATAGCTATAGGGAGAGAGAGGAGGGTGAGATGGGTGTATAGCTATAGATAGAGGAGGGTGAGATGTGTGTATAGCTATAGGGAGAGAGAGGAGGGTGAGATGGGTATATATCTATAGGGAGAGAGAGGAGGGTGAGATGGGTGTATATAGCTATAGGGAGAGAGAGGAGGGTGAGATGGGTGTATATAGCTATAGGGAGAGAGAGGAGGGTGAGATGGGTGTATAGCTATAGGGAGAGAGAGGAGGGTGAGATGTGTGTATAGCTATAGGGAGAGAGAGGAGGGTGAGATGTGTGTATAACTATAGGGAGAGGAGGGTGAGATGGGTGTATAGCTATAGGGAGAGAGAGGAGGGTGAGATGTGTGTATAGCTATAGGGAGAGAGAGGAGGGTGAGATGTGTGTATATAGCTATAGGGAGAGAGAGGAGGGTGAGATGGGTGTATAGCTATAGGGAGAGAGAGGAGGGTGAGATGGGTGTATATAGCTATAGGGAGAGAGAGAGGAGGGTGAGATGTGTGTATAGCTATAGGGAGAGAGAGGAGGGTGAGATGTGTGTATATAGCTATAGGGAGAGAGAGGAGGGTGAGATGGGTGTATAGCTATAGGGATAGAGAGGAGGATGAGATGGGTGTATAGCTATAGCAGGGGTAGGGAACCTTTTTTCTACCAAGGGCCATTTGGATATTTATAAAATCCTTCGGGGGCCATACAAAAATTATCACCTTAAAAATTAGCCTGCCCCCAGTCAGTAGTTATGCCCCCAGTCTCTTGTCATGCCCCCAGTCACTTGTTATGCCCTGTCAGTTGTTTTGGCCCATTAGATATGCCCCATCAGTTGTTATGCCCCATTTCTCTGACGTCCTAGTGGATGCTGGGACTCCGTCAGGACCATGGGGATTAGCGGCTCCGCAGGAGACAGGGCACAAAAATAAAAGCTTTAGGATCAGGTGGTGTGCACTGGCTCCTCCCCCCATGACCCTCCTCCAAGCCTCAGTTAGGTTTTTGTGCCCGTCCGAGCAGGGTGCAATCTAGGTGGCTTAGAAAAAGTTGTTCCTATATATTTATAGCGCTTGGGTGTGTGCTGGCAAACTCTCCCTCTGTCTCCCCAAAGGGCTAGTGGGGTCCTGTCTTCGATAAGAGCATTCCCTGTGTGTCTGCTGTGTGTCGGTACGTGTGTGTCGACATGTATGAGGACGATGTTGGTGTGGAGGCGGAGCAATTGCCGGTAATGGTGATGTCACCCCCTAGGGAGTCGACACCGGAATGGATGGCTTTGTTTATGGAATTACGTGATAATGTCAGCACGTTACAAAAATCAGTTGACGACATGAGACGGCCGGAAAACCAGTTAGTACCTGTCCAGGCGTCTCAGACACCGTCAGGGGCTGTAAAACGCCCTTTACCTCAGTCGGTCGACACAGACCCAGACACGGACACCGAATCTAGTGTCGACGGTGAAGAAACAAACGTATTTTCCAGTAGGGCCACACGTTATATGATCACGGCAATGAAGGAGGCTTTGCATATCTCTGATACTGCAAGTACCACAAAAAGGGGTATTATGTGGGGTCAGAAAAAACTACCTGTAGTTTTTCCTGAATCAGAGGAATTGAATGAAGTGTGTGATGAAGCGTGGGTTAACCCCGATAGAAAACTGCTAATTTCAAAGAAGTTATTGGCATTATATCCTTTCCCGCCAGAGGTTAGGGCGCGCTGGGAAACACCCCCTAGGGTGGATAAGGCACTCACACGCTTATCAAAACAAGTGGCGTTACCGTCTCCTGAAACGGCCGCCCTCAAGGATCCAGCTGATAGGAGGCTGGAAACTACACTGAAAAGTATATACACTCATACTGGTGTTATACTGCGACCAGCCATCGCCTCTGCATGGATGTGCAGTGCTGGGGTGGTTTGGTCGGATTCCCTGACTGAAAATATTGATACCCTGGATAGGGACAGTATTTTATTGACTATAGAGCAATTAAAGGATGCTTTTCTTTATATGCGAGATGCTCAGAGGGATATTTGCACTCTGGCATCGAGAGTAAGTACGATGTCCATATCTGCCAGAAGAAGTTTATGGACGCGACAGTGGTCAGGTGATGCGGATTCCAAACGGCATATGGAAGTATTGCCGTATAAAGGGGAGGAATTATTTGGGGTCGGTCTATCGGATTTGGTGGCCACGGCAACAGCCGGGAAATCCACCTTTTTACCTCAGGTCCCCTCCCAACAGAAAAAGACACCGTCTTTTCAGCCGCAGTCCTTTCGTTCCTATAAGAACAAGCGGGCAAAAGGACAGTCATATCTGCCCCGAGGCAAAGGAAGGGGTAAGAGAGTGCACCAAGCAGCTCCCTCCCAGGAGCAGAAGCCCTCCGCGGCTTCTGCAAAGCCCTCAGCATGATGTTGGGGCTTTACAAGCGGACTCAGGAGCGGTGGGGGGTCGACTCAAAAATTTCAGCGCACAGTGGGCTCACTCACAGGTGGACCCCTGGATCCTGCAGGTAGTATCTCAGGGTTACAGGTTGGAATTCGAGAAGTCTCCCCCTCGCCGGTTCCTAAAGTCTGCTCTGCCAACGTCTCCCTCAGACAGGGCGACGGTATTGGAAGCCATTCACAAGCTGTATTCTCAGCAGGTGATAGTCAAGGTACCCCTCCTACAACAGGGAAAGGGGTATTATTCCACACTATTTGTGGTACCGAAGCCGGACGGCTCGGTAAGACCTATTCTAAATCTGAAATCTTTGAACCTGTACATACAAAAATTCAAGTTCAAGATGGAGTCACTCAGAGCAGTGATAGCGAATCTGGAAGAAGGGGACTTTATGGTGTCCCTGGACATCAAGGATGCTTACCTGCATGTCCCAATTTGCCCTTCACATCAAGGGTACCTCAGGTTCGTGGTGCAAAACTGTCATTATCAGTTTCAGACGCTGCCGTTTGGATTGTCCACGGCACCTCGGGTCTTTACCAAGGTAATGGCCGAAATGATGTTTCTTCTGCGAAGAAAAGGCGTATTCATTATCCCTTAATTGGACGATCTCCTGATAAGGGCAAGGTCCAGAGAACAGCTGGGGGACGTAGTAGCACTAACCCAAGTAGTGCTGCAACAGCACGGGTGGATTCTGAATTTTCCAAAATCTCAATTGACCCCGACGACACGTCTGCTGTTCCTGGGAATGATTCTGGACACGGTTCAGAAAAAGGTGTTTCTTCCGGAGGAGAAAGCCAGGGAGTTATCCGAACTTGTCAGGAACCTCCTAAAACCAGGAAAAGTGTCTGTGCATCAATGCACAAGAGTCCTGGGAAAAATGGTGGCTTCTTACGAAGCGATTCCATTCGGCAGATTCCACGCACGAACTTTTCAGTGGGATCTGCTGGACAAATGGTCCGGATCGCATCTGCAGATGCATCAGCGGATAACTTTGTCTCCACGGACAAGGGTGTCTCTTCTGTGGTGGTTGCAGAGTGCTCATCTGTTAGAGGGCCGCAGATTCGGCATACAGGACTGGGTCCTGGTGACCACGGATGCCAGTCTGAGAGGCTGGGGAGCGGTCACACAGGGAAGAAACTTCCAGGGAGTGTGGTCAAGCCTGGAGATGTCTCTTCACATAAATATACTGGAGCTAAGAGCGATTTACAATGCTCTAAGCCTGGCAAAACCCCTGCTTCAGGGTCAGCCGGTGTTGATCCAGTCGGACAACATCACGGCAGTCGCCCACGTAAACAGACAGGGCGGCACAAGAAGCAGGAGGGCAATGGCAGAAGCTGCAAGGATTCTTCGCTGGGCGGAAGATCATGTGATAGCACTGTCAGCAGTGTTCATTCCGGGAGTGGACAACTGGGAAGCGGACTTCCTCAGCAGACACGATCTACACCCGGGAGAGTGGGGACTTCATCCAGAAGTCTTCCACATGATTGTGAACCGTTGGGAAAAACCAAAGGTGGACATGATGGCGTCCCGCCTCAACAAAAAACTGGACAGGTATTGCGCCAGGTCAAGAGACCCTCAGGCAATAGCTGTGGACGCTCTGGTAACACCGTGGGTGTTCCAGTCAGTGTATGTGTTTCCTCCTCTGCCTCTCATACCAAAAGTACTGAGAATTATACGGCACAGGGGAGTAAGAACGATACTCGTGGCTCCGGATTGGCCAAGAAGAACTTGGTACCCGGAACTTCAGGAGATGCTCACGGAAGATCCGTGGCCTCTACCTCTAAGACGGGACCTGCTTCAGCAGGGACCGTGTCTATTCCAAGACTTACCGCGGCTGCGTTTGACGGCATGGCGGTTGAACGCCGAATTCTAAGGGAAAAAGGCATTCCGGAAGAGGTCATCCCTACCCTGGTAAAAGCCAGGAAGGAGGTGACTGCACAACATTATCACCGCATTTGGAGAAAATATGTTGAGTGGTGTGAGGCCAGGAAGGCCCCGACGGAGGAATTTCAACTGGGTCGATTCCTACATTTCCTGCAAACAGGATTGTCTATGGGCCTCAAATTAGGGTCCATTAAGGTTCAAATTTCGGCCCTGTCGATTTTCTTCCAGAAAGAATTGGCTTCAGTTCCTGAAGTCCAGACTTTTGTAAAAGGAGTACTACATATACAGCCCCCGGTTGTGCCCCCAGTGGCTCCGTGGGATCTTAATGTAGTTTTGGATTTTCTCAAATCCCATTGGTTTGAGCCACTCAAATCGGTGGATTTGAAATATCTTACATGGAAAGTAACCATGCTACTGGCCCTGGCTTCAGCCAGGAGAGTGTCAGAATTGGCGGCTTTATCGTATAAAAGCCCATATCTGATTTTCCATTCGGACAGGGCAGAACTGCGGACGCGTCCTCAGTTTCTGCCTAAGGTGGTTTCAGCGTTTCACCTGAACCAGCCTATCGTGGTGCCTGCGGCTACTAGCGATTTGGAGGATTCCAAGTTGCTGGACGTTGTCAGGGCATTGAAAATATATATTTCAAGGACAGCTGGAGTCAGAAAATCTGACTCGCTGTTTATACTGTATGCACCCAACAAGCTGGGTGCTCCTGCTTCTAAGCAGACGATTGCTCGTTGGATTTGTAGCACAATTCAACTTGCACATTCTGTGGCAGGCCTGCCACAGCCTAAATCTATCAAGGCCCATTCCACAAGGAAGGTGGGCTCATCTTGGGCGGCTGCCCGAGGGGTCTCGGCATTACAACTCTGCCGAGCAGCTACGTGGTCGGGGGAGAACACGTTTGTAAAATTCTACAAATTTGATACCCTGGCTAAAGAGGACCTGGAGTTCTCTCATTCGGTGCTGCAGAGTCATCCGCACTCTCCCGCCCGTTTGGGAGCTTTGGTATAATCCCCATGGTCCTGACGGAGTCCCAGCATCCACTAGGACGTCAGAGAAAATAAGATTTTACTTACCGATAAATCTATTTCTCGTAGTCCGTAGTGGATGCTGGGCGCCCATCCCAAGTGCGGATTGTCTGCGATACTTGTACATAGTTATTGTTACATAAAAATCGGGTTGTTATTGTTATGAGCCGTCTGTTCAGAGGCTCCTACGTTTATCATACTGTTAACTGGGTTCAGATCACAAGTTGTACGGTGTGATTGGTGTGGCTGGTATGAGTCTTACCCGGGATTCATAATCCTTCCTTATTGTGTACGCTCGTCCGGGCACAGTATCCTAACTGAGGCTTGGAGGAGGGTCATGGGGGGAGGAGCCAGTGCACACCACCTGATCCTAAAGCTTTTATTTTTGTGCCCTGTCTCCTGCGGAGCCGCTAATCCCCATGGTCCTGACGGAGTCCCAGCATCCACTACGGACTACGAGAAATAGATTTATCGGTAAGTAAAATCTTATTTAAACATACCCCATTAGATATGCCCCCTGTAGTTATGACCCATTAAATATGCCCCCTAGTAGCGCCGCTTATACACACACACACATTAAAAAGAAAAAAAAACACAATGCACACCAGCCCTGCTCCTGCTTCCGGACCGCTGCCCTCCCTCTCCTCGGAACTATGGGAGAGATGTCATGACGTCTCTCCCATAGTGCCGCACAGCCACACATGTACACTGCCTGTGCCAGAAGCTGGAGCTCAGGAGTGAGCTACTGCTGAGGAGCCGGGCGCCCGCTGGTGGTAAAATCTCAGCGGGCGCTCTGTATCTCCTCTCGTTTAGGTGAGCCTTGCTGGGCCTGATCAAGTGGCTTTGAGGGCCTTATACGGCCCTCGGGCCTGAGGTTCCCCACCCCTGAGCTATAGGGAGAGAGTAGGGTGGGATGGGTGTATAGCTATAGGGAGAGAAAGGAGGGTGAGATGGGTGGATAGCTATAGGGAGAGAGAGGAGGGTGAGATGGATGTATATAGCTATAGGGAGAGAGAGGAGGGTGAGATGGGTGTATAGCTATAGATAGAGAGAGGAGGGTGAGATGTGTGCATAGCTATAGGGAGAGAGAGGAGGGTGAGATGGGTATATATCTATAGGGAGATAGAGGAGGATGAGATGGGTGTATAGCTATAGGGAGAGAGAGGAGGGTAAGATGTATTTATAGCTATAGGGAGAGAGGAGGGTGAGATCGGTGTATAGCTATAGGGAGAGAGAGGCGGGTTAGATGGGTGTATAGCTATAGGGGGTGAGATAAGTGTATAGCTATAGGGAGAGAGGAGGGTGAGATGGGTGTATATTGCTATAGGGAGAGAGGAGGGTGAGATGGGTGTATAGCTATAGGGAGAGAGAGGAGGATGAGATGGGTGTACAGTTATAGGGAGAGAGAGGAGGGTGAGATGGGTGTATAGCTATAGGGAGAGAGAGGAGGGTGAGATAGGTGTATAGCTATAGAGAGAGAGAGGAGGGTGAGATGGGTGTATAGCTATAGGGAGAGAGAGGAGGATGAGATGGGTGTATAGCTATAGGGAGAGAGAAGAGGGTGAGATGGGTGTATATCTATAGGGATAGAGAGGAGGGTGAGATGGGTCTATAGCTATAGGGAGAGAGAGGAGGGTGAGATGGGTGTATAGCTAGCTATAGGGAGAGAGAGGAGGGTGAGATGGGTGTATATAGCTATAGGGAGAGAGAGGAGGGTGAGATGGGTGTATAGCTATAGGGAGAGAGAGGAGGGTGAGATGGGTGTATAGCTACAGGGAGAGAGAGAGAGGAGGGTGAGATAGGTATATAGCTATATAGCCCTGACTGCTGCCTTACCCCAGCCTGGCTCTCCTCATGTTCTACATGTACAGTAATGTGTGTATAGCTATAGGGAGAGAGGAGGGTGACATGGGTGTATATAGCTATAGGGAGAGAGAGGAGGGTGAGATGGGTATATATAGCTATAGGGAGAGAGAGGAGGGTGAGATGGGTGTCTATAGCTATAGGGAGAGAGAGGAGGGTGAGATGGGTGTATATAGCTATAGGGAGAGAGAGGAGGGTGAGATGGGTGTATAGCTATAGGGAGAGAGAGGAGGGTGAGGTGTGTATAGCTATAGGGAGAGAGAGGAGGGTGAGATGTGTGTATAACTATAGGGAGAGGAGGGTGAGATGGGTGTATAGCTATAGGGAGAGAGGAGGGTGAGATGTGTGTATAGCTATAGGGAGAGAGAGGAGAGTGAGATGTCTTTATATAGCTATAGGGAGAGAGAGGAGGGTGAGATGGGTGTATAGCTATAGGGATAGAGAGGAGGATGAGATGGGTGTATAGCTATAGGGAGAGAATAGGGTGGGATGGGTGTATAGCTATAGGGAGAGAGAGGAGGGTGAGATGGGTGTATAGCTATAGGGAGAGAGAGGAGGGTGAGATGGATGTATAGCTATAGGGAGAGAGAGGAGGGTGAGATGGATGTATATAGCTATAGGGAGAGAGAGGAGGGTGAGATGGGTGTATAGCTATAGATAGAGAGAGGAGGGTGAGATGTGTGTATAGCTATAGGGAGAGAGAGGAGGGTGAGATGGGTATATATCTATAGGGAGAGAGAGGAGGATGAGATGGGTGTATAGCTATAGGGAGAGAGAGGAGGTTAAGATGTATGTATAGCTATAGGGAGAGAGGAGGGTGAGATCGGTGTATAGCTATAGGGAGAGAGAGGCGGGTTAGATGGGTGTATAGCTATAGGGGGTGAGATGGGTGTATAGCTATAGGGAGAGAGGAGGCTGAGATGGGTGTATATTGCTATAGGGAGAGAGAGGAGGGTGAGATGGGTGTATAGCTATAGGGAGAGAGAGGAGGATGAGATGGGTGTACAGTTATAGGGAGAGAGGAGGGTGAGATGGGTGTATAGTTATAGGGAGAGAGAGAGGAGGGTGAGATGGGTGTATAGCTATAGGGAGAGAGAGGAGGGTGAGATGGGTGTATATAGGGATAGAGAGGAGGGTGAGATGGGTGTATAGCTAGCTATAGGGAGAGAGAGGAGGGTGAGATGGGTGTATAGCTAAAGGGAGAGAGAGGAGGGTGAGATGGGTGTATATTGCTATAGAGAGAGAGAGAGGAGGGTGAGATGGGTGTGTGCTGCAGGTGGGTCATCAGGCTGGACAGTAGCTGCTGAGAGGGGGCATGTAGCCTGGTGCTGCCCGCTGCTGCTGTGCCCTGACTGCTGCCTTACCCCAGCCTGGCTCTCCTCATGTTCTACATGTACAGTAATGTGTGTATAGCTATAGGGATAGAGGAGGGTGAGATGGGTGTATAGCTATAGGGAGAGAGAGGAGGGTGAGATGGGTGTATAGCTATAGGGAGAGAGAGGAGGGTGACATGGGTGTATATAGCTATAGGGAGAGAGAGGAGGGTGAGATGGGTGTATATAGCTATAGGGAGAGAGGAGTGTGAGATGGGTGTATATAGCTATAGGGAGAGAGAGGAGGGTGAGATGGGTGTATAGCTATAGGGAGAGAGAGGAGGGTGAGATGTGTGTATAGCTATAGGGAGAGAGAGGAGGGTGAGATGTGTGTATAACTATAGGTAGAGGAGGGTGAGATGGGTGTATAGCTATAGGGAGAGAGAGGAGGGTGAGATGTGTGTATAGCTATAGGGAGAGAGACGAGGGTGAGATGTGTGTATATAGCTATAGGGATAGAGAGGAGGATGAGATGGGTGTATAGCTATAGGGAGAGAGTAGGGTGAGATGGGTGTATAGCTATAGGGAGAGAGAGGAGGGTGAGATGGATGTATATAGCTATAGGGAGAGAGAGGAGGGTGAGATGGGTGTATAGCTATAGATAGAGAGAGGAGGGTGAGATGTGTGCATAGCTATAGGGAGAGAGAGGAGGGTGAGATGGGTTTATATCTATAGGGAGATAGAGGAGGATGAGATGGGTGTATAGCTATAGGGAGAGAGAGGAGGGTAAGATGTATGTATAGCTATAGGGAGAGAGGAGGGTGAGATCGGTGTATAGCTATAGGGAGAGAGAGGCGGGTTAGATGGGTGTATAGCTATGGGGGGTGAGATGGGTGTATAGCTATAGGGAGAGAGGAGGGTGAGATGGGTGTATATTGCTATAGGGAGAGAGAGGAGGGTGAGATGGGTGTATAGCTATAGGGAGAGAGAGGAGGATGAGATGGGTGTACAGTTATAGGGAGAGAGAGGAGGGTGAGATGGGTGTATAGCTATAGGGTGAGAGAGGAGGGTGAGATGGGTCTATAGCTATAGGGAGAGAGAGGAGGGTGAGATGGGTGTATAGCTAGCTATAGGGAGAGAGAGGAGGGTGAGATGGGTGTATAGCTAAAGGGAGAGAGAGGGGGGTGAGATGGGTGTATATTGCTATAGAGAGAGAGAGGAGGGTGAGATGGGTGTATAGCTATAGGGAGAGAGAGGAGGGTGAGATGTGTGTATAGCTATAGGGCGAGAGAGGAGGGTGAGATGTGTGTATAGCTATAGAGAGAGAGAGGAGGGTGAGATGGGTGTATATTGCTATAGAGAGAGAGAGGAGGATGAGATGGGTGTATAGCTATATAGAGAGAGAGGAGGGTGAGATGGGTGTATAGCTATAGGGAGAGAGAGGAAGGTGACATGGGTGTATATAGCTATAGGGAGAGAGAGGAGGGTGAGATGGGTGTATATAGCTATAGGGAGAGAGAGGAGGGTGAGATGGGTGTATATAGCTATAGGGAGAGAGAGGAGGGTGAGATGGGTGTATAGCTATAGGGAGAGAGAGGAGGGTGAGATGTGTGTATAGCTATAGGGCGAGAGAGGAGGGTGAGATGGGTGTTTAGCTATAGGGCGAGAGAGGAGGGTGAGATGGGTGTATAGCTATAGGGAGAGGAGGGTGAGGTGGGTGTATAGCTATAGGGAGAGGAGGGTGAGATGGGTGTATAGCTATAGAGAGAGAGAGAGAGGAGGGTGAGATGGGTGTATATTGCTATAGAGAGAGAGAGGAGGGTGAGATGGGTGTACAGCTATAGAGAGAGAGAGGAGGGTGAGATGGGTGTATATAGCTATAGAGAGAGAGGAGGGTGAGATGTGTGTATAACTATAGGGAGAGGAGGGTGAGATGGGTGTATAACTAAATGGAGAGAGAGGAGGTTGAGATGAGTGTATAGCTATAGGGAGAGAGAGGAGGGTTAGATGTGCGTATAGTTATAGGGAGAGAGAGAAGGTGAGATGGGTGTATATAGCTATAGGGAGAGAGAGGAGGGTGAGATGGGTGTATAGCTATAGATAGAGAGAGGAGGGTGAGATGGGTGTATATTGCTATAGAGAGAGAGAGGAGGATGAGATGGGTGTATAGCTATATAGAGAGAGAGGAGGGTGAGATGGGTGTATAGCTATAGGGAGAGAGAGGAAGGTGACATGGGTGTATATAGCTATAGGGAGAGAGAGGAGGGTGAGATGGGTGTATATAGCTATAGGGAGAGAGAGGAGGGTGAGATGGGTGTATATAGCTATAGGGAGAGAGAGGAGGGTGAGATGGGTGTATAGCTATAGGGAGAGAGAGGAGGGTGAGATGTGTGTATAGCTATAGGGCGAGAGAGGAGGGTGAGATGGGTGTTTAGCTATAGGGCGAGAGAGGAGGGTGAGATGGGTGTATAGCTATAGGGAGAGGAGGGTGAGGTGGGTGTATAGCTATAGGGAGAGGAGGGTGAGATGGGTGTATAGCTATAGAGAGAGAGAGAGAGGAGGGTGAGATGGGTGTATATTGCTATAGAGAGAGAGAGGAGGGTGAGATGGGTGTACAGCTATAGAGAGAGAGAGGAGGGTGAGATGGGTGTATATAGCTATAGAGAGAGAGGAGGGTGAGATGTGTGTATAACTATAGGGAGAGGAGGGTGAGATGGGTGTATAACTAAATGGAGAGAGAGGAGGTTGAGATGAGTGTATAGCTATAGGGAGAGAGAGGAGGGTTAGATGTGCGTATAGTTATAGGGAGAGAGAGAAGGTGAGATGGGTGTATATAGCTATAGGGAGAGAGAGGAGGGTGAGATGGGTGTATAGCTATAGAGAGAGGAGGGTGAGATGGGTGTATATAGCTATAGAGAGAGAGGAGGATGAGATGGGTGTATAGCTATAGGGAGAGGAGGATGAGATGGGTGTGTAGCTATAGGGAGAGAGTAGGGTGGGATGGGTGTATAGCTATAGGGAGAGAGAGGAGGGTGAGATGGATGTATATAGCTATAGGGAGAGAGAGGAGGGTGAGATTGGTGTACAGCTATAGAGAGAGAGAGGAGGGTGAGATGGGTGTATATAGCTATAGAGAGAGAGGAGGGTGAGATGTGTGTATAACTATAGGGAGAGGAGGGTGAGATGGGTGTATAACTAAATGGAGAGAGAGGAGGTTGAGATGAGTGTATAGCTATAGGGAGAGTGAGGAGGGTGAGATGTGTGTATAACTATAGGGAGAGGAGGGTGAGATGGGTGTATAGCTATAGGGAGAGAGAGGAGGGTGAGATGTGTGTATAGCTATAGGGAGAGAGAGGAGGGTGAGATGTGTGTATATAGCTATAGGGAGAGAGAGGAGGGTGAGATGGGTGTATAGCTATAGATAGAGGGAGGAGGGTGAGATGTGTGTATAGCTATAGGGAGAGAGAGGAGGGTGAGATGGGTATATATCTATAGGGAGAGAGAGGAGGGTGAGATGGGTGTATAGCTATAGGGAGAGAGAGGAGGGTGAGATGGGTATATATCTATAGGGAGAGAGAGGAGGGTGAGATGGGTATATATCTATAGGGAGAGAGAGGAGGGTGAGATGCGTGTATATAGCTATAGGGCAAGAGGAGGGTGAGATCGGTGTATAGCTATAGGGAGAGAGAGGCGGGTTAGATGGGTGTATAGCTATAGGGGGTGAGATGGGTGTATAGCTATAGGGAGAGAGGAGGGTGAGATGGGTGTATATTGCTATAGGGAGAGAGAGGAGGGTGAGATGGGTGTATAGCTATAGGGAGAGAGAGGAGGATGAGATGGGTGTACAGTTATAGGGAGAGAGAGGAGGGTGAGATGGGTGTATAGCTATAGGGAGAGAGAGGAGGGTGAGATGGGTGTATAGCTATAGGGAGAGGGAGGAGGGTGAGATGGGTGTATAGCTATAGGGAGAGAGGAGGATGAGATGGGTGTATAGCTATAGGGAGAGAGAGGAGGGTGAGATGGGTGTATATCTATAGGGATAGAGAGGAGGGTGAGATGGGTCTATAGCTAGCTATAGGGAGAGAGAGGAGGGTGAGATGTGTGTATAGCTAAAGGGAGAGAGAGGGGGGTGAGATGGGTGTATATTGCTATAGAGAGAGGAGGGTGAGATGGGTGTATAGCTATAGATAGAGAGAAAAGAGGGTGAGATGTGTGTATAGCTATAGGGAGAGAGAATAGGGTGAGATGTGTGTATAGCTATAGAAAGAGAGAGGAGGGTGAGATGGGTGTATATTGCTATAGAGAGAGAGAGGAGGATGAGATGGGTGTATAGCTATAGAGAGAGAGAGGAGGGTGAGATGGGTGTATAGCTATAGGGAGAGAGAGGAGGGTGACATGGGTGTATATAGCTATAGGGAGAGAGAGGAGGGTGAGATGGGTGTATATAGCTATAGGGAGAGAGAGGAGGGTGAGATGGGTGTATATAGCTATAGGGAGAGAGAGGAGGGTGAGATGGGTGTATAGCTATAGGGAGAGAGAGGAGGGTGAGATGTGTGTATAGCTATAGGGCGAGAGAGGAGGGTGAGATGGGTGTATAGCTATAGGGCGAGAGAGGAGGGTGAGATGGGTGTATAGCTATAGGGAGAGGAGGGTGAGATGGGTGTATAGCTATAGGGAGAGGAGGGTGAGATGGGTGTATATTGCTATAGAGAGAGACAGGAGGGTGAGATGGGTGTATAGCTATAGGGAGAGAGAGGAGGGTGAGATGGGTGTATATTGCTATAGAGAGAGACAGGAGGGTGAGATGGGTGTATAGCTATAGGGAGAGAGAGGGGGGTGAGATGGGTGTATATAGCTATAGAGAGAGAGGAGGGTGAGATGGGTGTATAGCTATAGGGAGAGAGAGGGGGGTGAGATGGATGTATAGCTATAGGGAGAGGAGGGGGAGATGTGTGTATAGCTATAGGGAGAGAGAGGAGGGTGAGATGGGTGTATATAGCTATAGGGAGAGAGAGGATGGTGAGATGGGTGTATAGCTATAGGGAGAGAGGAGGGTGAGATGGGTATATATTGCTATAGAGAGAGAGGACGGTGAGATGGGTGTATAGCTATAGAGAGAGAGAGGAGGGTGAGATGGGTGTATATTGCTATAGAGAGAGAGGAGGGTGAGATGGGTGTATAGCTATAGGGAGAGGAGGGTGGGATGGGTGTATAGCTATAGGGAGAGGAGGGTGAGATGGGTGTATAGCTATAGGGCGAGAGAGGAGGGTGAGATGGGTGTATAGCTATAGGGAGAGGAGGGTGAGATGGGTGTATAGCTATAGGGAGAGGAGGGTGAGATGGGTGTATATTGCTATAGAGAGAGACAGGAGGGTGAGATGGGTGTATAGCTATAGGGAGAGAGAGGAGGGTGAGATGGGTGTATATTGCTATAGAGAGAGACAGGAGGGTGAGATGGGTGTATAGCTATAGGGAGAGAGAGGGGGGTGAGATGGGTGTATATTGCTATATATATATAGAGAGAGAGAGAGAGGGTGAGATGGGTGTATAGGGAGAGAGAGGAGGGTGAGATGGGTGTATAGCTATAGGGAGAGAGAGAGAGAGAGGAGGGTGAGATGGGTGTATAGCTATAGGGAGAGAGGAGTGTGAGATGGGTGTATAGCTATAGGGAGAGAGAGAGAGAAGGTTGAGATGGGTGTATAGCTATCGGGAGAGAGAGGAGGATGAGATGGGTGTATAGCTATAGAGAGGAGGGTGAGATGGGTGTATATAGCTATAGGGAGAGAGGAGGGTGAGATGGGTGTATAGCCATAGGGAGAAAGAGAGGAGGGTGAGATGGGTGTATAGCTATATGGAGAGAGGAGGGTGAGATGGGTGTATAGCTATAGGGTGTTATGATTCCCGTACTCCAGACCAGAGGAGATCTTATGGCAGAGGTCTGAGTACTGGAAAGATATGCTGGTTACGGGAGCAGGAAAGCCTAGTAACCCCTGGCGCCCTAACTCCGTTGTCTCGCCCGTGTTATCAGAAATCCCCTGCGAGACTATGGTTGCTTGAGCCCATGGCAGCCGCGTTTGAAGGGCGGATTATGTCTGCCCAACTTCGATGCCCCCTCAGGTCTTAATGGGAGACAAAGGGAAATCCGAGACAGGGTGATAACAAGGGGCCCTCTGACTAAGCAACCAGGCCAGGGGCTACAAGCTAACTAACTTAAACCAAAAGTATGTGCGGACAAACCGCCAGGGAAAAGGACAACCAAAGATCCACTGATCCGTTACTCCTATCCAGCACCGCTGGATACCAGAGTGGATTTGTGGGAGCGGAATCCTCCGCAAAAGCTCCGGAACACAATGAAACTAAATAATAAACAGTAAGCGGTCAAGCCGCAACACACGGCTACGCCGCGACTCACGAACACCACAGGATGTTAAAGGTGCTCGGTCGGACTCCAGGAATAGATGACAACTTCCGAGTACAGGACCACTGAGGACAGGAACAACCGGATTGAGCAGGACTGGAAACTCTCTGTAACTGACACAGCAAACAGGAAGCTATCACCGGCGTCTGTGAGAAGTCCTGAGAGTGCTTAAATTTGGGAGCCCTCCAATCAAGATCCAGACAGGGTAATCACATAATCATGCCGTGCAGCTGCATGCTGCACGGCCAGGATACAATTGCACTGATTAATTAAGACCCAGCAACGGGGAACGCGGTCCGACCGTGGCGTCCCCGTTGCTAGGGTCTGAGCGGCTCCGTGCGCCCGGCGTCTAGCGTTGCTAGGGAGCCGGCGGCTGTCTGCCTGCGGCGTCCCTAGTTGCTAGGCGCCGGGCCGCACTGACGGGCGGACCCTCGGCGCCTAACAGTACCCCCCCTTGAGGATGGGTCAAGGAACCCCTAAGGCCAGGTTTCTGAGGAAATTCTCGAAAAAATGCCCTTTTGAGCCTCGGGGCATGGAGATCCTCATCCAGGACCCAAGACCTTTCTTCTGGACCATAACCTCTCCAATGTACCAAAAAATAAAGCCGACCCCGGGACAACTTGGAATCGAGAACCTTCTCCACCAAGAACTCCTGCTGACCCTGTACATCTATTGGTGATTTCCCCTGAGAGATCTTGCGAGGAAATCTACTGGACGAAACATATGGTTTTAACAAGGAGCAATGGAAGGTATTTCCGATCCGTAAAGTTTTTGGTAAACGTAACCGGAAAGCAACTGGATTGACTTTTTTGATAATATGAAATGGTCCAATAAATTTAGGACCCAATCTGGCTGAGGTTTGTCGAAGTTTAATGTTGCGAGTCGACAACCATACCCTATCTCCTACTTTAAAAGTGCACGGCCGCCGGAGCCTGTCAGAAAAAATTTTCTCCCGAAATGCCGCTTTTCTGAGAGCCAGGTGCACTTTTCTCCAAATGAGTTTGAGATGAGAGGTCAAGGTCAGTGAGGAGACAGAGGAATGTTGAAAAAAGGAATTAGCTCTGGGGTGAAAACCAAAAACTGTAAAAAATGGAGACACATTGGTGGAGGAATGACAGGCATTGTAGTAAGCAAACTCCGCCAACGGAAGAAACTCAGACCAGTCATTTTGGAGTTTGGCCGAGTACAAACGCAAATATTGTTTTAATGATTGATTAACTCGCTCAGTCTGCCCGTTGGATTGGGGATGGTAGCCAGACGTTAAAGATAATTTCATCTTTAATGAGGCACAAAAAGACTTCCAAAATTGTGCAATGAATTGTGGACCCCGATCAGAAACAATATCAGTGGGTAACCCATGGAGTCTGAAAACATGGCGGAGGAACAAGACTGCCAATCCCTGGGCAGATGGCAATCGGGGAAGAGCAATGAAATGGGCCATTTTGCTAAAACGGTCCACTACCACCCATATGACTCGGCATCCGGCTGACAGAGGGAGGTCCACCACAAAATCCATGGAAATATGAGACCATGGCCTAAGAGGAACATTCAAGGGCATAAGTTGACCGATAGGCAAGGAACGGGGAACCTTATGCTGTGCACAGACCTGACAAGAAAAAACAAACTCCTTAATGTCTTTGGAAAGACCAGGCCACCATACCGAGCGGGAAACTAATTCAAAAGTTTTGGCGATCCCCGGATGCCCGGCAACTTTGCTATCATGAAACTCCGTCAAAACAGTTGCTCTCAAAAACTCGGGGACATAAAGACGACCAGCAGGAGTATTTCCAGGAGCTTGATGTTGAAGCTGCTTTAACTGGGTAAATAAATCTTGTGTGAGGCCTGCCCGCATGACTGAAGACGGAAGTATGGGAGTAACAGGACTGTTGTCTTGAACTGGAAGAAAACTGCGTGACAGGGCATCTGCCTTGGTATTCTTGGAACCTGGCCTGAAGGTGATAATGAACTTGAAACGAGTAAAAAATAAAGCCCAACGAGCTTGCCGGGCATTCAGCCGTTTAGCTGATTCAATGTATTGAAGATTTTTGTGATCAGTCAAAACTGAAATGGTATGAGTGGCTCCTTCAAGCCAATGCCTCCACTCCTCGAAAGCCCATTTAATAGCCAGTAATTCCCGGTTACCAACATCGTAGTTGGATTCAGCAGATGAGAATTTCCTGGACATAAAGGCACAAGGATGTAATTCTAGAGAATCCGGATCCTTCTGAGATAGGATAGCCCCTACTCCAACCTCCGAGGCATCAACCTCAACAATGAAAGGCAATTCTGGGTTGGGATGTCTGAGGACTGGGGCTGAGACAAAGGCTTGTTTCAAGGCCTGAAAAGATAACTCAGCTTCACGTGACCAGTTGGTAGGATCTGCTCCCTTCTTAGTCAGTGCCACAATGGGAGCAACTAGGTCGGAGAAAGAGTGAATAAATCTTCTATAGTAATTCGCAAACCCTAAAAAGCGCTGAATTGCTTTTAAGTTGGTGGGTTGCGCCCAACTAAGGATGGCTTGGAGCTTCTTTGGTTCCATACAGAATCCCCGAGGGGAAATGATGTACCCTAAAAAGGATACCTCCGTGACATGAAATTCACACTTCTCCAGCTTGGCATATAGGTGATTTTCACGTAATTTTTTTTAGAACCTGACGCACCTGGGTAACATGTTGTTCTATAGAGTCAGAATATATCAAAATATCGTCTAAGTAGACTACAACGAATCTTCCAAGAAATTCACGGAGCACATCGTTAATGAGATCCTGGAAAACTGCCGGAGCGTTAGACAGGCCGAATGGCATAACCAGATACTCATAGTGACCCGACTGAGTACTGAATGCCGTTTTCCACTCATCCCCTGACTTGATCCGGATGAGGTTATATGCTCCTCTCAGGTCAATCTTAGAAAAAAATCACAGCCGAACGTAGCTGATCAAAGAGGACAGAAATCAGCGGCAAAGGGTAAGTATTTTTTACTGAGATCTTATTCAAGGCTCTAAAGTCAATGCAAGGTCTGAGTGATCCATCCTTCTTCTCCACGAAGAAGAAGCCTGCACTTAAAGGGGATTTAGATGGCCTGATAAATCCTTTCCCTAGGCTTTCTTTAACATACTCATTCATGGCCACAGTTTCAGGTCCGGACAATGCATATAACCTTCCCTTAGGCAAAGTGGCACCAGGAATTAGCTCAATAGCACAATCATAAGGCCTATGGGGAGGCAGAATGTCCGCATTGCCCTTGGAAAATACATCAACAAAATCCTGGTATTCCACAGGAATGGGTGCGGGAATGACAGCAGCTATTCTGATGGGAAACGTAATACATTCCTTATTACAGATGGTACCCCATTGTGAGATCTCCCCCGACTGCCAATCAATGATGGGATTATGAAAGGCCAGCCAAGGGTGACCCAGAACCACTGGAACTGCTGGGCAATGGGTAAGGAAAAACTCAATTTTTTCAGAATGCAGAGCTCCTACCGAAAGTAGAACAGGAGGTGTACAGAGAGAAATAACCCCATTGGACAAGGGACTCCCATCTAAACCATGCATGGTGATACACCTACCCAAGGCTAACTGAGGAATACCTAAGGCCTTGGCCCATGTTAAATCCATAAAGTTCCCTGCAGCTCCACTGTCCACAAAAGCCGAGACCGAGGAACCGAGGCTGCCAAAGGAAACTTTAGCTGGGACTAACAGTGAATTATTTGAGGAGATAAGCTGCAGACCAAAGTGAACCCCCTCACAAATCACTTGGTCGAGGCGTTTCCCGACTTGTTCGGACAACTACGGGCAAAATGTCCCTTACCTCCACAGTATAAACAAAGACCAGAATTTTGCCTTCTGGTTCTTTCTTCAGGAGACAGTTTGGAGAGGCCTATCTGCATGGGCTCCTCTATGTCCACAGGAATGGAAAAAACACAAGGAGTAGACCCGACAGATGCTCCTTTTTCAGCCCTCCGCTCTCTGAGACGACGATCAATCTTAATAGAGAGCTCCATGAGTTTATCGAGAGTCTCAGGAGCGGGATACTGAAGGAGACTGTCTTTTATAGACTTGGATAAGCCGAGGCGAAACTGACTGCGCAGGGCTGGGTCATTCCATCCACAGTCGTTCGACCAACGGCGAAACTCCGTACAATAAATCTCTGCGGGATTCCTACCCTGTCTGAGAGCACGCAACTGACTCTCAGCGGATGCCTCTCTATCAGGGTCGTCATACAATAGCCCTAAAGACCCCAGAAAGGCGTCTACAGACAATAAAGCCGGATCGTCTGTTCTTAAACCAAAAGCCCAGGTCTGAGGATCCCCCTGAAGTAAAGAAATAATAATTCCAACCCGCTGAGATTCCGTACCTGAGGAGACTGGTCTTAAACGAAAATAAAGTTTACAAGACTCTTTAAAATTAAAAAACTGCTTTCTATCCCCAGAAAAACGGTCAGGCAAATGCATTTTTGGTTCAGGAATGACCCTCGGGGAAGTCCGTAACAGATCTTCCTGTGACCTCACCCGAAGGGACAGATCCTGAACCATCTGAGTAAGTTCTTGAATCTGGCTAACTAAAAGCTGGCCAGGATTTGGCCCAACACCGGTGGGATTCATGAGGCCGACAAATCTTCCAACTGAATAAGGGAAAAAATTAAATCCTGTTTAATTTTAAATTTTAGTCTGGCCGGTGATAATGTTATGATTCCCGTACTCCAGACCAGAGGAGATCTTATGGCAGAGGTCTGAGTACTGGAAAGATATGCTGGTTACGGGAGCAGGAAAGCCTAGTAACCCCTGGCGCCCTAACTCCGTTGTCTCGCCCGTGTTATCAGAAATCCCCTGCGAGACTATGGTTGCTTGAGCCCATGGCAGCCGCGTTTGAAGGGCGGATTATGTCTGCCCAACTTCGATGCCCCCTCAGGTCTTAATGGGAGACAAAGGGAAATCCGAGACAGGGTGATAACAAGGGGCCCTCTGACTAAGCAACCAGGCCAGGGGCTACAAGCTAACTAACTTAAACCAAAAGTATGTGCGGACAAACCGCCAGGGAAAAGGACAACCAAAGATCCACTGATCCGTTACTCCTATCCAGCACCGCTGGATACCAGAGTGGATTTGTGGGAGCGGAATCCTCCGCAAAAGCTCCGGAACACAATGAAACTAAATAATAAACAGTAAGCGGTCAAGCCGCAACACACGGCTACGCCGCGACTCACGAACACCACAGGATGTTAAAGGTGCTCGGTCGGACTCCAGGAATAGATGACAACTTCCGAGTACAGGACCACTGAGGACAGGAACAACCGGATTGAGCAGGACTGGAAACTCTCTGTAACTGACACAGCAAACAGGAAGCTATCACCGGCGTCTGTGAGAAGTCCTGAGAGTGCTTAAATTTGGGAGCCCTCCAATCAAGATCCAGACAGGGTAATCACATAATCATGCCGTGCAGCTGCATGCTGCACGGCCAGGATACAATTGCACTGATTAATTAAGACCCAGCAACGGGGAACGCGGTCCGACCGTGGCGTCCCCGTTGCTAGGGTCTGAGCGGCTCCGTGCGCCCGGCGTCTAGCGTTGCTAGGGAGCCGGCGGCTGTCTGCCTGCGGCGTCCCTAGTTGCTAGGCGCCGGGCCGCACTGACGGGCGGACCCTCGGCGCCTAACATAGGGAGAGAGAGAGAGGAGGGTGAGATGGGTGTATAGCTATAGGGAGAAAGAGGAAGGTGAGATGGGTGTATAGCTATAGGTAGAGAGAGGAGGGTTAGATGGGTGTATAGCTATAGGGGGTGAGATGGGTGTATAGCTATAGGGAGAGAGAGGAGGGTGAGATGGGTGTATATAGCTATAGGGAGAGAGAGGAGGGTGAGATGTGTGTATAGCTATAGGGAGAGAGAGGAGGGTGAGATGGGTGTATATAGCTATAGGGAGAGAGGAGGGTGAGATGGTTGTATAGCTATAGAGAGAGAGGGGAGGGTGATATGGGTGTATATAGCTATAGGGAGAGAGGAGGGTGAGATGGTTGTATAGCTATAGAGAGAGAGGGGAGGGTGATATGGGTGTATATAGCTATTGGCAGAGAGGAGGGTGAGATGGGTGTATAGCTACAGGGAGAGAGAGGAGGGTGAGATAGGTATATAGCTATAGGGAGAGAGAGGAGGGTGAGATAGGTATATAGCTATAGGGAGAGAGAGGAGGGTGAGATGGGTGTATAGCTACAGGGAGAGAGAGAGAGGAGGGTGAGATAGGTATATAGCTATAGGGAGAGACAGGAGAGTGAGATGGGTGTATATAGCTATAGGGAGAGAGAGGAGGGTGAGATGGGTGTATATAGCTATAGGGAGAGACAGGAGAGTGAGATGGGTGTATAGCTATAGGGAGAGAGAGAGAGGAGGGTGAGATGGGTGTATAGCTATAGGGAGAGAGAGAGAGAAGGGTGAGATGGGTGTATAGCTATAGGGAGAGAGAGAGAGGAGGGTGAGATGAGTATATAGCTATAGGGAGAGAGCTGAGGGTGAGATGGGTATATAGCTATAGGGAGAGAGAGCTGAGGGTGAGATGGGTGTATAGCTATAGGGAGAGAGAGGAGGGTGAGATGGGTGTATAGCTATAGGGAGAGAGAGGAGGGTGAGATGGGTGTATATAGCTATAGGGAGAGACATGAGAATGAGATTTGTGTATATAGCTATAGGGAGAGAGAGGAGGGTGAGATGGGTGTATATAGCTATAGGGAGAGACAGGAGAGTGAGATGGGTGTATATAGCTATAGGGAGAGAGTAGGGTGAGATGGGTGTGTAGCTATAGGGAGAGAGAGGAGGGTGAAATGGGTGTATATAGCTATAGGGAGAGAGAGGAGGGTGAGATGGGTGTATATAGCTATAGGGAGAGAGAGGAGGGTGAGATGGGTGTATAGCTATAGGGAGACAGAGGAGGGTGAGATGGGTGTATAGCTATAGGGAGAGAGAGGAGGGTGACATAGAGATGTCTAGCGTTCTAAGACCCCAATGTCAGTACCAGCACTGGGTTGGCAGATATTAGAAGGAATGACAATCCGGTCTACCATAAAAGGAACTACAGGTGAAACTCAGAAAATTAGAATTTCTCTGGCTGGGTCCACAGGTTATCCACATGATAACATTGGGATATGCCGGAGCGACAGCGGAATTGGCACCAAACTGTCACGAGCTTTCTGGCCTCCCAGGATGCATCGGGGCTTCTCCATATAATCCCGCCCACTGACTCAGTCAAATTAGTTTTTTGTTTGGTGCAGCAGGAGCCGGACCATGGTCACAGGGCTGCTGTTAAAGCAGCCTGAAGCTTTTATTTTCTCTTACGTCCTAGAGGATGCTGGGGACTCCGTAAGGACCATGGGGATAGACGGGCTCTGCAGGAGACATGGGCACTAAGAAAGAACTTTAGGTATGGGTTTGCACTGGCTCCTCCCTCTATGCCCCTCCTCCAGACCTCAGTTTATTACTGTGCCCAGAGGAGACTGAGTGCATTACAGGGAGCTCTCCTGAGTTTTCCTGAAAAGAAAGTATTTTGTTAGGTTTTTTATTTTCAGGGAGCACTGCTGGCAACAGACTCCCTGCATCGAGGGACTGAGGGGAGAGAAACAGACCTACTTTAAAGTTAGGCTCTGTTTCTTAGGCTACTGGACACCATTAGCTCCAGAGGGAACGGAACGCAGGTCTCACCCTCGCCGTTCGTCCCAGAGCCGCGCCGCCGTCCTCCTCGCAGAGCCGGAAGATAGAAGCCGGCTGAGTATGTGTAGAAAGAAGACTTCAGAGGCGGCAGAAGACTTCAGATCTTCATAGAGGTAACGCACAGCGGTAAAGCTGTGCGCCATTGCTCCCACACAGCACACACACGGCAGTCACTGTAAGGGTGCAGGGCGCAGGGGGGGCGCCCTGGGCCGCAATAAGGACCTCCAAATCTGGCTTAAATAGTGATATACAGGCTAGGTACTGTATATATGAGACCCCCGCCAGTTTTGTAAAATTTTTCAGCGGGACCGAAAGCCCGCAGCTGAGGGGGCGGGGCTTGTTCCTCAGCACTCACCAGCGCCATTTTCTCCACAGCACACCGCTGAGAGGAAGCTCCCCGGACCCTCCCCTGCTTAACATAGTGTAAGAGGGTTTTTAAGAAGGGGGGGGGGGCACATAATTTGGCGCAAAATAGATGATAACAGCGCTATCTGGGTAAACATATTGTGTTTTTCTCTAACGTCCTTAAGGATGCTGGGACTCCGTAAGGACCATGGGGAATAGACGGGCTCTGCAGGAGATAGGGCACTTTAAGAAAGCTTTGGATTCTGGGTGTGCACTGGCTCCTCCCTCTATGTTCCTCCTCCAGACCTCAGTTTTACACTGTGCCCAGAGCAAGATGGGTGCACTGCAGGGAGCTCCCTGAGTTCTCTGCCTAGAAAGCATTTTTGTTTGGATTTTTTCTACATTTTACATGGAGCACTGCTGGCAACAGGCTCCCTGCATCGAGGGACTGAGGAGAGAGGGGCAGACCTTGTCTAAGATAGGCTCTGCTTCCTCGGCTACTGGACACCATTAGCTCCAGAGGGGGTGAACACAGGTTCTTACTGGGCGTCCACCTCCAGAGCCGCGCCGCCGTTCTCCTCACAGAGCCAGAAGAAACTAAGTCAGAAGACGTCTCAGGCGGCAGAAGCCTTCAGATCTTCACTGAGGTAACGCACAGCACTGCAGCTATGCGTCATTGCTCCCATACACCTCACATACTCCGGTCACTGTAAGGGTGCAGGGCGCAGGGGGGGGCGCCCTGGGCAGCAATATAAACACCTCTTATGGCAAAAGACAATATACATGTACAGGTGGGCACTGCACATGTATATAAAAGAGCCCCCGCCATTTTTTAATAACTTTGAGCGGGACAGAAGCCTGCCGCCGAGGGGGCGGGGCTTCTACCTCAGCACTCACCAGCGCCATTTTCTCTCCACAGCACCGCTGAGAGGAAGCTCCCCGGACTCTCCCCTGCTTACACAAGGTGAAGGGGTGTTTAAAAGAGAGGGGGGGGGGGGGAGCACATAATTGGCAGATAACATATTGAACAGCGTGGCGGGGGGAAAAACATTTTGTGTTGGTCTCCAGGGTCATTGCGCTGGGGTGTGTGCTGGCATACTCTCTCTCTGTCTCTCCAAAGGGCCTTAAAGGGGATACTGTCTTCAGAAAAGAGTTTCCCTGGGTGTGTGAAGTGTGTCGGTACGCGTGTGTCGACATGTTTGACGAGGAAGGCTCGCCTAATGTGGAGGGGGAGTGCTTGAATGTCATATCACCGTCGGCAGCGCCGACACAGGAATGGGTGGATATGCTGAATGTCTTAAATGCAAATGTGAATCTCCTGCATAAAAGGTTAGACAAGGCAGAAGCTAGGGATCAGTCAGGTAGCCAGACCATGCCTGTCCCTGTGGCGCCAGGTCCTTCGGGGCCTCAGAAGCGCACCATATCCCAGATCGATGACACAGATACCGACACGGATACTGACTCTAGTGTCAACTATGAAGATGCAAAATTACAGCCGAAGGTGGCAAAAGGTATTTGGTACATGATTATTGCCATTAAAGAGGTTTTGCATATTACTGAGGAACCCCCTGTCCCTAACACGAGGGTACACATGTATAAAGGGAAAAAGCCTGGGGTCACCTTTCCGTCCTCATTTGAGCTGAGCAAATTGTGCGAAAAGGCTTTGGAATCTCCAGATAGGAGACCACAAGTTCCCAAAAGGATTCTTATGGCGTATCCCTTTCCACAAAAGGATAGGATACGCTGGGAATCTTCACCAAAAGTAGACAAGGCGCTGACACGCTTATCCAAGAAGGTGGCACTGCCTTCTCAGTATACGGCTTCCCTCAAGGATCCTGCTAAACGCAGGCAGGAAATTACCATGAAGCACATTTACACTCATTCAGGTACTATTGTTAGACCGGCTACGGCTTCGGCCTGGGTTTGTAGTGCTGTTGTGGCATGGGCAGATTCCTTATCTACGGAGATTGACACCTTAGATAGGGATGCCAAGTTAATGACCATAGAGCATATCAGAGATGCTGCCTTGTATATGAGAGATGCTCAAAGAGACATTTGTTTATTAAGCTCCAGAATAAACGCTATGTCTATTTCTGCTAGGCGGCTCTTGTGGACCCGACAGTGGACGGGAGACGCCGATTCAAAGCGGCATATGGAGTCCTTGCCTTACAAAGGGGAGGAGTTGTTTGGAGACGGCCTCTCGGACCTTGTCTCTACTGCTACGGCGGGTAAGTCGAATTTCTTACCTTATGTCCCCCCGCAGCATACAAAAAAGACACCTCATTATCAAATGCAGTCCTTTCGTTCCAATAAGAACAAGAAGGTGTGGGGATCGTCCTTCGTTGCCAGAGGAAAGGGCAAGGGAAAAAGGCTGCACACAGCTAGTTCCCAGGAGCAGAAGTCCTCCCCTGCATCTGCAAAGTCCACCGCATGGTGCTGGGGCTTCCCGGGGGGAGGCAGATCTAGTGGGGGCTCGTCTTCGGGTTTTCAACCACGTCTGGGTTCGCTCACAGGTGGATCCCTGGGCATTAGAGATTGTTTCTCAGGGATACAGGCTGGAATTCGAAGACTTGCCTCCTCGCCGGTTTTTCAAATCGGCTCTGTCGGCTTCCCCGTCGGAGAGGGAGCTAGTGTTGGCAGCAATCCAAAAATTGTATATTCAACAGGTGATTGTCACAGTTCCGCATCTCCAGCAAGGAGAGGGATATTACTCAACCCTGTTTGTGGTCCCGAAACCAGACGGTTCGGTCAGACCCATTTTGAATCTAAAATCCCTGAACCTGTACTTGAAGAGGTTCAAGTTCAAAATGGAATCACTCAGGGCGGTCATCGCCAGCCTGGAGGGGGGGGGGGGGATTGGATGGTGTCCTTGGACAAAAAGGATGCTTACCTTCATGTTCCGATATTCCCCCCTCACCAGGCGTTCCTGAGATTTGCAGTGCAGGACTGTCACTACCAATTTCAGACGTTGCCGTTTGGGCTTTCCACGGCCCCGAGAATTTTCACCAAGGTAACGGCGGAAATGATGGTGCTCCTGCGCGGGCAGGGTGTCACAATTATCCCATACTTGGACGATCTCCTCATAAAGGCGAGATCTCGGGAGAAGTTGCTGGACAGCGTGCCTCTGTCCATGGAGACGTTGCAGTTACACGGCTGGATTCTCAATATACCGAAGTCCCAGCTAGTCCCTACAACGCGTCTGACCTTTTTGGGCCTGATTCTAGACACAGACCAGAAAAAGGTTTTTCTTCCGATCGAAAAGGTTCAGGAGCTCATAGCCCTGGTCAGGAACCTATTAAAGCCAAAAAAGGTTTCAGTGCATCATTGCACACAAGTTCTGGGGAAGATGGTAGCCTCATACGAGGCCATCCCCTTCGGCAGGTTCCACGCGAGGACTTTGCAATGGGACCTCTTGGACAAGTGGTCCAGGTCCCATTTACAAATGCATCAAAAGATTACCCTGTCTCCCAGGACCAGGGTATCTCTCCTGTGGTGGCTGCACAGTGCTCACCTACTAGAGGGTCGCAGATTCGGCATTCAGGACTGGGTCCTGGTGACCATGTACGCAAGCCTCCGAGGCTGGGGAGCAGTCACATTGGGAAAAAATTTCCAAGGTCTCTGGTCAAATCTAGAGACTTGTCTCCACATCAACATCCTGGAGTTGAGGGCCATATACAACGCTCTGTGTCAAGCGGAGGAATTGCTTCGGGACAAACCGGTTCTGATTCAGTCAGACAATGTCACGGCAGTGGCTCATGTAAACCGCCAAGGCGGAACGCGGAGCAGAGTGGCCATGGCAGAAGCTACCAGGATTCTACGCTGGGCGGAAGGCCATGTAAGCGCACTATCAGCAGTGTTCATCCCGGGGGTGGACAACTGGGAGGCGGACTTCCTCAGCAGGCACGACCTGCATCCGGGAGAGTGGGGACTTCATCAAGAAGTCTTCGCACAGATCACGGGTCGGTGGGAACTGCCTCAAAGAGACATGATGGCGTCCCGTCTCAACAAAAAGCTAAAGCGGTATTGCGCCAGGTCAAGGGACCCTCAGGCAGTAGCGGTAGACGCTCTGGTGACACCTTGGGTGTTCAGATCGGTCTACGTGTTTCCTCCTCTAACTCTCATACCCAAGGTGTTGAGAATAATAAGACTAAGCAGGGTCAGAACGATCCTCATTGTTCCAGATTGGCCAAGGAGGACTTGGTATCCGGATCTGCAAGAGTTGCTCACAGAAGATCCGTGGCCTCTTCCTCTAAAGCAGGACCTGCTGCAGCAGGGGCCCTGTCTGTTCAAAGACTTACCGCGGCTGCGTTTGACGGCATGGCGGTTGAACGCCGGATCCTAGCGGAAAAAGGGATTCCGGAGGAGGTCATTCCTACCCTGATCAAGGCTAGGAAGGACGTGACGTTGAAACATTATCACCGTATATGGCGAAAATATGTTTCTTGGTGTGAGGCCAGAGCTGCTCCTACGGAGGAGTTCCAGTTGGGTCATCTGCTTCACTTCCTTCAGACGGGAGTGAATTTGGGCCTAAAATTAGGGTCCCTAAAGGTTCAAATTTCGGCCTTATCCATTTTCTTTCAAAGAGAATTGGCTTCTCTTCCTGAAGTACAGACTTTTGTGAAGAGCGTGCTGCATATTCAGCCTCCCTTTGTACCTCCGGTGGCGCCTTGGGACCTTAACGTGGTATTACGTTTCCTCAAGTCACCTTGGTTTGAACCACTCAAAACAGTGGAGTTGAAATACCTCACTTGGAAAGTGGTCATGTTGTTGGCCTTAGCTTCTGCAAGGCGGGTTTCGGAATTGGCGGCTTTATCATATAAAAGCCCATACCTGATTTTTCACGTGGATAGGGCAGAGTTGAGGACTCGTCCTCAATTTCTGCCCAAGGTGGTCTCATCGTTTCATATGAACCAACCTATTGTCGTGCCTGTGGCTACACGGGACTTGGAGGATTCCGAGTCCCTGGATGTGGTCAGGGCTTTGAAGATTCATGTGACCAGAACAGCTAGGATCAGGAAGACCGAAGCTCTGTTTGTTCTGTATGCGGCCAACAAGGTTGGCGCTCCTGCTTCAAAGCAGACAATTGCTCGCTGGATCTGTAACACGATTCAGCAAGCGCATTCTACGGCAGGATTACCATTGCCTAAATCGGTAAAGGCCCATTCCACTAGGAAGGTGGGCTCTTCTTGGGCGGCTGCCCGAGGGGTCTCGGCATTGCAGTTGTGCCGAGCAGCTACTTGGTCGGGGTCAAACACCTTTGCAAAGTTCTATAAGTTTGATACCCTGGCTGAGGAGGACCTCCTGTTTGCTCAATCGGTGCTGCAGAGTCATCCGCACTCTCCCACCCGTTTGGGAGCTTTGGTATAATCCCCATGGTCCTTACGGAGTCCCAGCATCCTCAAGGACGTTAGAGAAAATAAGATTTTACTTACCGGTAAATCTATTTATCGTAGTCCGTAGAGGATGCTGGGCGCCCGTCCCAAGTGCGGGCTTCTTCTGCAAGACTTGTATATAGTTATTGCTTACTTAAGGGTTATGTTATAGTTGATCGGGTTTGAACCGAGGCTACGTTATTGTTCATACTGTTAACTGGGTAGTTTATCACAGGTTATACGGTGTGATTGGTGTGGCTGGTATGAATCTTGCCCTTAGATTTACAAAAATCCTTTCCTCGTACTGTTCATCTCCTCTGGGCACAGTTTCTCTAACTGAGGTCTGGAGGAGGGGCATAGAGGGAGGAGCCAGTGCACACCCAGAATCCAAAGCTTTCTTAAAGTGCCCTATCTCCTGCGGAGCCCGTCTATTCACCAAGGTCCTTACGGAGTCCCAGCATCCTCTACGGACTACGAGAAATAGATTTACCGGTAAGTAAAATCTTATTTTTCCTGGGTCATTAGCGCTGGGTGTGTGCTGGCATACTCTCTCTCTGTCTCTCCAAAGGGCATTGTGGGGAACTGTCTTCAGATAAGAGGATTTCCTGAGTGTGTGGTGTGTCGGTACGCGTGTGTCGGCATGTCTGAGGTAGAAGGCTCTCCTAGGGAGGAGGTGGAGCAAATGTGTGATGTCTCCGTCGGCAACACCGACACCTGACTGGTTGGATATGTGGAATGTTTTAAGTGCTAATGTATATTTATTGCACAAAAGGTTAGACAAAGCTGAGTCCAGGGAACATGCAGGGAGTCAAGCCCTGCCTGCCCCTATGTCGCAGGGACCTTCGGGGTCTCAAAAGCGCCCACTATCCCAAATAGTAGACACTAATACCGACACGGATTTTGACTTCAGTGTCGACTACGATGATGCAAAGTTACAACCAAAATTGGCTAAAAGTATTCAATATATGATTATTGCAATAAAAGATGTTTTGCATATGACTGAGGAACCCTCTGTCCCTGACACGAGGGTACACATGTATAAGGGAAAGAAACCTGAGGTAACCTTTTCCCCTTTTCATGAGCTGAACGAGTTATTTGAAAAGGCTTGGGAATCTCCAGACAAGAAACTGCAGATTCCCAAAAGGATTCTTATGGCGCATCCTTTCCCGACTAAGGACAGGATACGGTGGGAATCCTCCCCAAGGGTAGACAAAGCGTTGACACACTTATCCAAAAAGGTAGCGCTGCCATCCCAAGATACGGCTACCCTCAGGGATCCTGCTGATCGCAAGCAGGAGGCTACCTTAAAGTCCATTTACACACATTCTGGTACCTTACTCAGACCGGCGATAGCGTCGGCTTGGGTTTGTAGCGCTGTAGCAGCGGGGACAGATACCTTATCAGCGGAAATTGATACCCTGGATAAGGATACCATTTTATTGACCCTGGGTCATATTAAAGATGCTGTCTTATATATGAGGGATGCTCAAAGAGACATTGGCCTACTGGGTTCTAGAGTCAACGCTATGTCGATCTCTGCTAGACGAGTCCTATGGACCCGGCAATGGACAGGTGATGCCGACTCAAGAGGCATATGGAGGTTTTACCTTACAGGGGTGAGGAATTGTTTGGGGAAGGTCTCTCGGACCTGGTCTCCACAGCTACGGCAGGTAAATCAAATTTTTTACCTTCTATTCCCTCACAGCCTAAGAAAGCGCCACATTATCAAATGCAGTCCTTTCGGTCAAATAAAAACAAGAGATTACGAGGCTCGTCCTTTCTTGCCAGAGGTAAGGGCAGAGGGAAAAAGCTGCCAACCACAGCTAGTTCCCAGGAGCAAAAGTCCTCCCCGGCCTCTACAAAATCCACCGCATGACGCTAGGGCTCCGCTGAAGGAGTCCGCCCCAGTGGGGGCACGTCTTCGACTTTTCAGCCACATCTGGGTTCACTCACAGGTGGATCCCTGGGCAATAGAAATTGTTTCCCAGGGTTACAAGCTGGAATTCGAAGAGGTGCCTCTTCACCGGTTTTTCAAATCGGCCCTACCAGCTTCTCCCCCAGAAAGGGAGATAGTTTTAAATGCAATTCACAAATTGTGTCTTCAACAGGTGGTGGTCAAAGTTCCCCTGCTTCAACAAGGGAGGGGGTATTACTCAACCCTGTTTGTAGTCCCGAAACCGGACGGTTCGGTCAGACCCATTTTAAATTTAAAATCCTTGAACCTATACTTGAAAAGGTTCAAGTTCAAGATGGAATCGCTCAGAGCGGTCATCACCAGCCTAGAAGGGGGGGATTTTATGGTATCCCTGGACATAAAGGATCATACCTTCATGTTCCCATATATCCACCTCATCAGGCGTACCTGAGATTTGTGGTACAGGATTGTCATTACCAATTTCAGACATTGCCGTTTGGGCTTTCCACGGTCCCGAGGATTTTCACCAAGCTAATGGCGGAAATGATGGTGCTCCTGCGCAAGCAGAGTCTCACAATTATCCCGTACTTGGACGATCTCATAAAATCGAGATCACGAGAGCAGTTGTTGAACAGCGTGTCACTTTCACTGAAGGTGTTACAGCAACACGGCTGGATTCTCATTATACCGAAGTCACAGTTGGTTCCTACGACTCGTTTGACCTTCTTAGGCATGATTCTGGATACGGACCAGAAAAGGGTTTATCTTCCGATAGAAAAGGCCCAGGAACTCATGACTCTGGTCAGGGACCTATGGAAGCTAAAACACGTATCAGTGCATCACTGCACTCGAGTCCTGGGAAAGATGGTGGCATCTTACGAGGCCATTCCCTTCGGCAGGTTCCATGCGAGGACCTTCCAATGGGACCTACTGGACAAGTGGTCCGGGTCACATCTACAGATTCATCAGTTGATCACCCTGTCCCCCAGGGCCAGGGTGTCTCTCCTGTGGTGGCTGCAGAGTGCTCACCTTCTAGAGGGTCGCAGCTTCGCCATTCAGGACTGGATTCTGGTAACCACGGATGCGAGCCTCCGAGGTTGGGGAGCAGTCACACAGGGAAGAAACTTCCAAGGTCTTTGGTCAAGTCAAGAGACTTGTCTTCACATCAACGTCCTGGAGCTGAGGGCCATATACAACGCCCTTCGTCAAGCGGAGACTTTGCTTTGCGACCTACCTGTTCTGATCCAGTCAGACAACATCACCGCAGTGGCTCATGTAGCAGACATCACCAAGGCGGCACAAGGAGCAGAGTGGCAATGGCGGAAGCCACCAGGATTCTTCGCTGGGCGGAAAATCATGTAAGCGCACTGTCAGCAGTGTTCATTCCGGGAGTGGACAACTGGGAAGCAGACTTCCTCAGCAGACACGATCTACATCCAGGAGAGTGGGGACTTCATCAGGAAGTCTTCGCACAGATTGCAAGTCAGTGGGGACTGCTTCAGATAGACATGATGGCGTCCCGCCTCAACAAAAAACTGCAGAGGTATTGCGCCAGGTCAAGAGACCCTCAGGCGGTGGCAGTGGACGCCCTAGTGACACCGTGGGTGTTCCAGTCGGTCTATGTGTTTCCTCCTCTTCCTCTCATCCCCAAGGTGTTGAGAATAATAAGAAAAAGAGGAGTACAGACAATTCTCATTGTTCCAGATTGGCCGCGAAGGGCCTGGTATCCGGATCTGCAGGAAATGCTCACAGAAGATCCGTGGCCTCTTCCTCTAAGACAGGACCTGTTACAACAGGGGCCCTGTCTGTTCCAAGACTTACCGCGTCTGCGTTTGACGGCATGGCGGTTGAACGCCGGATCCTAGCGGAAAAGGGCATTCCGGATGAGGTCATTCCTACTCTGATAAAGGCTAGGAAGGACGTGACAGCTAAACATTATCACCGTATATGGCGGAAGTATGTTTCTTGGTGTGAGGCCAGGAATGTTCCTACGGAAGAATTCCATCTGGGCCATTTCCTTCACTTCCTACAAACTGGAGTGAATTTGGGCCTAAAACTAGGCTCCATTAAGGTTCAGATTTCGGCCCTATCCATTTTCTTTCAGAAGGAATTGGCTTCTCTCCCAGAAGTACAGACTTTTGTGAAGGGAGTGCTGCATATCTAGCCTCCTTTTGTACCTCCGGTGGTGCCTTAGGACCTTAACGTGGTGTTGAGTTTCCTTAAGTCGCACTGGTTTGAACCACTCAAAACAGTGGAGTTAAAATATCTCACTTGGAAAGTGGTCATGTTGTTAGCCTTGGCTTCGGCTAGGCGAGTGTCGGAATTGGCGGCTTTGTCTCATAAAAGCCCCTATCTAGTTTTCCATATGGATAGAGCGGAATTGCGGACCCGTCCTCAATTCTTGCCTAAGGTGGTTTCATCTTTTCATATGAACCAACCTATTGTGGTGCCTGTGGCTACGCGAGACTTGGAGGATTCCGAGTCCCTTGATGTGGTCAGGGCTTTGAAAATTTACGTGGCCAGAATGGCTAGGGTCAGGAAAACAGAAGCACTGTTTGTCCTGTATGCAGCCAACAAGGTTGGCGCTCCTGCTTCCAAGCAGACTATTGCTCGCTGGATCTGTAACACGATTCAGCAGGCTCATTCTACGGCTGGATTGCCGTTACCAAAATCGGTTAAGGCCCATTCCACTAGGAAGGTGGGCTCTTCTTGGGCAGCTGCCCGAGGGGTCTCGGCATTACAACTGTGCCGAGCTGCTACTTGGTCGGGTTCAAACACCTTTGCAAAGTTCTACAAGTTTGATACCCTGGCTGAGGAGGACCTCCTGTTTGCTCAGTCGGTGCTGCAGAGTCATCCTCACTCTCCCGCCCGTTTGGGAGCTTTGGTATAATCCCCATGGTACTTACGGAGTCCCCAGCATCCTCTAGGACGTAAAAGAAAATAAGATTTTAAACCTACCGGTAAATCTTTTTCTCCTAGTCCGTAGAGGATGCTGGGCACCCGTCCCAAGTGCGGACTACTTCTGCAAGACTTGTATATAGTTTTTGCTTACATAAGGGTTATGTTACAGTTTTCCTCAGTCTCAGACTGATGCTGTGTTGTTTCATACTGTTAACTGGTTTGTATATCCCAAGTTATAAGGTGTGGATGGTGTGGGCTGGTATGAATCTTGCCCTTGGATTAACAAAAATCCTTTCCTCGTACTGTCCGTCTCCTCTGGGCACAGTTTCTCTAACTGAGGTCTGGAGGAGGGGCATAGAGGGAGGAGCCAGTGCACACCCATACCTAAAGTTCTTTCTTAGTGCCCATGTCTCCTGCGGAGCTCATCTATCCCCATGGTCCTTACGGAGTCCCAGCATCCTCTACGGACTAGGAGAAAAAGATTTACCGGTAGGTTTAAAATCTTATTATTTCTCTTACGTCCTAGAGGATGCTGGGGACTCCGTAAGGACCATGGGGTATAGACAGGCTCCGCAGGAGATATGGGCACTCTAAAGAACTTTTAGTATGGGTGTGAACTGGCTCCTCTCTCTATGCCCCTCCTCCAGACCTCAGTTAGATTCTGTGCCCAGAGGAGAATGGGTGCTCTACAGGGGAGCTCTACTGAGTTTCTCTGATAAAAGAATTTTGTTAGGTTTTTTATTTTCAGGGAGCACTGCTGGCAACAGGCTCCATGAATCGTGGGACTGAGGGGAGAGAAGCAGACCTACTTAAATGATAGGCTCTGCTTCTTAGGCTACTGGACACCATTAGCTCCAGAGGGATCGGAACGCAGGTCTCCCCCTGCCGTTCGTCTCATAGCTGCGCCGCCGTCCTCCTCACAGAGCCGGAAGATAGAAGCCGGGTGAGTATAAGAAGAAAGAAGACTTACAGGCGGCAGAAGACTTCAGACCTTCACTGAGGTAAGCTTGCTCCCACACGTTACACACACAGCGGGCACTGATGGGTGCAGGGCGCAGGGGGGGTGCCCTGGGCAGCAATATATACTTCTATTTTTGGCATGTTAGACACATATGGGCTGCGGAGTCAGTGAACATGTTTATCCCCCGCCATTAATTGTAAATTTGAGCGGGACCGAAGCCCGCCACTAGAGGGGGTGAAGCTTGGTCGCACAGCACTAACCAGCGCCATTTTCTCCACAGTGTGCTGAAGAGAAGCTGTCTCCCCGGACTCTCCCCTGCAGAACGGTGATACAGGGCTGAAAAAGAGGGGGGGGGGCACATTTTGGCGCAGTGAGTGTATTACACGATTGACATAATATAAAAGCGCTATATCTGGGAATTCTTTCCAGTGTCAGTTGGCGCTGGGTGTGTGCTGGCATACTCTCTCTCAGTCTCTCCAAAGGGCCTTGTTGGGGACCTGTCCCCTTATAGATAGATCTCTGTGTGTGTGTGAGGGTGTCGGTACGCGTGTGTCGACATGTCTGAAGCGGAAGGCTCATCCAAGGAGGAGGTGGAGCAGATGATTGTGGTGTCTCCGTCGGCAACGCCGACTCATGATTGGTATGATATGTGGAATATTTTAAATGCTAATGTGACCTTATTACATAAGAGAATGGACAAAGCTGAGTCCAAGGAAACGGCGGAGAGTCAATCCGCGGATTTGGCTGGGTCACAGGGCCCGTCAGGGTCTCAAAAGCATCCCTTATCACAAATAGTAGACACTGATACCGACACGGATTCTGACTCCAGTGTCGACTATGATGAGGCAAGGTTGCACCCTAAGGTGACCAAAAGTATTCATTATATGATTATGGCAATAAAAGATGTTTTGCATATTACAGATGACCCCTCTGTTCCTGACACGAGGGTACACATGTTTAAGGGGAAGAAACCTGAGGTAACGTTTCCTCCATCTCATGAACTGAACTAATTATTTAAAAAAGCTTGGGAAACTCCAGACAAAAAACTGCAGATTCCCAAGAGAATCCTCATGGTGTGGTGTATCCTTTCCCTGCAAAGGACAGGGTACGTTGGGAATCCTCACCCAGGGTGGACAAGGCATTAACGCGTCTGTCCAAGAAGGTGGCGCTACCGTCTCCAGACGCCGCGTCCCTTAAGGATCCTGCGGATCGTAGACAGGAGACTACCTTAAAGTCTATTTATGCACATACAGGGGCTAAACTCAGGCCGGCAATAGCATCGGTATGGGTCTGTAGCACTGTTGCAGCATGGACAGATATCTTGTTGACCTGACATGGATACCATGGACAAGGATGCCATTGTCCTGACTTTAGGCCACATTAAGGGCGCAGTCTTGTATATGAGAGACGCTCAAAGAGACGTGGGGCTGCTTGGTTCCAGAGCCAACTCCATGGCAGTTTCGGCAAGGCGAGCTCTGTGGACCCGCCAATGGTCGGGTGATGCCGACTCAAAAAAGCATATGGAGGTTTTACCTTACAAGGGTGAAGTTTTGTTTGGGGATGGTCTCGCGGACCTGGTTTCCACAGCTACCGCGGGTAAATCTACATTTTTGCCTTTTGTTCCCCCACAGCAAAAGAAAACCCCACAATATCAGATGCAGTCCTTTCGGTCGCATAAGTCCAGAAGAGGTCGGGGCTCCTCTTTCCTCGCCAGAGGTAAGGGTAGAGGTAAGAGAACACCTGCTTCGGCTAGTTCCCAGGAGCAGAATTCCTCCCCGGCTTCTGCTAAATTCACCGCATGACGCTGGGGCTTCACGGAGGGAGTCCGCACCGGTGGGGGCACGTCTTCAACTCTTCAGCCAGGTCTGGGTCTCGCCGATTTCTCAAGTCGGCTTTGCCAACGTCTTCCTCAGAGAGGGGAGTGGTGTTAGATACAATTCAAAAGCTGTGTCAACAGCAAGTGATTGCCAAGGTTCCCCTAGGCCAACAGGGAAAAGGGTATTATTCAACAATGTTTGTGGTCCCGAAGCCGGATGGTTCGGTCAGACCAATTTTGAATCTAAAATCACTAAACTATACTTGAAAAAGTTCAAATTCAAGATGGAATCACTCCGGACTGTGATATCCAGTCTGGAAGCAGGGGATTTTATGGTGTCGCTGGACGTGAAGGATGCCTACCTTCATGTCCCCATATTTCCTCTTCATCAAGAATACCTACGTTTCGTGGTACAGGACTGTCATTACCAGTTTTAGACGTTGCCGTTTGGGCTTTCCACGGCCCCGAGGATTTTCACCAAGGTAATGGCAGAAATTATGGTGCTCCTGCGCAAGCAGGGTATCACAATTATCCCGTACTTGGGCGATCTCCTGATAAAGGCGAGATCAAGGGATCAATTGCTGAAAAGCGTGTCACTCTCCCTGAGAGTGTTACATCAACACGGTTGGATTCTCAATCTGCCAAAGTCACAGTTGCTTCCAACGACTCGACTATCATTCCTAGGCATGATTCTGGACACGGAACAGAAGAGGGTTTTTCTACCAATAGAAAAAACCAAGGACATCCAGAACATGGTCAGGGACCTGCTAAAACCAAAAAGAGTGTCGGTGTATCAATGCACTCGAGTTCTAGGAAAAATGGTGGCAGCCATTCCCTTCGGCAGGTTCCATGTGAGGAAGTTTCAGTGGGACCTTCTCGACAAATGGTCAGGGTCCCATCTACACCTTCATCAAGAGATAAGCCTGTCCCCCAGGGCCAGGGTGTCTCTCCTGTGGGGGCTGCAGAGTGCTCACCTTCTAGAGGGTCGCAGGTTCGACGTTCAAGACTGGGTTCTGGTGACCACGGACGCGAGCCCCGAGGATGGGGAGCAGTCACAAAAGGAAACATTTTTCAGGGGATATGGTCAAGCCAGGAGGCTTGTCTACACATTAATGTACTGGAATTGAGGGCCATGTACAATGGCCTACGACAAGCGGAGTATCTTCTTCGCGACCTACCAGTTCTGATTCAATCAGACAACATCACAGCAGTGGCTCATGTAAACCACCAAGGCGGGACAAGGAGCAGAGTGGCAATGGCGGAAGCCACAAGAATTCTGCGCTGGGCAGAAAATCACGTAAGTGTTCTGTCAGCAGTCTTCATACCGGGAGTGGAC
Source organism: Pseudophryne corroboree (assembly GCF_028390025.1). Taxonomy (NCBI): domain Eukaryota; kingdom Metazoa; phylum Chordata; class Amphibia; order Anura; family Myobatrachidae; genus Pseudophryne; species Pseudophryne corroboree. The sequence continues at coordinate 25,914,277 of NC_086445.1, read as the reverse complement.
AACTGGGAAGCAGACTTCCCCAGCAGACACGATCTCCTTCCTGGAGAGTGAGGACTTCATCAATAGGTCTTTGCAGAGATAGCAAGTCTTTGGGGACTTCCTCAAATAGACATGATGGCGTCACACCTCAACAAAAAGCTTCTCAGGTATTGTGCCAGGTCAATGGACCCTCAGGCAGTAGCGGTAGACGCCCTAGTGACACCATGGGTGTTTCAGTCGGTCTATGTGTTCCCTCCTCTTCCTCTCATCTCAAAAGTGTTGAGAATCATAAGACGAAACAGAGTACAAGTGATACTCGTGGTTCCAGATTGGCCTCGAAGGGCCTGGTATTCGGATCTTCAGGAAATGCTCACGGAAGATCCGTGGCCTCTTCCTCTCAGGGAAGACCTGTTACAGCAGGGGCCTTGCTTGTTCCAAGCCTTACTGCGGTTGCGTTTGACGGCATGGCAGTTGAACACCGAATCCTAGCAGAGAGAGGTATTCCGGAGGAAGTTATTCCTACTCTGACAAAGGCTAGGAAGGAGGTAACGGCGATGCATTATCATCGTATCTGGAGGAAGTATGTATCTTGGTGTGAAACCAAGAATGCTCCTATGGAAGATTTCCATCTGGGCCGTTTTCTCCACTTCCTACAGACAGGAGTGGATATGGGCCTAAAATTAGGCTCCATTAAGGTACAGATTTCGGCCCTATCTATATTTTTTCAAAAAGAATTGGCTTCTCTCCCAGAAGTCCAAACTTTTGTGAAGGGAGTGCTGCACATCCAGCCTCCTTTTGTGCCACCAGTGGCGCCATGGGACCTTAACGTGGTGTTACAGTTCCTTAAGTCACACTGGTTTGAACCTCTTCAAACGGTGGAATTAAAATTTCTCACCTGGAAGGTGGTTATGTTATTAGCCTTGGCATCTGCACGGCGGGTGTCGGAGTTGGCGGCCTTGTCTCACAAGAGCCCCTACTTGATTTTTCATGTGGATAGAGCAGAGTTGAGGACTCGTCCTCAATTTCTGCCTAAGGTGGTATCTTCTTTTCACTTGAACCAACCTATTGTGGTGCCTGTGGCTACGGGTGACTTGGAGGACTCCAAGTCCCTGGATGTGGTCAGGGCCTTGAAAATTTACGTAGCCAGGACAGCTAGGGTTAGGAAAACAGAGGCTCTGTTTGTCCTGTATGCAGCCAACAAGATTGGCGCGCCTGCTTCTAAACAGACTATTGCTCGCTGGATCTGTAACACGATTCAGCAGGCTCATTCTACGGCTGGATTGCCGGTACCTAATTTGGTAAATGCCCATTCCACTAGGAAGGTGGGCTATTCTTGGGAGGCTGCCCGAGGCGTCTCGGCATTGCAGTTGTGCCGAGCTGCTACTTGGTCGGGTTCAAACACTTTTGCTAAATTCTACAAGTTTGATACCCTGGCTGATGAGGACCTCGCGTTTGTTTAATAGGTGCTGCAGAGTCATCCGCACTCTCCCGCCCGGTTTGGAGCTTTGGTATAAACCCCATGGTCCTTACGGAGTCCCCAGCATGTTCTAGGATGTAAGAGAAAATAAGATTTTAAACCTACCGGTAAATCTTTTTCTCCTAGTCCGTAGAGGATGCTGGGCGCCCGTCCCAGTGCGGACTAAATCTTTAAGACTTGTATATAGTTGTTGCTTGCATAAGGGTTATGTTACAGTTGGAATCGGTCTTTGACTGATACTGTTTTTTTCGTTCATACTGTTAACTGGTTACGTATATTCCAGGTTATACGGTGTGGTTGGTGTGGGCTGGTATGAATCTTGCCCTTAGATTAACAAAAATCCTTTCTTCGTATTGTCCATCTCCTCTGGGCACAGTTTCTCTAACTGAGGTCTGGAGGAGGGGCATAGAGGGAGAAGCCAGTGCACACCCATTCTATTCTAAAGTCTTTAGAGTGCCCATGTCTCCTGCGGAGCCCATCTATACCCCCATGGTCCTTACGGAGTCCCCAGCATCCTCTACGGACTAGGAGAAAAAGATTTACCGGTAGGTTTAAAATCTTATTTTTTGTCATCATACTATATAGAGCACATACCTATATAGGTGAGGGTGTCTCCTTTAAAGTTTTGAAGATTCAAACTGACGAAATAATGCAGTGACTATTTATGGATGTATTTTAAAAGAATATCCATATGAATTCATGTATTTTATGTACATTTTAAATAAATTGAATTGGTATCATATCTAATTGGGCCATTTGGCCTTCTTTGTTCAGGGTGATTTTTGGCGTGAGGGTGTACTTACAGGCAACACAGATTCTGTGAACCCACACTGTGGAAGAATACCCAAGGAAAATCTTTAGAGTATCTTAAGAAGGCTATACTGAGAACATTTGTTTTTTGTTTTATATATATATATATATATATATATATATATATATACTAGGTGACTCATCGCGCCCTACGGGCGCTCTTCACACCGTCGTAAGGGGCTACGCCCCCTTAACCCTTGCACACCCTTGTGGCATGCAATATTTTTATTATATGGAGTATTACATCCAATCATAATTGTGTGAGTGGTTAAATATTGCACGGACAAAGGGCGTGCAATGGTTAAGGGGTGGAAGGCCCTTGCAACGGCGTGAACAGCGCATGCAGGGCCTGGTGAATCACCTAGTAGGTGCTTTGGTTGGGGGAGTAGGGGGCGCGGGGAAGAGGCGGATGGGATCCTGGGGTGCCTCGGGAGTGGTGCCGCAGGTGGGGGAGGGTGCGTGGGTGCTGCGGGTGGTGGTCCGGAGCCGCTGCGGGTGGGGGAGGAGCAGTTGCAGGGGTTGCCCCTGGTGAGGGAGGGGCGGATGCAGTGGTGCAGCGGGAGGTACTGGTGCGGAGTCGCTGCGGGTGGGGGTCCGGAGCTATCGCGGGTGCTGGAGGGGGTGTGTGAGGGTGCCGCGGATGGGGCCCGGAGGTACTGTGAGTGGGGGAGGGGCGGGTAATGCTTATCCTGCTTCTCCTCCTGTCAGCAGACAAGCTGCTGTCCTCCCTTTGGCAGTGGCTCTCCCGGAGACTCGCACAGCAGGCAGTCACTATTGTTCGCGCCGGTGTCCCAACGCGCCGCATTACAGGGAAGAAGATGTACGCAATAAATTACAGCTCCCAGCAGCCCTAAGGGGCAGAATGCTTCAGTGCTAAGGGCTGCTGGGAGCTGTAGTTTATGTAGTGCGTCTACTTCCCTGTAATGCCAGCCAGACTTCATTAGATAAGTGTCTGGAAAGAGAGTGAGTGTGTGTGTGTATATACAGTGTCTGTGTATACTGTATATGTGACTGTGTATGTGTGTAATGTATGTACAGTATGTATGTGTGTGTGTGTGTGAAAGGATTTGACCTTATATTCTTTAACCCTCGATGTGATGGCCTCTTAGACGTCTGGAGTGTAAATCTTTAGCCACAAGGTACATGCACAACACAAGCAGTAAAAATTCACACTGTTTATTATGAAGTTAACAAAAGTATATATGACAATGCATATGGGTGTAACTGACATGTCGTTACACTCCCATTGGCTCGTTAATAGTTACCAGGCAGAACAGAAAAGGCGGATGTCCATATATGGGTTTTCTACAAGTTTCTCAAACATTTAACAAGGTTTTTGTAACACAGTATATTTGGGTAGAAAGAACAAGTTTCATCTGGTATGGAACTGACCTTGGATGCCAGACCCACACAGGCCTGGTATCTGTATGAGAGACAAAGGCACCTAGCACAGGGCAGCACGCATCCATGCAAACACATAAGAGTTCATATAGCATGTTTTAACCCTTCACTAGGGAAATAGAAATATTCACTTTTACACTGTAACTATTATAAGGAAGTTGATCATATAAAAAGTAATATTTACAAAGCACAGAAGAGTTAACCCTTCAATCCCCTCTTAGAATCATGATTATTATATGACATGATTCTTGAGTGAGGCTCCTTTTAAATTTCTCCCTGTGGTGGTGTTAGATGTATAACAGGTATAGTTTCCAGGATATATGGTTATGGTGCTTCCTGGGTTGGGATTTTTTGACAATATGGGATATTCCCTTTTCCACATTTCGCACTGACTGTCATTTGTTTTGGTGTCATTAAAAAGGCTGAAAAAAACAATTTTCCTGTTCTAGGGGTATATTAAGGGGCACTGTACCTAGGTGGGGCCTAGATTTGCCACAGACATAACAGTTGCTTTTATTGTGTTTGTTAGCACTATACTTCATCCATTCCAACCAAAAATTAATGTCAGGGAAACCAGTTTCAATAGCTAGGGTGTCTTCAAAGGTAGGGTTAGTAATAGCCACCATATCTTTAGAAGTGGCAATATGGGGCTTTAAAGGTTTGTTTTGGGGATATTTGCTATATCTATTTTTTGCAAATGATGGGCCATATTTCCAATCTGCTCCTGTATTCCACCCCACAGCTTCCCAGGAATTACAATTAGATCCATAATATCTAATGTCATAGTACCATTCGTCAGTAACACAAATATATACTGTCTCAGACATTCCTGATTTCCTTTTCTGCTGTATGAAATGTTTGTTGTCAGCAAGTTTAGGGAACATGAAATAATCAAGGATGTATGTGGCTACGTGTGTATTGGAGGAATTGTACCACAAGGTGGGGACCCCATCTGTTTGTGTGATGTCGACTTCACATATTGTGAGGTGAATGAGGGCCAGTAGGGCTATCGAGATAGTCCCCAGGATAGAGATAGGGGACAGGTTCTTCATCTTCTTCTGTTCTTCTTTCTTCGCTAGGTGGGAGGTCAGGGCTGTCTGCCCCGGTTCGTACCTCACTGGAATCACTTGCTTCCCTCTCTAGGTCTGGTCTAGGAACCTTTTTTACTCGGGATGCATGGATCCAGGTAGGACTTTCCTCTGTCAGGACTGCTGTTCGGGTAACTGCTACGACCTCTGTCTCTGGACCATAGGTGAAGTCTCCTGGGCTCTTGTTCCTGGGGAGCACCTTCACCACGACTCTGTCTCCGACTTTAAAGGGGTGTGTAGGTTCCTGTGGATTCAAAGGGTTTTTACAAACAACCTCATGTTCAATTTCATTCAGTTTTGTTATCAGGGACCTGAGTTCTAGATCTCCTTCCTGTATTACTAGTGGTTTCTTAGCCCAGGGTGTAGGAAAAGGGTCTACCCATTAGTATTTCAAAGGGTGAGTATCCTAGAGTTTTCTGTGGGGTATTCAAGATGCTGGTGTTTAGCTTTATTAGGGTTGTTCCTGGGGCAAGTGATGCATCTGCTAACATACTGGTCCACAAGTGATTTGGCATTAGTAACATAAAAATCATTGGTTAGTAGGAGGAGTGTTGTGGCTTCACCACGGTGACCAACACCACGGCACTGGGCAACGAGCAAAGGGGCACTGGACTGGGGTATACAGGGTTTCCCCTCTTTGCAGATTAATCCTGATTTAGGATTTTTTCTGCAGAATTGGGTAAGTCCAGTCGGAGAGATCAGTATTAGTCGCAGCAGCTTGAAGTTGAGTGAGCAGATGGACGTTGTCAAGGGAGGGACATGCTCTAGTGAGTGCAATGAGTTCTGCAGCTTGCGCGGACTGATAAGGTATTGGTAGGGTTTCCAACACAGTGTCAGGGAGGGTGACAATGGCATAGCCAGCCTGGTATGTATTGTCATTGGGCCTACTACAGGAGCTGTCAACAAAAACTATGTCTGCGCCTGGTATGGGAACGGGAGACATGTCAAGTCTGGGAGAAGTTTCAGCGTCAATGGAAGCAGCACAGTCATGTAGGTCGGGTGGTTCATCCTCAGGACCTTTCAAGCCTAAAAGGGCATTGAGAATGGGTGCAGGGCCAGAAGAACTAGCAGTGTACTCAATGGTAAGGGTAGGGTTACTCAAAAGGAGTACTTCATATCCACTAAGGCGTTGTGCTGACATGTGCTGTGTGTGTAAGCCTTTAAGTATTGCCAGGACATCATGTGTGGTGTGGAGTACTGTGATGTGGCCTAAAGTGAGGGTAGTGGCCATTTCTGCAACCATTGCACAGGCTGCCAAAGCCCTGAGGCAGGCAGGCATACCTTGCACAGACACTGGCATGACTTTGGAAAAAAATGCCACGGGGCGCAACTTCCCTCCATGAAACTGTGTGAGCACCCCCGCCATGGTTTTACAATTGTCCCTTGCATATAGATGGAAAGGTAGTACATAATTGGGGAGGCCAAGTGCCGGACTTTTTATCAACATACATTTTAAACTTTCATATGCAGTTAACATTTCTTGTGACCATTGTACAGTTTTAGGTTTGTCCTTCAGTGTGGCTTGTCTCAAAATGTTATCATAATAAGAGCAATGAGATATCCACTGTCTGCAGTAATTTACCATACCCAGGAAGGACAGTAGTTCCCTCTGGGTAGTTGGGGTGACCAGGCCCAATACAGACTGTATGCGTTGTGGACTGATTTTCCTCTCTCCCTGAGTGAGCACAAAACCTAAGCAATCAACATGCTTTTTACACCATTGCATTTTTATTTTGGACACCTTGTGTCCACATTCACAAAGCCAGTTTAGTAATGAAACACCATCCTCTCGGCAGGCCTCCTCAGTTTTACTACAGAGCAGCAGATCATCTGCATACTGTAGCAGGACTGAACCATGGTGAGGTTGCCAGGGCCTCAATGTGGCCTGGAGACAACAGGTGCGTCAATAATCTGCACCAGGTAAGTTGTTTACCCTCAAAAGAAAAGGCAAAAAGTAATTGTGTCTGTGAATCTACAGGTATGCTGAAAAAAGGCATTCTTCAAATCAATTACAGAGAAGAACGCAGCATCTGCAGGGATTGCAGAAATGAGTGAGTTTACATCTGGAACAATTGGTGCAATTGGGACAATTAGCTGATTGATCGCTCTGAGATTCTGTACAAATCTTATACTGCCATCAGCTTTGGCAACAGGGTTCACAGGAGTACAGTATGGTGATACAATATGTCTGAGAATACCCTGTTGTAAGAATTGCTGTATCATGGGGCGGAGACCTTCTATCTTTTCTGGTGAGAGGGGATACTGCATAGGTCAGAACACAAAACACTGGTTGTTGCACCGCTGTCCACTAAAAAGGGAATTTTACTTCCATTTATAATAAGTGGCAGCAGAGGTGAATCTTTACTATGACGGGAGAGTTGAATAAAGGCTGGGATACCCTCCTCCGGGCCCCGTCAGTGCGCGGGGTCTTTGGAATCTTCCCTGACTGCGGGGCCTGCTCTGTCTGTCAAAGCGTCCGGAGCTCTGATAGGCATGAGTGGGTGGGGAAATGAGTAAGCTTTCTGAGTTAAGCAAAGGTAAGCCAGCGTCATCTGTCCAGCAGTCCTTAAACCTTTTCCAAAACGCAGTAACAGACTATGAAGGTTTCTGTTTACAAGCCACAGCGACAGGCAAAAAAGCACAGGCAAAGGAGCACGGGTTTTAAAGACCTCCTTCATATGTGTATAGCTGCGTCCTTTGCAAGCTTTGCGCAAATAAGATATACAGCCATCGAGGGTAATAGTGGGCTTGGGACAGTGTTTTACTATTATCTAAACTCTGGGTTATTGGTGCTAGGGATAGAGCTAGTGGACGCACTCTCCAGCAGTGGAGCTGGAGGCAATCCCATTTGGTGTGAAAGGGTTACTGCTGCCAAGAGATTTGTGTCTCTGAGCGCAGGATACATTGGAATGCAAAGGGGGGAGGCGAGAGGGATTTTCAAAGATTTACAGTTCTCTGCAGCTTCGCTTCTGTGCTATTGGGAACTGACATTTTTTCTTAAATCTCCATATAGAAAGGGTAATTACTGCCTTCCCGTAGGAATGGGTCCTGTCCTGCTTTCTCTGTCCATCCCGCTAAATTATCCACCCATGGGTTAACTAAATAATAATCTGTGGTGGAGTTACGGGCAACATACATCTTGCATGTCTCACCAGGGAGGGGCGGGGGATATGTAGTTTTTTACTCTGACGAGAGCCCATTGTCAGACAGTAATATAAATCAACAGTACAACTTTAAAGGAAAATATCTAAAATTTACAACTCTACTATACATGCATCAGCTAACCAGTTAATTAGTCATTGACAATATCACAATATTATCTGTATAGTGAGAACATGAAATCTTTTGACGGTACGATACTTACCATTCGTACAAGATGTCAGAAAAATACAGCGTTTTAGACAGGAAGCAAGAAAAGTGTTTGAGTAAAGATATCTGGCAGACGAAAACTTACCAGCCGTCTGGACCAAATATAAGAACTTATCTCACTACAAACATACAAGAATATAGACGATCAAATCGAGGTATTCTCTACGTTACGTATAGACTCCCAGGTCTATTTTTTTTTAAGTATCCCAGATACTGACGTCTTTGGAGAATTGCGCTTGGACCTCGGGTCCTTTCTCAGACGTATCTTTAAGTCCCAGACATTAAAGATTCTATGGTATCCCTGATACCTGTTTTATGCTTTTACATAAAACTTCGTAATATTAAGTCCCGGACTTAAATATTACCTTGTCACGTGTTCCCGGAACACTGACACGGATTCAGCTTCAGTGTATGACCGCAATCCTGTATGGCAAAGACAGACAATACATTCTCTATCTTACCATTCAGGGACGATCACTGAATTCCGGACATAGCCCCCAGCTGAAAGGATTTGACCTTATATTCTTTAACCCTCGATGTGATGGCCTCTTAGACGTCTGGAGTGTAAATCTTTAGCCACAAGGTACATGCAGAACACAAGCAGTAAAAATTCACACTGTTTATTATGAAGTTAACAAAAGTATATATGACAATGCATATGGGTGTAACTGACATGTCGTTACACTCCCATTGGCTCGTTAATAGTTACCAGGCAGAACAGAAAAGGCGGATGTCCATATATGGGTTTTCTACAAGTTTCTCAAACATTTAACAAGGTTTTTGTAACACAGTATATTTGGGTAGAAAGAACAAGTTTCATCTGGTATGGAACTGACCTTGGATGCCAGACCCACACAGGCCTGGTATCTGTATGAGAGACAAAGGCACCTAGCACAGGGCAGCACGCATCCATGCAAACACATAAGAGTTCATATAGCATGTTTTAACCCTTCACTAGGGAAATAGAAATATTCACTTTTACACTGTAACTATTATAAGGAAATTGATCATATAAAAAGTAATATTTACAAAGCACAGAAGAGTTAACCCTTCAGTGTGTGTGTATATATATGTGTCTGTTGTGTGTGTATGTGTGACTGCTGCATAATGTGTGTAAGCGTCACTGGTACAGGGGGCGTTACGTGTCTAAGCGGCACTGGTACAGATGGCGTTACGTGTGTAAGCGTCACTGCTACAGGGGGCATTACGTGTGTAAGCGTCACTGCTACAGGGGGTGTTATTTGTGTAAACGTCACTGGTACAGGGGGGGGGGCGTGACATGTGTAAGCGTCACTGGTTTAGGGGCATTACATGTGTAAGTACTACAGGGGTCATTATGTGCACTGTGCGTTTGTAATGTATGCGATGGTGCAAATTTATAGTTTGCAGGGGGCGCCGGACACTCTAGCAACGGCCCTGACTGCACACCCACTGCACTGCACAGCACTGTCACCTTTTACATTGTTTCAGCGTCCATACATTACCCTCTGCGATATCACCCTCTCTATCCGTTACATCTTGGGGCTTCCAGGCCGGCAGCCCAGGTGCTGTGTTGCGGAGTCAGGGCCTCTGGGGATCTGGGCGCGGCTGTGGCGGGAAGGCACTTCTGTGACATCACACGCAGAGCAGGCTCCAGGTCTCAGAGAGTATGCGGCGCAGGGAGGCCTATGAAAGTCTTCCGCTGCGCCACTTTCATACACATCTATGCCGGTGGCCACAGCAGCTTTTGTTCCACCTGCGGCGCGGCTAGGGAGTGGGGATTGTTGATGCCGGAGGGGGCAGGTGGACTGGCAGCAAGACATTGGTGGTCATTCCGAGTCGATTGCTTGCTAGCAGTTTTAACAGCTGTGCAAACGCTATGCCGCCGCCCACTGGGAGTGTATTTTAGCTTAGCAGAATTGCGAACAAAGGGATTGGAGGGTGGGTACAAAACATTTTTGTGCAGTTTCAAAGTAGCTTCAGACCTACTTGGCACTTACGATCACTTCAGATCATTCAGTTCCTGATTTGACGTCATGAACACGCCCTGCGTTCGGTCAGCCATGCCTGAGTTTTTCCGAACACTCCCTGAAAACGGTAATTTGACACCCAGGAACGCCCTCTTCCTGTCAATCACTCTGCGGCTGCCTGTGCGACTGAAAAGCATCATCGCTAGACCCTGTGTAAAACGACATCGTTCCTTGTAATAGTACGTCGCACGTGCGCATTGCGCTGCATACGCATGCGCAGAAGTGCCGAGTTTTTGACTGATCGCTGCACAGGGAACGAATGCAGCTAGCAATCAACTTGGAATGACCCCCATAGGACGCTGCAGTAAAAGGATTGTTTTTCCCCCTATCTACAGCACAGAGACTTGCTGCAGATGCAGTGACACACCCTCCAGCTGCACCTTTTTGGCAGGTACAGTCCATTTTTTTTATGGTCTGTGCCATTTTTTGACTCTCCAAGCTTCCATTGAAAGTATAGGAAAAGGGGCGTGGCCACGTCACTGTACCCATGGCCACGCCCCCTTTTCGAATGTGTATCAGTGTTTATGTGTACATTGTTGGAGGGTGTGATGCTGCAGATGCAGGGGGACTATTTTGGGCTGTGGGGCTGGAGCTGCTGCTCCATCAGTCCCATTGCTAATCCTGCTCTGTGAAAACAGAGCAGGCAAAGGGCAGAGCCTCCCATTGGATGTAACCTGTGTGGGAGGGCATTTCTCGCCCAATCAGCTGTGGACTGGGTGTGATAGACCTGCCACTAACCCAATGAGAGCTTCTAGCCACGCCCAGCGTTAGAAATCCAGGCACAGAATCACAGGGCTATTATATAGTATATATATATATATATATATATACATACATACAATCATACATACATGCATGCATGCATGAATATATATATATATATATATATATATATATATACACACATACACACGAAAAAAAATAAGAATTTACTCACCGGTAATTCTATTTCTCGTTGTCCATAGTGGATGCTGGGTACTCCGTAAGGACCATGGGGAATAGCGGGCTCCGCAGGAGACTGGGCACTCTAAAGAAATATTAGGTACTATCTGGTGTGCACTGGCTCCCCCCCCTATGCCCCTCCTCCAGACCTCAGTTAGGGAAACTGTGCCCGGAAGAGCTGACATTACTAGGAAAGGATTTGGAATCCAGGGTAAGACTCATACCAGCCACACCAATCACACCGTACAACTTGTGATAACTATACCCAGTTAACAGTATGAAACAATAATGAGCCTTATTAACAGATGGCTCATAACAAAACCCTTTAGTTACGCAATAACTATATACATGTATTGCAGAGAGTCCGCACTTGGGACGGGCTCCCAGCATCCACTACGGACTACGAGAAATAGAATTACCGGTGAGTAAATTCTTATTTTCTCTGACGTCCTAGTGGATGCTGGGTACTCCGTAAGGACCATGGGGATTATACCAAAGCTCCCAAACGGGCGGGAGAGTGCGGATGACTCTGCAGCACCGAATGAGCAAACTCAAGGTCCTCCTCAGCCAGGGTATCAAACATGTAGAATTTAGCAAATGTGTTTGAACCCGACCAAGTAGCAGCTCGGCAAAGTTGTAAAGCCGAGACCCCTCGGGCAGCCGCCCAAGAAGAGCCCACCTTCCTCGTGGAATGGGCTTTTACAGATTTAGGATGCGGCAGTCCAGCCGCAGAATGTGCAAGTTGAATCGTGCTACAGATCCAGCGAGCAATAGTCTGCTTTGAAGCAGGAGCACCCAGCTTGTTGGGTGCATACAGGATAAATAGCGAGTCAGTTTTCCTGACTCCAGCCGTCCTGGAAACATAGATTTTCAGGGCCCTGACTACGTCCAGCAACTTGGAATCCTCCAAGTCCCGAGTAGCCGCAGGCACCACAATAGGTTGGTTCAAATGAAACGCTGATACCACCTTAGGAAGAAATTGGGGACGAGTCCTCAATTCCGCCCTATCCATATGGAAAATCAGATAAGGGCTTTTACATGACAAAGCCGCCAATTCTGACACACGTCTGGCCGAAGCCAAGGCCAACAGCATGACCACCTTCCACGTGAGATATTTTAGATCCACGGTTTTAAGTGGCTCAAACCAATGCGACTTTAGGAAATCCAACACCACGTTGAGATCCCAAGGTGCCACTGGAGGCACAAAAGGGGGCTGAATATGCAGCACTCCTTTAACAAATGTCTGAACTTCAGGCAGTGAAGCCAGTTCTTTTTGGAAGAAAATCGACAGAGCCGAAATCTGGACCTTAATGGAACCCAATTTTAGGCCCATAGTCACCCCTGACTGTAGGAAGTGCAGAAATCGACCCAGCTGGAATTCCTCCGTTGGGGCCTTCCTGGCCTCAAACCAAGCAACATATTTCCACCATATGCGGTGATAATGTTTTGCGGTCACATCCTTCCTAGCTTTAATCAGCGTAGGAATGACTTCCTCCGGAATGCCCTTTTCCTTTAGGATCCGGCGTTCAACCGCCATGCCGTCAAACGCAGCCGCGGTAAGTCTTGGGACAGGGCCCCTGCTGCAGCAGGTCCTGTCTGTGCGGCAGAGGCCATGGGTCCTCTGAGATCATTTCTTGAAGTTCTGGGTACCAAGCTCTTCTTGGCCAATCCGGAACAATGAGTATTGGCCCTCATTCCGAGTTGTTCGCTCGGTATTTTTCATCGCATCGCAGTGAAAATCCGCTTAGTACGCATGCGCAATGTTCGCACTGCGACTGCGCCAAGTAACTTTACTATGAAGAAAGTATTTTTACTCACGGCTTTTTCTTCGCTCCGGCGATCGTAATGTGATTGACAGGAAATGGGTGTTACTGGGCGGATACACGGCGTTTCAGGGGCGTGTGGCTGAAAACGCTACCGTTTCCGGAAAAAACGCAGGAGTGGCCGGGGAAACGGTGGGAGTGCCTGGGCGAACGCTGGGTGTGTTTGTGACGTCAACCAGGAACGACAAGCACTGAACTGATCGCACAGGCAGAGTAAGTCTGGAGCTACTCTGAAACTGCTAACTCGTTTGTAATCGCAATATTGCGCGTACGTCGGTCGCAATTTTAAGAAGCTAAGATTCACTCCCAGTAGGCGGCGGCTTAGCGTGTGTAACTCTGCTACATTCGCCTTGCGAGCGAACAACTCGGAATGAGGGCCATAGTTCTTACTCCTCTCCTTCTTATTATCCTCAGTACCTTGGGTATGAGAGGAAGAGAAGGGAACACATAAACCGACTGGTACACCCACGGTGTCACCAGAGCGTCCACAGCTATCGCCTGAGGGTCTCTTGACCTGGCGCAATATCTTTTTAGTTTTTTGTTGAGGCGGGACGCCATCATGTCCACTTTTGGCCGTTCCCAACGGTTTACAATAATTTGGAAGACTTCTGGATGAAGTCCCCACTCTCCCGGGTGGAGGTCGTGCCTGCTGAGGAAGTCTGCTTCCCAGTTGTCCACTCCCGGAATGAACACTGCTGACAGTGCTATCACGTGATTCTCCGCCCATCGAAGAATCCTTGTGGCTTCTGCCATTGCCACCCTGCTTCTTGTGCCGCCCTGGCGGTTTACATGGGCGACCGCTGTGATGTTGTCTGACTGAATCAGAACCGGTTGATATTGAAGCAGGGGTTCTGCTTGACTCAGGGCGTTGTAAATTGCCCTTAGTTCCAGAATATTTATGTGTAGGCAAGTTTCCTGACTTGACCATTGTCCTTGGAAGTTTCTTCCCTGGGTGACTGCCCCCCAACCTCGGAGGCTTGCATCCGTGGTCACCAGGACCCAGTCCTGTATGCCGAATCTGCTGCCCTCGAGCAGATGAGGACTCTGCAGCCACCACAGCAGAGACACCCTGGCCCTCGGGGACAGGGTGATTAACCGATGCATCTGGTGATGCGATCCGGACCACTTGTCCAATAGGTCTCACTGGAAGATCCGTGCATGGAACCTGCCGAAGGGAATTGCTTCGTAAGAAGCTACCATCTTTCCCAAGACTCGCGTGCAGTGATGCACCGACACCTGCTTTGGTTTCAGGAGGTCCCTGACCAGAGATGATAATTCCTGGGCCTTCTCCTCCGGGAGAAAGATCTTCTTCTGTTCTGTGTCCAGAATCATGCCCAAGAACAGCAGACGCGTCGCAGGAATCAGCTGCGACTTTGGGATATTCAGAATCCAGCCGTGCTGATGCAGCACTTCCTGAGATAGTGCTACGCTGACTAGCAACTGCTCTTTCGATCTCACCTTTATAAGGAGATCGTCCAAGTACGTAATAACCATGACTCCCTTCTTTCGGAGGAGCATCATCATTTCGGCCATTATTTTTACACATATATAGCTTATTGGGCTATATTATTGCTGTTTTGCCAATTTAAGGTACTCTAATTGCTGCCCAGGGCGCCCCCCCCCCCAGCGCCCTGCACCCATCAGTGACCGGAGTATGTGGTGTGCATAGGGAGCAATGGCGCACAGCTGCAGTGCTGTGCGCTACCTTAATGAAGACCGAAGTCTTCAGCCGCCGATTTCCAGGATGTCTTCTTGCTTCTGGCTCTGTAAGGGGGACGGCGGCGCGGCTCCGGGTCCAGATGACCGAGGCTGGGCCTGTGTTCGATCCCTCTGGAGCTAATGGTGTCCAGTAGCCCAAGAAGCCCAAGCTAGCTGCAAGCAGGTAGGTTCGCTTCTTCTCCCCTTAGTCCCTCGTAGCAGTGAGTCTGTTGCCAGCAGATCTCACTGAAAATAAAAAACCTAACAAATACTTTCTTTATTAGGAGCTCAGGAGAGCCCCTAGTGTGCAACCAGATCGGGCCGGGCACAGATTCTAACTGAGGTCTGGAGGAGGGGCATAGGGGGAGGAGCCAGTGCACACCAGATAGTACCTAATCTTTCTTTAGAGTGCCCAGTCTCCTGCGGAGCCCGCTATTCCCCATGGTCCTTACGGAGTACCCAGCATCCACTAGGACGTCAGAGAAACAACATTTATAAAAACACATTCACATGGATATATACAGATATAAGTATACACATACATATATTAGCATATATATTCACATATCTGAAAACAGAACTATATTTTTAGGCATACATATATATATATATATATATATATATACACATACATACAAATATACTGTATGTACACATTTAAAAAAATAAATATATATATATATATATATATATATATATACACACACACACACAGTCAATGAACACACATATATATATATATATATATAAAATATATATACTGTGTGTGTGTGTGTGTGTGTGTGTGTGTGTGTGTGTGTATGTGTGTGTATATATATATATATATATATATATATAAAACAGACAAATACTCTCCTCCTGCGCTGTTCAGTTGGTAAAGGAAAGACTTATGAAAAGATTCTAAAAATGGCTGCCTGATTCCACTAAATTCCCTGTTAGGAGGAACCAAGTATAAGGAATAGAGTGAAAATAGAGGAATTGGCTCCCTAGGATTGTATCAACCCCTGATATTAAAGAAAACCCTTTTATGGTTTCACAACTGTCAACAAGCTTTAAAACATAATGATCAACTGTTCATTCATAAAAATGTATTTAAAACAGTACATTAGCGCAATTAATGTCCGTAACATTACAACTACAGTAAAATGTAGTTCTCCAACATTGATCGACCTATCGAAGGCAAAAAGAAGTGTAGGTAGAACTTTACAATATTCTTCTTCCTTATTATAAATTCGGGAGTAACATCAGATAAAACAATGATAACCCAACGCGTTTCGTCTTGTACCAAGACTTCATCAGGGGTGTATCTAAAATTGTAGGACAGCTAATCAATATATAGAATTTGTACAGACATTGATTTATATTACATTAGGAACAAACCATATGTAGAAATATGCAAGACATGGTATAACAGAATATATAACGTTTAAGATAACAATAATAAACAGAATCACTCAGAGAAAAAGATAAATGAATGAAAAAATGAATGGGAAAATGAAGAAGATGAAAAATGGGAAATTCGAAGGTGTCACAATAATTCACAAGACATACCTCTGATTGTAGGTAAGTATGATCAACAGACTAGAATGGACCCAGACAATCAATCAGGGATGTTTGAGGGAAGAATTCCAACATCACTAAGGATTACTGTAGTAATATCAATCCAGCCTAATTGAAAATTAATTTTGATTGTAATAAAATATATTATATTATATACTATATATTAGTACCCAATTCATAAGGCGAAGTGTGACACTACATACCTCGTAGATCAGCTCATCATGTTTCAAAAAGCTCCAATGTTGGAGATATTCATATGGATAAAGGACTCCACAAGCTCATATAAAAACGAACCTGATAGATCAATTGATTGGTATTATCATTAATTAACATTAATGTATATTGGACCTAATTAAAAAGAAATAAGGGGAACTCCTACAAAAAATTACCACTACTGCCCCTTAAGGGAATAGATAACATATTGGAGTTTATATCAATAAGAGTTATCTAAACAGAGCCATATCCTAGGTAATTATCAAAATTTATCAAAATTAGTAGGAAACAAAGAGAATGGCCAGAGGCACTAAGGGATAAGCCACAAAATTCTCTATGGTTATTTTTTAGAGTACAATCCCTCAGATCTAATAAAAGATCTATTTGAATGAGATCAAAATATCAATATCAATAATAACATACCTTGTAGATCAACTAAAGGTGTACAATTCTGTTAGAGGAGAAATAATCCTCGCTAGTTCGTATAGATATGGAACCTAGTGGGTTAATTCATTAATATTGATTGGTGTCAGAATATATTTAAACCATATAAAAAAGCCCATACATAACATATCAATTGTGGAGATACACAACACCCACAAATAAGTGGTGATTTTAAAGTGGACAACACTGACAAGGTTTACAATATACAATAAATACGAAAATACAGTGTTTTACTTAAACAAAAAAGTTTTTTTTCTCTCATCTTTCTCCCTCTAAGTTATTCAAAATAATAGATTAGTTTTCGCAAAATGTGTCACAACATAAAGTATCCCAAAAAAAGCAAAACATAAACATATATAATTAATTAAATGAAGCCATGTTCAGAATGAAGTGTAAACAAATCCTTACCCTCCAAAGGAAAGTCAGTGGTGGCCCAGTATCTATGCAATGAAGCATATGAGCCATGGCCATCCTTATATAGGGGAATAGAAATGACATCACTTCCTTAAGCTTAGTGATAGGTGCATTTATTTCTTACTTAATAACCATAAAACAGTATAAGGTTTCATACTTTAGTGTAGTCTAATACTCCTAGTGTGTGAAAAGTATCAAAGAAGTGTTCCACTTACTATCTGAATACAGTGTGTACAAAAAACTTTCATTGTTAATAATACCCGTAAGACACCACTAGCCAATATGGGGTAAAGAGTGACAGTATTAAGCAGACAATAAGGGGGATGTAGGGCGGGACATTCTTCATGGTTGTGCGTTCCCTCCTGGATACAGGAGAGGCAGGGGATACTACTCAACCCTGTTTGTAGTCCCGAAACCCAATGGGTCTTTCCGGCCTCTACCCAACTCAAGTCAGTGAGCAAATTTGTGAGTGTCCAAGTTCCGTATGGAAACACTGCGCTCAATTGTACTGGACATGGAACCCAGAGACTATATGGTATTCCTGGATATACGAGATGCTTACCTGCACATACCTATTGCCATATTGCATCAGCAATAACTGCGGTTTGCTTTAGGCAACCTTCAATATCAATTCCAGGCTCTGCCATTTGGACTGGCCACGGCCCCTCGGATCTTCACCAAGATTATGGCCGTGCTGACGGCTCATTTCTGTGGCCAGGGAGTCGGCATCCTGCTGTATCTGGATGACTTGCTGATCAAGGCAAACTCCCACAATGTCCTCCTCAGTCATCTGCAACTGATGGTAAACTTCCTACAAGCCCATGGGTGACTCATCAACTGGCAGAAGTCCTCGCTGGTCCCTGCTCAGAGCATGGAGCACCTGGAGGCACTGCTGGACACACACACAGCCAAAGACTGGTTCTGTCTCCAGAGAAGGTCCTGAAACTTCAGGACAGGATCAGATACTTCCTCTCTCGCCCAAGAGTGTTGATACACTCGGCGATACAAGTACTAGGCCTCATGGTGTCGCTTTCGACATGGTAGAGTACGCTCAATTTCATTCCTGCCTTCTACAGAGGTTAATCCCTTCTAAGTGGGATGGCCTGCCTTATCGGATCGGGTCTGACATGATCTCCTTGATTCCAGAGGTTTGTCTGTCGCTGAGCTGGTGGATACAGGACCAGCAGTTGAGCAGGGGCGGTCCCTTCTGGATCCCCAACTGGGTCCTACTGACTACGGACGCCAGTCTGAGGGGTTGTGGTGCGGTGCTGGAGCAACATTCTCTCCAAGGTCGGTGGACCAAAGAGGAATCTCTCCTCCCGATAAACATTCTGCAACTGCGGGCAGTGTTCAGTGCTTTGACTCTTGCCCTGCCTCTGATACAGAACAGGCCTGTTCAAATACAATCAGACAACGCCACCACGGTGGCATACATAAACCATCAAGTTGTCACTCGAAGCCGCATGGCAATGATGGAAGAGTTAAAATACCATTGTTGGGCGGAACGCCATCTGCCAGCAATATCGGCAGTGTTCATTCCAGGAGACATCAACTGGGAAGCAGATTTCCTTAGTCGTCAGGACGTGCACGACAGAGAGTGAAGTCTTCATCAGGAAGTCTTTCAACTCCTAGTGGACAAGTGGGGCCTACCAGATGTAGTCCTGATGGCGTCTCGATACAATCACAAAGTTCCAGTCTTCTGATCAAAAACAAGGGATCCTCAAGCAGCGTTCGTGGACGCACTGGCAATTCCATGGAACTTTCAGCTGCCCTACGTGTTCCCTCCAGTGTCACTCCTGCCAAGGGTACTATGGAAGTTCAAGCAAGAAGGAGGAATACTACTTCTAGCCGCTCCAGCGTTGCCCAGACGGCATTGGTTCTCAGACAAACAATGGTAGTTGCTCGGTCATTCCTGGAGATAATTATATATCAGGTGCTGGAAAGGGGGAGGGGTCACAAACGACAGACAAAGAGGTGAATGGTGCAAATCTCCACCCTTAAATTTCCCTTCAGCACACTACAAATTACCTGTAACCATACCTGAACCTATCTGGTAATAGAAATTCAGAGAATTAGTCACACATGTTTGCAAACGCATGTTTAAGCTGCTGAGCCACTTCACGGCTTCTCTGATATCAGCAGTCCTAACACTACATAATAGCAATGCCCACATAGGGCCATGTAATTTGTCACAGTAGGCCTCATGATAAAGGCTATTACTAAAACACATCCAGACAGAGAGCTAACTTACCCGGGAGCCACCCCCAGGATCTCACATTGGCACTACAAGGAACAGCATGCCTTCCAAATACTGCTCCCATTCAATGCCTCACACACATGCAGACAAACAATGGTAAATGCTCGATCATTCCTGGAGATAATTATGTATCAGGTGCTGGAAAGGGGGAGGGGTCACAGACAAACAACAGATAAAGAGGTGGAGGGTGCAAATCTCCACCCCTAAATTTGCCTTCAGCACACTAAAAATTACCTGTAACCATACCTGAACCTTTCTGGTAATAGAAATTCAGAGAATTAGTCACACATGTCTGCAAACGCATTGGTTCTCAGACCTGCAGGGTCTATCAATAGAGCGTCCTCTTCTACTTCCTCAACACCCAGACCTCCTTGGCCAGACTGGCTTTGACGGCATGGCTCTTGAAGCTTCGCTCCTGAGAGCCATAATACTTTCTGAGGCGGTTATCCAAACTATGCTAAAGGTCCGCAAACCGGCTTCTGCACAGATTTATTATAGGGTCTGGAATTCTTACTTCACCTGGTGTGCTGCTAAGAATTACGATGCTTACAAATTTAGCACTTCCAGACTTCTAGCTTTTTGGCAACAAGGCCTGGATTTAGGACTTCGTCTGGCCTCCCTCAAAATTCACATATCTGCCTTGTTGGTGTGGTTTCAGAGAAAAATTACTTCTATACCTGACGTTCATACATTCACTCAGGGCATCCTGTGGATTCAGCCTCCCTATGTCCCTCCTGTGACTCCAAGAGATCTGTCTGTTGTCCTGAATGCCCTGTAAGAGTCTCCATTTGAACCTCTTGAGGCAGTGGACCTTACCTGGCTCTCGGCCAAGGTCCTGTTTTACTGGCTATTGCCTCTGCTAGAAGGGTATCGTGACCGAGCAGTTCTTGGAACTCGCCCAGGTTATTTGCCTAAGGTGGTGTCATTTTTTCACTTTAACCAAGAGATTGTGGTTCCGGCCTTCATCTCTTCTGATTTGTCCTCCAAAGAACGGTCTTTGGATGTGGTAAGGGCTCTCCATATATATGTGGAGAGGACTGCTTCTTTTAGGAGGTCAGATGCCCTTTTTGTACTGTTTGGTTTCCACAAACGTGGCTGGCCTGCGAATAAGCAAACCTTGACCAGATGGATTAAAATGGTGATTACACAAGCTTATTCGCAGGCTGGGCTCCCAGGCTCCTGCTGCTATTAAGGCCCATTCTACTTGGTCTGTTGGACCCTCTTGGCAGCCGCCGTGGCGTGTCCACAGAACAATTGTGCAAGGCGGCTACATGGTCCTCAGTGAACACGTTCATTAGGTTCTATGCCTTTGATACTTCCGCCTCCCAGGATGCTTCCTTTGAACGCTGGGTTCTCATACCCGCTAAGGTGCGTCCCCTCCCTTGAGGAACTGCTTTAGGACATCCCCGATGTATTCCCTTTAGAACAGTTTTCCCGCTGCAGAAAAGGAGATTTATCATAGACTTACCATGGTTAAATCTCTTTCTGCGAGGTACACTGGATTCCACTGGGCACCCACCCTGACGCACTTAGCTTCTTTGGGTTTGTATGGCATTAGCTGCTAGTCCCTCCTCCTGTCATGAGAACGTGGTTCTATGTGACTAACATCTGCCTTCACTCTTACCTGCTTCTGCATTGGACTGGTTAACAAAACTGAGCTCCAGTGCCTGGAGGCGGGGGTTATATAGAGGAGGCACCGCAATGCATCCTGGGACAGTCTAAAGCTTTAGCCTGTTGGTGCCTCTGGATCAAGATCCATCTCTACACTCCGATGTATTCCCTGTGGAACCCAGTGTACCTCGCAGAAAGAGATTTAACCATGGTAAGTCTACCATAAATCTCTTTATAATACAGTTGATAATTTGGTCAAGCTAGGCCCCCATTATTTAGGGGACACAGTAGTCTAATCCTTTGGCCACCCCCACTGTTGGAGGTGGCCAAAATAATGTCCATTAATATAAAACGTCTCTCTTTCTTTTCTAGATATGTCACTTGATACTGAACGTGATTTTATTGAGAGATTCATCGAGCTCTGCAAACAACACGAATGCCTGTGGCTTGTTAAGGCCAAAGAGTCTGCAAACAAGATCAAGGGTATACCGGCATACGAGAAGCTTACGGCATACAGCAAGCCCTTTCACAACGTCAACGTCTTCCGTAAGAAGATCCATAATCTCCAGACTGTGGGCCTAATTCAGACCTGATCTCTAGGGTGCGTTTTTTGTATCCCTGCGATCAGGTAGTTGCCTAGAGGGGGAGGGGGAAATCGCTGTGCAGGGGTGCGATCGCATGTGCAGGAGAGCTGCACAAACAGAAGTTTGTGCAGTCTCTGCACAACCCAGGATTTACTCTTCCAGTGCGATGATCGTGGCCGGAGCTGAAGTCCGAAACCCTCCCTTTAAACGCCTGGTCCCTCCT
Organism: Pseudophryne corroboree; assembly: GCF_028390025.1. Classification (NCBI taxonomy): domain Eukaryota; kingdom Metazoa; phylum Chordata; class Amphibia; order Anura; family Myobatrachidae; genus Pseudophryne; species Pseudophryne corroboree. The sequence goes on along the minus strand of NC_086445.1, from coordinate 25,892,375 downwards.
GACACTCCCTGAAAACGGTCAGTTGCCACCCACAAATGGCCTCTTCCTGTCAGTCACCTTACAATCACCTATGCAATCACTTTTCTCGCACATCCCGTCGCTGCCGGGCGCTCCCTGTCACTGCGGACTGACACGCCTGCGCATTGCGCATGCGCAGTTCAGACCTGATCACAGGCTGTAAGAAAACACAGCCTAGCGATCAGGTCTGAAGCAGGGACGTGCAGTGAGCTAAATGGCTCAGGAGGCACTGGCTAACCCCAGAGCCAGATTCACATGCAATATTTGAGCTGTGTTCATCAAGGAGTATAAGAAGATAGAAGAGTCCAAGAAGTCGGGAGCGAGGATTGAGGGCCTCCATGAAAACCAATTTATGGTACTATCAGCAGCTACTCTTCGTCGTCCAACAGGAACCAGTCTGGAGATCTTTGGTTGTGATGGCCGAGCATAAGGAGGGTGGTGCAGAGGAAGAGGATTTTGGGGAATCACCTGATGCCTCTTCAGTAAGTAAAGTTCCAGCAAATTCTTTATGCCAGACAATTGTTCCACAGTCCCCTTTACTTCCCCTTCTCTTTATCGTATGTACTCCTCCTGCCACGGCACCGCTCCATCTCCGTTGAAGTAGGCCATATATTCCTCTATGATCTTTTTGGCCAGAGCAGTCCCGGTTTTGGCCACTGGTGCTAGCGCCACTGAGGGTAACCGAGCAACCTCTTCCGGATGGTCTGTGTCGTCCAACACAGCTGCACCCACTATCCTTTGTTGGTTGCCTTTCTTGCACAGGAAGTTGTGCAGGACACAGCAGGCAGTGACAACCCAGTCAATCTTCGCCACTTTTAAATGAATTGCTGTATGGAAGATCCGGAATCAGTTTCTCAAGATCCCAAAGGCGTTCTCGACTATCCTCCTTGCCCGAGAAAGGCGGTAATTGAAAACCCGCTTTTCTTTATTGAGGCCCTTTGCGGGAATGGCTTCAGGACATGTTCATGAAGGGCAAAGGCCTTGTCGGTAACGAACACGTAGTTTAGGCCGTGTTTCATTTCCTTTCCAGACAGCAAATGCAGGGTCTTGGTGGTGAGCCGGTCATAGAATGCAGTGTTCTTAAAGGAGCCACCATCAGAGGCACGGCCATTTTTCCCCACATCTATGAACACAACCTCACAGTTAGCGTTCACCACCACCATGAGGACCACTCTGTTGGCAGGTGGGGTAATGCGAATGTGTTTGCCATCGATAGCTCCTCCACAGTTAGGGAACTGACAATTGGCTCTGAAATTCATCTGCAATGGCTATCCACTCTTCCCTGCTTGTAGAGAACTGTAAAAGAAAAAGAAAAATCTATATTAATGCTTGCATTTGTGTGTTTTTATTTTTTTAACAGACACCTTTCATTCCTAGCACGCCTGAACTTAGTCCCTCGACTGACCACCACCCCCCGCCCAAGAAGCAGTGGCAGAAAAAGAATGTACCACCACTGTAGGGAGAAGGGAGTGGAGGAGCTCCTGACGCTTCAGCGCTATGGAAGTCGCCAGCCACGGAAGTGTCCCCTGCTGCAGGTCTACAGGAGTTGCGCTGCTCAGGGGGAACCAGGCTAGCCGGCTCCCTATGCGGCGGGGGGCTGTGAGATGAGCCACAGTCCCGAGTCAGCTCTGGAGGCTGCTGGTTGTACATAAGGGAGCCGCATAAAATCAATGTATTTAAATGTGTCTCTGTGTGTGTGTGTCATATATATATATATATATATATATATCTATATCTATCTATCTATCTATCTATCTATCTATCTATATATATATATATATATAAACAGGTTTTATATACCTACCGGTAAATCCTTTTCTCTTAGTCTGTAGAGGATGCTGAGGTCCATTTAGTATCATGGGGTATAGGTATGGGAGCCTTCGCCACTTTAAGAGTTTAAATTTGTGGGCTGGATCCTCCCTCTATGCCCCTCCTCCAGACCTCAGTATAGAAACTGGGCGCTAGGAGACGGACAACTTTGAGAGAAGGATATTACACAGATAGTGGTGAGATTCATACCAGCTCACACAAAATTTATAACCATGGCAATCAACATGTAACATAAACCAACATGCCAACGAGCATGAAACCAATACAGCAACTGCTGAACCATTCCTTAACAAATAACAATGCAGGAAAAAGGAGCACTGGGCGGGCGCCCAGCATCCTCTACGGACTATGAGAAAAGGATTTACCGGTAGGTATATAAATCCTGTTTTCTCGAACGTCCTAGAGGATGCTGGGGTCCATTTAGTACCATGGGGATGTACCAAAGCTCCCAGTACGGGTGGGAGAGTGCGGATGTTCCTGCAGAACTGACTGACCAAACTGAAGGTCATCAGAGGCCAAGGTATCAAACTTGTAGAATTTAGCAAACGTGACCAAGTTGAAGCTCTGCAAAGTTGAATAGCCGAGACACCCCGGGCAGCTGCCCAGGAAGAACCCACCTTACGAGTAGAGTGGGCCGTAACAGAAGTAGGAACCGGCAAGCCTGCCGTAGAATAAGCATGCTGAATCGTATATCTGATCCAGTGAGCAATAGTCTGCTTAGAAGCAGGACAGCCAATCTTATTGGGATCATAAAGCACGAACAATGCTTCCGATTTCCTGAGACAAGCAGTTCTCGTCACATATATCTTCAAAGCCCGGACCACATCCAGAGACTTTGAAGAAACTGAGGTGTCAGTAGCCACTGGCACCACTATCGGTTGGTTGATATGGAAAGCCAACACAACCTTTGGAAGAAATTGCTGACGAGTTCGAAGTTCAGCCCTATCTTCATGAAAGATCAAATAGGGACTCTTGTGAGACAAGGCCCCCAACTCAGACACACGCCGCGCAGAAGCCAAGGCGAACAGCGTGACCACCTTTCATGTAATAAACTTTAAATCTGCCTCCTGTAAAGGTTCGAACCACTCCAATTGCAGGAACTGCAACACAACATTAAGATCCCATGGTGCCGTAGGAGGCACAAAGGGTGGTTGGATGTGCAGAACCCCTTTCAAGAATGTCTAAACCTCAGGGATATAAGCCAATTGTTTCTGGAAGAAAATGGACAATGCCGAAATCTGGACCTTGATAGAACCCAAACGTAAGCCTACATCCACACCAGCTTGGAGAAAAAGGAGAAAACGACCAAGTTGAAACTCCACCGTAGGAAACTTCTTGGATTCACACCAAGACACATTTCCTCCAAATGCGATGGTAATGCTTAGACGTTACTCCCTTCCTAGCCTGGATAAGTGTGGGAATGACCTTGTTTGGAATGCCCTTACGAGCTAGGATCTGGCATTCAACCGCCATGCAGTCAAACGTAGCCGCGGTAAGTCTTGATAAACAAACGGCCCCTGCAGAAGCAGGTCCTCACGAAGAGGAAGAGGCCGAGGATCTTCTAGAAGCAACTTCAGAAGATCCGGATACCAAACTCTTCTTGGCCAGTCTGGGGCAATGAGGATCGCCTGTACTCTTGTTCTCTTTATCAGTTTTAGAATCTTTGGAATTAGTGGTAGTGGAGGGAACACATACACTGACTGGAACACCCAGGGAGTTACCAGGGCGTCCACTGCCACTGCTTGTGGGGCTCTCGACCTGGAAGAATACCTCCGAAGCTTCTTGTTGAAACGAGACACCATCATGTCTATCTGAGGAACGCCCCAAAGGCTTGTTACCTCTGTGAACACCTCCTGATGGAGGCTCCATTCTCCTGGATGGAGATCATGTCTGCTGAGGAAGTCTGCTTCCCATTTGTCCACTCCTGGAATGAAGATTGCTGACAATGCTTTTGCATGTTTTTCTGCCCGGAGGAGAATCCTTGTCACCTCTGCCATTGCCGCTCTGCTTTTCGTTCCGCCTTGACGGTTTATGTAATCCACCGCTGTTACATAGTCCGACTGGACCTGAATGGCTTGATCTTGCAGAAGATGCGCCGCTTGTAGAAGGCCGCTGTAAACCATCTTCCTTGGAAGCTTTCCCCCTGCGTGACTGCTTCCCAACCTCGGAGACTTGCATCTGTGGTCAATAGGATCCAGTTTTGTATCCTGAACCTGCGTCCCTCGAGTAGGTGAGATCTTTGCAGCCACCAAAGGAGCAAAATTCTGGCTTTTGGCGACAGGCTTATCCGGTGATGCATGTGTAGATGCGAGCCGGACCACTTGTCCAGTAGATCCACTGGAAGAACCTGGCATGGAACCGACCGAATTGTAGAGCTTCGTATGAGGCTGCCATCTTTCCCAGCAGGCGGATGCATTGAAGAACCAATACCCAGGGTGGTGTCAAAACTTCCCGGACCAATCACTGGATTTCCAAAGCTTTCTCCTCGGGGAGAATAATTCTCTGGACCTCGGTGTCCAGTACCATTCCCAGGAACGATAATCTCCTTGTCGGTTCCAACTGTGATTTTGGAAGATTCAGAATCCAGCCGTGTTCCTGAAGCAACTTCAAGCATATTACGACGTTCTGCAATAACTTCTCCCTGGAGTTCGCCATTATCAGCAGATCATCCAGGTATGGAATTATGTTGACACCTTTCTTGCGAAGGAGAACTATAATATCCGCCATCACCTTGGTGAATATTCTCGGTGCTGTGGAGAGACCGAACGGTAACGTCTGGAACTGGTAGTGACAGTCCTGAACAGCAAACCGCAGGTATGCCTGATGTGGAGGCCAGATAGGAACATGCACGTATGCATCCTTGATGTCTACAGACACCATGAATTCTCTTGCCTCCAAACTGGAGATCACCGCTCTTAGAGACTCCATCTCCTGAGACCCTGCAGCTTCTGCAGGCTTCCTACCCCTTCCACGGCCTCTTCCCGCGAAGGAGGGGGTTCCTCTGGTCCTTCTCGACTTGGCGGCTCAAAAGGACTGCATTGGAGGAGCAGAGTAAGGTTTTCTCGCAGGTGGTGCTGCGGAAGGAAGAAAAGCTGACTTACCTGAAGTAGCCGTTGATATCCACGCATCCAGTGTGTCCCCAAATAGCGCCTCACCTGTGAAAGGGAGGGTCTCTATACTCTTTTTGGATTCATCGTCTACGTTCCATTGGCGCATCCAGAGACCTCTGCGAGCCGATACTGCCATCGAGGAAATTCTAGAATTCAACAATCCAATGTCCTCCATGGCTTCCCCCACGAATCCCGCCGAATCCTTTATGTGACCTAGAATTAAGACAACATTATCCTTATCAATTGTATCTAGATCCTCTAGTAAATTGTCAGAACACTTATCAATAGCGTTAGCCACCCATGCACACGCAATAGTGGGCCTAAGGGTGGCACCAGTGGCCATATAGAGGGACTTAAGTGTCGTCTCTATCTTGCGGTCATCCGACTCCTTTAATGAGGCCGAGCCAGGGACAGGCAAAGTAATCTTCTTTGATAACCTTGATAATGTTGAAATATCCTTAGGAAAGAAAGCTGTACCTTAAACACACCTTAAATACACTTTACCATGGAGCCGCTGCGGCCGCTGTACTTAATACACACTCTACGTACTTTGTACTCTATTAGCGTACAAAGTCCCGTGCTGTGTACGGACTTAGCGTACAAACGCCGCGCTGACGGTACAAAGTACTCACAGCGCGTAAACACCCAGAGATACACTTTAAACCTTTTACAGCAATGCAATGATAATACACTTAAAACCTTAGCAGGGCAATGAAGACATGACACCAGATTGTAATTAAACCACTGGGTTCCGACACCACAGGGTATTATTGCTAAAAGGGGGGTTACAATACAAACAATACAATATAATATAACAGAGTAAATGGCTACATTCAGTGGTACCTACGTGAGTAGATTCGCTTGCGTTTCCCGGCCCGGTCCTCGGTCATCTGATAGATAACTTTGTGAGTCTTGTGTCAGACCAGGCCTGCAGCAGCTCTCTTTATACAATTCTTCCAAAAAGCAATACAATAGATAATGTAATCTCTTTGTCCATTGGACACAGGAATGCACATTTACAGTACAGGAGAGGTCATAGGTCGGTTTGAATAGGTAGGCGATGTCTTTCCCAACTGCTCTTGTGGGTGGTCTCCTCTGGATTCCCGCCGCATACATAATGTACAGTAAATACAGTTTATATCTATATTCTGCTCCTGCACATAACTATCCGCAGAAACATGCGATCTTTCTCAAACCAACACTGGAATATTACCCTTAAAATACCCTTCAGCTGGATATCAAACACCACCTTATGACCTTGTTCTGTCCCCTCCTATTCTGTAAAGGTGAATCCCTTTGTTCTGTTACCATTTAAACTTTTGTTACTTTCTGATGTGGTGCAGAGATATTATGTGTACATTGTGCACTATTTGGATTAAATATGTAATGTGTTTTGATAGCCTTCCGTGCGTTCACAAACTCTACCGTAAATACTCATACCACGCGCTAATGCGCAGGACCGCGGGAGCGACCATACGCAAATTGCGGATATGCGCACGCACGACAGAACAAGTGCACGCAGGGAGGCCATCTGTGTGTAGTTTGTACGTGATGTGTGTACTGCAATATTTTTCGACTTTGACATTCCACCCTTTGGCAGTCACCAATAACTGCCACTATCTAATCACTAAACAGAAAAATATCTATGCAATATCTACAGAAGCTTTGATGATCCGAGAGAGTTGTAGGTGGGAAATGTATGACCTAGTGGGATAGTAAAAAGCATGTATGTATGTATGAATCCATGTCTGAGGGGCATGTATCATCGTGCCGTATATGTTCTAAATAAGCTTCGAAGTATTGCGAAGTATACATTAAATCCTTCTCATCCCGTACTAAGGGTCTGTAAATGGGCCACCAAACACTACCGAGCTCTTGTCGGATTGTTCCAACAAATGGGGTGCACATTTAGTTGATGATACACGGAGGAGACACATATGTGAGTGCTAGTATATGTGGATATCACCTGTCTACTATGTGTGCTATTAATTGGAGGTTGCAGAGATGAAGATAAGACACATATCTAAAATACATTCACATAAACATTTTTGGGTAGGGCTGATGTCTTTTCCGAATGGATGTATCTGGGCAGAGGGGGAAACAAAAGAAAAACGGGTGAAAGAAACAGGCCATGAAATTAATTTGCAATCCTTATCATAACACTGTCTCTATGGATGGGTCATAAATTAAATCTGCTGCTATAACAGTGCCCTTGCTCCTTAGACTCATCAACTTTGTGCCGTGCTTGCGCCGTGTCAGAATTCGAACACACCTAAATATCGAACCAATAATTATGACGACTCCCAGGATACAAAGGAGAAACTTCCCTACACTCATAATAACATTTTGAGCCCACTCTTCTAAACCTGAGAACCAATTTCGTGGGTTCAACCATGAGACCCAGCCGGTCAGTTTATTACTCACAGTCGCCAAGGTAAGGTCGTGTTTCCTCCTGAACTCACACTTCAACTGCAAGATATCGTCCATCCTTTGATCGATAATCTCCGTTGGGTCATCAGTACTGTTCGTAATATACGTACAGCACTTCACCCCATTTTGACTTGCCAGAGTAACACAGTACCCACCTGTCACGGCTGTGATATAATTAAGGACCACCCTGTGCTGAATCAGTTCCTTCTTGTAAGCTTGTAACTCCCTTCCCGTATACCTGAAGGTGTCGTCATACATCTCAGTGATATTATCTATCAAGTTCGCTAGCGCATGGATATACCTATAATTTATAATTCCTCTGGCAGTACGGGTGATGTCTAATGCGAGAAGGAATTGAATCCCGGTGGATTCGTGGATCAAATCAGAGGCTGCGTGCTCTGTCCTATCTATGAGGTGTCTCTTGATAATGTGTTCATAGTGAGTATGAGTATAAGGAGCCTGAGCACTGCGCTGAACGTCTTTCATCTTATCATGGGTTATGGTCATGACCTCTGGCAGTACTCTCCCAATGTAACACAATCCCTCTGAGCTCGGGGCAAGCCACTTGTACGCCTTCCTCCCACATGTGAAATAGGCATCATCTGGGAGAACATAGGGGACAAAATATAACATCACCATATTACAAACTTTCCAAGTGAAGAAACCAAGCCCTAGTTCTCCCATCTGCTCAGTACAAGTATCGGGCTGGATGATATGAGCACAATACCCTGGCGATACTTTTCCAACCCACATGGTCTTGCTTCCACGAGTATACCTATACCGGAAATACCTCCCACTGTTGGCTATTTGGCGTACAAGTTCAGAGTCTATGGGTATCCTATCCGCTCTGTGTGAAAAGGTCATTGTCTGGTTATTCCACGTCACTTCCCAATTTCCCGGTTTCCGGTAATTGGAAATATTGAAACATAATAAGGATCTGTCTATATGATACTGGTGGAGCTTCAAACTAGGGGCCTAGAAATATTGAATTTCTTGTCCACCGGTCTCCCACCCCGTAATTCGAGTACCTCATCTATTGCTAAAGGGTATGGTACTAATCCTGACTTGCTCTGACATTGAGGTACCTGTGAGAACACCCAACATTCTGTCTGGTTTAAGACCTTACCCACTAGTGAGTGGTAATCACTCAACGGATGACGGTCCATGTCGATATTAAGGTTGTACTGACATCTCTGGATGCACCCATCCTCAACTATATTCTCACAATTCCTACAAATGCAATATTCATCAGACAATAACCCCTCACCGTGCCTCCGAGCTCCTTGACTACCAGAGCGCTTACTGATGCCAGCCTTTACCAAAATGATGTGCTGATCCGGAGATCCTACAAATTCGTACTTGCCATCAGAACCCATTCCAGATCCCTGCTCGACCTCTCTGGGACCCTCACCAAAACAAACTGTCCTTATCAAAACCAGAATTACTAACAGAACCCGAAATGCAGTCTCTTGTGATCGATCCATTTCGTTAGGGGAAAGGAGGAAAATAAGAAGGAGAAAAGAAAGGAAAAATGTAGGGGGAGGTGAAAAAAGAAAGTGGTACGACAACCGTTCTAGCTCTTGTTACTCTCTGTGCTCAGATGCCCTTCAACAGTCCTGCCTCTCAACTATGCAGGAACAAATACTCTAGTGTCTCTTTGCTTTGCTCTTTGGACACACAGTTCACTTTGCTCTTTGAACACACAATTACCAAACCACAAAAATTTGATGAAACTGCACGAGTTCTCTCCTGGTCAGCGACCTGCTTGCAGTGGGACGAGTGGATCCACGTCTCTCTTTCGGCGACCTTCAATGCTGTTGTGCTGGTTAACAAGACTTGATACGGTCCTTCCCACCTGTCTATGAGGCAACCTGAGCGTAAGAAATTTTGAAACATCACATAATTCCCAGGTTCAATGTCATGACAATTACTGTTCGGTAGGTCAGGAATCACCAGCTTTAAATTTCTCTGTTGATTTCTCAGCTGCTGGCTCATCCCAATCAAATATTTCACAGTCACTTCATTATTACATTTCAAATCATCCTGGGGGTCTATCATTACATGAGGTTATCGACCAAAAAGGATTTCAAAGGGTGATAGGTTAAGGGGAGACCTGGGAGTGGTTCTGATGCTGTACAACACTAGTGGCAAAATTTCTGGCCACGACAATCCAGTTTCAACCATTAATTTGCTCAGCTTGTTCTTAATAGTGCTATTCACTCTCTCCACCTTTGCACTCGCCTGTGGACGGTACGGAGTATGCAGCTTGCTATTAATTCCCATCAGTTTGCACATGACCTGATAGGGTACCCCTATCACTTTCAATTATTCTAGGGATACCATATCTACACATAAATTCCTGCACAATTTTCTTTGCAGTGAACGTAGCAGTATTTGTGGCAGCAGGGAATGCTTCTACCCCATTTGAAAATACGTCAATACAAACTAACACATATTTTAAATTCCTGCAGGGTGGTAACTGTATGAAATAGATTTGTATTACCTGAAAAGGACCATCTGTCGGAGGGATATGGGATGGCTCTGTTGGTATTGATTTTCCAATATTCTTCCTCAAGCAAGTAAAACATGTCATTGCTCTCTTACCTGCATGAGAAGAGAATCCTGGCGCACACCAGTAGGCTCTCAACAGCTTACACATACCCTCTTTACCCAGATGAGTCAGACCATGTGCCGCCTCAGCTAAACTTGGAAGATATGCTCTGGAGGCTACTGGCTTACCTTGTCCACCTGTCCACAGTCCCGAGGATTCCTGGCCATATCCCTTTGACCTCCAGACTGCCCTTTCCTGTAATGAACACAAATCTTGCATTTCGATGTGTTTAACTGTTGTGTATTATCAGTTGTGTGAAGTAAACCGTCTGTGGAAAGAGAAAAGAGAGGGTAAATAATAAAAAGAAAATTTGTCAGATTTGCGTTCACCATCAGGCTGTCACACCATCATGCATATCGGTGTCTATGCACAGTCTCCCTTCACCAGTATTCTCATTCTCCACCCTTTGTGCATGACCAGGCACACTGCGTAAATACTGGTGTCCCTATGCTGGTGAGATATACTGGATTTGTGCAGAGCTCTGAAAGACCGAGTAGGCATGTGGCGTTTGAACTATAATCCTGTCAGTGAACGTAAGAGATGAAGAGGAAACTTTGAAGACAAATCACATATAGTTTAGTAACAGATAAATTTGTAGAGGCAAAGAATATTTTACTAAATTTTACATCTGGATTGGGCATTACGGGGGAATGATTCTCTACTCGGTCTGCTCCCCTAAAAGAAATTCTATGTGTGTTATATCTCTACTGGGACTATCCTAGCCATCAATCCAGTGTCCTGTCCATTCTAAGTTCATAGGGAATCCGGTATCTTTGAGATAATTTCCTCTACCTGTGATGGACATGCATCTAGAACAGTGAAATGCAACATTGGTCTCCGTGGGTATCCAACATATTTTGTGCTTCCTGGGTAGTATATGTATACCATCTCTAACAAAACTCCTGTTAAGTTACTTAGAGGTCACTTCTGCTAGAGAGAGAAGCAAAAGTTTAGAGACCTCCTCCTAACCCCAGCAAGTTCTGTCAAAAGGGTAAAGTTGCATTTATTCTGTTCTTCCCATTAACCAAATCTGTGTTCTCTATATGGCTCGCGATTCCTTACTATATGTCCCTTGATCCCGTCTATGTGTTTAATAACGTGGCTTGTTTTCTCTGTCTAGGGGTCTATATTGGCTATGTGTTCTACTACTCCTACAATCTCTGGCAACATGCCCTTCCTTCCTACAAGTGTAACATATCCTAGGTCCTTTCTTACTATCCGTGTTTTGGGGTTTAGGTTGATGAGACTTTGGTGTAAGAGCCTGTATTCTTTCAATCCTCAGCCTCTCCTCCTGCAGTTTTCTACGCCTAGCAATATTCTTATGGTGTTCAATCGCGCACTCTCTAAGGCAAGCTACTGTGGCCCCTCTCCAATCAGGCAAAAATGTTTATACCCTGTCCCTTACTGTCTTATTGAGTCCGTCCATTAGCACAGAAACAGCCACTTCCCTGTAATTCGCATCGTTCCCTGTATCTGATACCCCAATGTATCTATCCATTCTTTGCAGGGCCCGATGGAAATATTCACATGTCATTTCATTTTCCCTCTCTTTTATAGAGAAAATTCTTCTCCACTCAATGGGGAAACACAGCTCTAGTTGCCTATTAATTCGTTCTATATTTTCCTGATTGTTTCTGTCAGTCATAAGACTGTCCGACTCTAATCTACAATCAGTGATAAATTTTTGGGTGTCAATATTAGGGGGTAGGCACGCTTTCAAAACTATCCGCCAGTGTGTGTTTGTCGGTTCATACGCATTACCCAGATCTCTGATACATTTCTGACAGCTGGCTAAATGCTTCCGAGGGTCGGGGAATTCTGAAATGATTGATCGCAGCTCATCTCTGGGCCACGGGGAATACATTGCATTATTCCTGGTGAGGATTACTCCCTGACTATCGGTTCCCCCATTGGGAGATACTATTTCCAAGACAGGGTGTAATTCTACTATTCCGTTCCTAATCTGTTTACTGTGAGGTGTTGTTGTGTCTGTGCAATGAACTGTCTCACACTTACCGGTAGCTGTGACCTCACTAGTTCTTTCTTTGGGGAATATTGTTACTGCTCTACCTGGTTGGACAGGCCCCACCTGAGTGTCCTGCAAAGTGACTGCTTGGAGGAGAGCTAGAATTTGGCTGGATCCTTCATCTTCCTGTGACCTATAACTTTGAAAAGACTTCAAAACAGGGTACATCTTGCAAAAATTAGAGTTAATACATTATTTTTGCATACTACTATCATTTCCGGATATACCATTGACTGTAGCCATCTCTTCCCCTTCGACCTGTGTCGACACTGGTGTGTTTGTGTTCTCATTCCCGCTAGGTTTTGAACCTGTTGTGCGAATTTGTTCTCTTTGCATATCCCCCTCCTGTTGCCATAATTTTAAACAATCATTATGTCTAATCCTTTGTTTTCTGGATTAAAGAAGACATATTCTACTGCTTACATTCTGCAGTACCTCTGGTTTAAAGCTGCCCACCCTAGGGAATGGTTCCCTATCATTGTTAGTCGGACATACCCACTCATTGCATAAAACTTCTGTGTGTGAACCATGGCCCTCATTCCGAGTTGATCGGTCGCAAGGCGAATTTAGCAGAGTTACACACGCTAAGCCGCCGCCTACTGGGAGTGAATCTTAGCTTCTTAAAATTGCGACCGATGTATTCGCAATATTGCGATTACTAACTACTTAGCAGTTTCAGAGTAGCTCCAGACTTACTCTGCCTGTGCGATCAGTTCAGTGCTTGTCGTTCCTGGTTGACGTCACAAACACACCCAGCGTTCGCCCAGGCACTCCCACCGTTTCTCCGGCCACTCCTGCGTTTTTCCCGGAAACGGTAGCGTTTTCAGCCACACGCCCCTGAAACGCCGTGTTTCCGCCCAGTAACACCCATTTCCTGTCAATCACATTACGATCGCCGGAGCGAAGAAAAAGCCGTGAGTAAAAATACTTTCTTCATAGTAAAGTTACTTGGCGCAGTCGCAGTGCGAACTTTGCGCATGCGTACTAAGCGGATTTTCACTGCGATGCGATGAAAAAGAACGAGCGAACAACTCGGAATGAGGGCCCATATTTTTCACACATGATAAACTTTGCTGAGCCTTTTGGCCACAATTCTGCCTGAACCCTGTCTAAACGTCTCTTACTTGAGCAACTGGCTCCCATATTTGTGTGTCTCTTCTAATAATTTTTAAAAATTCCCACAAACACCAAACTACTCAATATAAGTAGACGGTGGAAGTATACCCGAGCGCCTTCCACTCGCTCTCGCCCACGCTGGCCAGTACAACAATACACTGTTGGTAGCGGATCGCAATGTACCCAACTTAGGGCTCCTATCAGACCTTACACCGTAATTTCTTTTGGTGGAAGTTCTGTTTGGAATATTTTCCTGAGAGAGGCAGTGAAAATTTCCTTTTCGGTATCTTTCAACTGGAATTGTTTGTAGGATGAAAAACAGAGAAATTATATAACTAACTTTCACCCTTTCCAGTGAAGCCCACCAGGGAGATTTCCCGAAGTTATCAAAGAAAACCCCCTTTGTCTATACAATCACGTCTGCGTATACTCTTCCACAGCGCATATGACACAATAATATCACGTTGCGCTGTGCAGAACAAACGGACATGTGATGCAATAGCACAGCCTATAGATACTAGTTATCTATATGCCCTACGATTGCTGTAGACCACTTCAGACCACTAAGAGTTGTATGGGATACCACTCAGTCCACTAAGACCACCTAGTTAATAACGCAGGGTTGCGAACCCTACGCCACCTGGCCTCTACTAACCCAGTGTGTCCACCTAGACCACCTAGCTTAGACCACCTAGACCACTTCAGTTCTTGGGTTCAGTATCCACTCACTCCTGCATTTACTCACTTAAATACACTTTATTTATTTTTCTGTATAGAAAATTAGTATTCATTCAAGTTGGCAGCTTTACAATTTAAAAAAAAAAATATTTATACTAAATTCTGTTTTTATACTAAATTTCTTTAGAAACCGGGTGGTCCCACCTTTAAACTAAACGAACCTATCGTGTGGTTTTATTATGCGCGCACAACCCTACGCAAGCTTGCGTAATTACGCAACCGTGCGTACCTCTATGCCACGTGTGCGGCCTTGCTCTATGTGCACGTTTTTGTACGCTGTCCTCACGTTCCGTACCACGTATACCAATGTGCGTACGCAATAAAACAGATCACACAACTTCTATAAATGTGAGCAATAAAACTACTTTGCCCACTAAACACAACACAGTTTCTTTCTGTATAGACCTTTACAACTAGGCCAGACTGTGTTTGTGCTTTACGCTTACTTCCTTAAATATATATATATATTTTTTTTTTTAACTATATAGCAACAAATATCTCCGGTTTCACACAAGTCTAAATGAATCTAGCAATCTGAGTGTTATGGCAACAATGTGAGAGAGTATGCAAAAGAGTATGGGTGCTGTGTACGGTTTTGGCGGCAAAAAGAAATTCACAGATTTTAAATAGCTTTTTTTCTGCTGTACTACGGGTTCTACCAGCACCTCTACAAACCATACAGAGCAGACGCCATCTAATCAGCATACAAGTAGGGTTTTTAGTGTCTCCAACGACCACGAAAGGGTTATGTAGGATACTGTCCTGTCCACCCTTTGCTGATAGATAAAGTCTGCTGTGACCTGTTAGGTAGTAAGAATGTGGAAAACCGGAGGAGCCCTCAATTGATAATGTTGAAATATCCTTAGGAAAGAAAGCTATACCTTAAACACACCTTAAATACACTTTACCATGGAGCCGCTGTGGCCACTGTACTTAATACACACTCTACGTACTTTGTACTCTATTAGCGTACAAAGTCCCGTGCTGTGTACGGACTTAGCGTACAAACGCCGCGCTGACGGTACAAAGTACTCACAGCGCGTACACACCCAGAGATACACTTTAAACCGTTTACAGCAATGCAATGATAATACACTTAAAACCTTAGCAGGGCAATGAAGACATGACACCAGATTGTAATTAAACCACTGGGTTCCGACACCACAGGGTATTATTGCTAAAAGGGGGGTTACAATACAAACAATACAATATAATATAACAGAGTAAATGGCTACATTCAATGGTACCTACGTGAGTAGATTCGCTTGCGCGTCCCGGCCCTTGGTCATCTGATAGATAACTTTGTGAGTCTTGTGTCAGACCAGGCCTGCAGCAGCTCTCTTTATACAATTCTTCCAAAAAGCAATACAATAGATAATGTAATCTCTTTGTCCATTGGACACAGGAATGCACATTTACAGTACAGGAGAGGTCATAGGTCGGTTTGAATAGGTAGGCGATGTCTTTCCCAACAGCTCTTGAGGTTGGTCTCCTCTGGATTCCCGCCGCATACATAATGTACAGTAAATACAGTTTATATCTATATTCTGCTCCTGCACATAACTATCCGCAGAAACATGCGATCTTTCTCAAACCAACACTGGAATATTACCCTTAAAATACCCTTCAGCTGGATACCAAACACCACCTTATGACCTTGTTCTGTCCCCTCCTATTCTGTAAAGGTGAATCCCTTTGTTCTGTTACCATTTAAACTTTTGTTACTTTCTGATGTGGTGCAGGGATACTATGTTTACATTGTGCACTATTTGGATTAAATATGTAATGTGTTTTGATAGCCTTCCGTGCGTTCACAAACTCTACCGTAAATACTCATACCACGCGCTAATGCGCAGGACCGCGGGAGCGACCATACGCAAATTGCGGATATGCGCACGCACGACAGAACAAGTGCACGCAGGGAGGCCATCTGTGTGTAGTTTGTACGTGATGTGTGTACTGCAATATTTTTCGACTTTCACAACCTGGACACAGAAGTATCTACTATGGGAGGGGTCTCCCATTTCTTTCTGTCTTCCTCAGGAAAGGGATACGCCAAACGAATCCTCCTTGGAACTAGAATCTTTTTTATGGGTTGGACCAGGATTTCTCAAATAATGAGTTCAGTTGCTTAGAGGCAGGAAAAGTTACTAAGGATTTCTTATGTAAATTAAAATAAGCCTTTTCCTCTTGTACAGGTTTTGTATCCCGAACCTGCGTCCCTCGAGTAGGTGAGATCTTTGCAGCCAGCAAAGGAGCAAAATTCTGGCTTTTGAGGACAGGCTTATCTGGTGATGCATGTGTAGATGCGAGCCGGACCACTTGTCCAGTAGATCCAATGGAAGAACCTGGCATGGAACCGACCGAATTGTAGAGCTTCATATGAGGCTACCATCTTTCCCAGCAGGTGGATGCTTTGAAGAACCAATACCCAGGGTGGTTTCAAAACTTCCCGGACCATTCACTGGATTTCCAAAGCTTTCTCCTGGGGAGATGAATTCTCTGGACCTCTGTGTTGTCAAAGTCGAAAAATATTGCAGTACACACATCACGTGCAAACAACACACAGATGGCCTCCGCGCGTGTACTTGTTGTCAAAGTCGGAAAAATATCGTGCTACACGTTGCCATATATCCACCCCATGCGCGTGCCTGCTGCACGTGCATATTCTCTCCCGTGCGTGCGGATACTCGCAGCCGCGTGATGGCGCCTCCTCGGCCATGCGCTCGAGCGCGTGGTATGTGCATTTACGGTAGAGTTTGTGTGCGTCTAGCGGGCGACTCAATAGTTAAATAATAAAACCAAATAGTATGTTTTATAGATAATGTTCCCCTTAATAATGACTGTAAGTTTGTTTAATGTAAATGGTCGCTGGAAAGAGGAATTCCTCTTTGCATGGTACGAAGGGTCAGACAGGGTTTGAGCAGCTGTGTCTGGTACCTAACTAAAGAACATTTTATTAGAAACAATCCGGTGCTGGTTAGGTAAAGATTAATCGCTCCTGCGTATAGTTATGGCCATTAGTATTTTCTGGACATTTACTATATTTGCGATTCATTACCCATGCAGCGGGAATCTTCAGATTCCCTCCCACCTGAGCAGTTTGATATAGTCACAGCCCACCTGTTCAAACTAACCTATGACCTTTTGTTATGATGCGAGGAGACATTCCTGTGTCCAATGAACAATGAGATTATAGGTCCCTTTGTAGTGTACTGTACGCAGTGTATATAAGATCAGCCAGCCTGGGCAGCTCTCTCACTCTCCACAAACGGTTTTCATCTTGACTAACTTGGAGCTGGTACCAGAAGCTGCGCAGCGATCGTTCCCAGTGTGTGTAAGTTATTCTCTGTAACCAACTTGTTCTCTGTTTGTATTGGCCATACTCTCTCTCTCTCTCTCTGTTATAGTATAGGATTGTGACGCTATTGTATATTTCTGTCTAGATATTCTGTTAGAATGATATGTTAGCTTGTAGTGTATGACTTGTAAACTGTTTCCCCTTTTCGATATAACTAAAAGCTTGTTAGTAAAGGTGTTGGAACCTTAGCAAGGTATCGTGTGTTTATTATATTGCAGAGGGTAATAGGAGCGTCTCAAACGCTCAAGCAGCTTTAGCATTAACAAGGTTAAGCAGCATTACATCGCTACAGTATTTCAGTACAAGGTTTACAGTATAAGAGTATCCTTTCTGTGTGTTACATTCAAGGTTTACTGATTGTCATCCCGTGAGCGTCTGCGCCGCTCGTGTTCTCCTCGTGGACTCGAGCGTCCGCTACGCTGGTAGCGTAGCATTACGGTAGTCGGCCGCCTATAGCGTGCTCGACACCACGCATTAAGCTGTGAGTGAGCGTGTCGCATGTGCATCTCGATCACGGCCGAGCGTATGCTACGCTAAGTGCGTACCCTTACGGTACTCCACACGCCAATTGCGTACTGAGTCTCTTACCCATTTATAGTGAATGTTATAAGATAAATAGTTAGCTTTATCAATTGGCGACTCGTCCGTCCTCCACATATCCGCACTAGCGAACACAGACTTTATCTGTCAGCAAGGGCGGGAAGGCAGTATCCCTTCGTATCGGGATACAGTAGTGCTGGCTAGATAAGCGTCTGTTTCGCTACGTTGAAGGAGTGCTGGTGGAATCCGGAACCGGAGGTAAGAACAATACGCTATTGTCTTTTAAAACTGTTTATTTCTGTTTTGCGTACGCACACACGCACGCACGCACACACCTGTATTTCTTTTCATTTGTGTATTTTCACATATCACTTTCCTGTTTGCCATTTCACAATTGATAACGTGCTGAGAAAGATGTGTTGCTATTGGTAGTTAAAAGTAATATTAATACGTTAAGGAGTAATTTGTAAAACACGCGCACGGCTTGCCTAAGATACAAGGAAGTTCGGTGGGGTGTTCGGTAGATGATTACAGTTAAAGATCATCTACATTGATATAAACGTGTTAATTGTATTTCTGTGGATATACCTGGCTTGCTTACACGTGTCTCTAACAAAGGGCGGGACTAGCGTATGCGACGCAAGGGCCGACGCACGGAGCGTATATTACGCAACGGAGCGTCTGGGTACGCCCACATAATACAAATCACACGATAGTATTGTTTTAGTTAGGCGATAAGGAGGCAACGCGATAATAGCGCAAATCGATCTCAGTGTCCAAAATTTTAAGCTAATAGATCCTTCTCTAGTTGCAACTCCTCGGGATTAGCCTGCGATACTGAATGAAAGGGATTTCTGCGCAGAAACGAAAGTAAAGAGTATATGAGGTGAAAGAGTGTGTATACATATATATAAGTTTCTAATTTTTGGGGTTGAACCACAGGAAATCATTGAGTTCTCGTGAGGTACATACGTGTAAGTGACTGCACGGTGGCTTGGGAGGCATCCCTTGTTAAACATTTAAAAAAAGAGCATTAGAGTATAGCAGACCAGGAGGTCTACTGTAGCACAGACCAGGAGGTCCAGGTACAGCAGGTTAAGAAGTCCGCTATAGATAAAGAGTAAAAGAGCACAACACCAGAAAGGGTTGGTGCGGTACCCATATAGGCCATTAAGCTCAGGCTGAAGGAATTCGCAGCCACAATTTTCGATTCCACTGGTCGCTCCGCACATAAGATTAGTTGCTTATGTGCAGAACGATTGTACCGCACGTAATTGTGTGCATTAGTTAGTAACTTGACCCAGTACCATTTGCGTACACTAGAGGGGTCATAAACGCTATTTGTACATTCTAACGTGATTTGTGTAATTTTTTTTATTTTAAGGGAGGTTCGCTGGTCACTTGGGAACTATCCAACAACCAATAGTTACTGGAAAGGGTTAAGTGCTCTGCGGATCACACCCACATGTTCCAGTAAATAGAGGTTCAGGTCGCAGGGGCCCTAGGTCGAGTACGCCAGCGCTAAGGCAGTGTGTGGGCGTATTGGT
This sequence comes from Pseudophryne corroboree, assembly GCF_028390025.1. Lineage (NCBI taxonomy): Eukaryota > Metazoa > Chordata > Amphibia > Anura > Myobatrachidae > Pseudophryne > Pseudophryne corroboree. The sequence goes on along the minus strand of NC_086445.1, from coordinate 25,873,048 downwards.
CGACGTGGGCGAGTGAGTGGAGTACTCGGTAAACTTCCGCCGCCGGCCTACCCCGGACATCTTGGTTTTTGTAAGGGTTCGCTGAAGACCCTGATTTGAAGGTCAGAGGTAGTGAAAGCAACACCTGCAAAATGGGGGCCAGTTGTTCAGGTAGGGGGCGATCAACCTCGGTTCGGGTTGACTTAGTAAACCGACCAATCGGGTCGGCAAGGTATGTAATGTGTGAGAAATACGGTTCACACACAGAAGTTTTGTGCGATGAATGGGAAAGAATGACTGTGCACGATGGGGAAAAGTTCCCACGGGTAGGCAGTTTTAGTCCCGAGGTGTTACAGAATCTAAGGAGAAGGATATGTCTCATTAAATCTGCAAAGAGACAGATCAAACATTATGATTATTTACAGTTATGGCAACAGGAAGGTGAAATACAAAGAGGATTGGCTCAAGCGGGTGGATCTAACCCTATCAGAAAACTGATAGCCACCGCGCCACCACCACCATACATAACGGGAGAGAAGGTGGTTGCAGAGAATGGCACACTGGTGAATGATAAACATGCACTTAGTAACTGTATAAATGTTAAGACTAATGTAACCAAGATTGTTGATGCTAATATTAACCCGTGCAAGCTGTACCCTGTTTTAAACTTTCCCCAGGATTGTGACCAAGAGGATGAGCCAACAACAATATCGGCACTCTCTCTAGCAGCCACCATAGCAGAAACAACAGTGGGCACGTCCCAACCAGTAAGAGCAGTATCAAAGGCCCCTAGTGGAGGGACAGGTGAGGTCGTATCAACTGGTAAGTACGGCACCATACAATATGCTGAAACCATTTCACCACATGCTGTAGAATCTACTCAGAATGATGTTATTGAACTTAATCCCGTTAGGGTAATTGCAGTGCCAAATGGGAAAACTGACCCTTCAGGAGTCACTCCTGTCAGACACATCGCCATGCACTGCCCCTTTTCCCGAATGGAATTAAGATCAATGGTGTCCGAATTCCCTGATCCTAGGAAAGATCTAGTTGCAAGCCAGAAATACATTAGAGAGCTAGGAAATACTGTGGAGCCCAATAACAAAGACTGGCAGATATTGCTGAGGGCATGTTTACCCTCCAATGTCGACTCAGCGAGATTTTTAGCTGACTGTAAATTAGATGAAGAGGTACCCCTTACGGATGTGTACAACCAAGATAATGTAAAGAGGATAAATTTACAGTTAAAAGAGTATTTTCCAGCTGTTGTCAAATGGAACAAAATTTTCTCCATCAAACAGAAAGAGGGAGAAACAGCTACTGATTATTTTCATCGGGCACTACAGGAAATGGCTAAGTATACAGGCATAGAAGACATTAAGACAAATGTGAATCATAGAGAAGTAGCAGTATCTGTGTTAATGGATGGTTTAAAGGAAGTATTGAGGACGAGGGTACAGACCACCCAACCATGTTGGCAAGGACTGTCGGTGGCTACTTTGAGAGAGGCCGCTATTGATCATGATCGGAATATCACCAGACACAGGGAGTCACAAAGTGATAAATTAATGGCCGTAAGTATACAGGCCCTGACCACAAGGCCACCTCTGTATAAATCTCCGACCCCTGTGGGTAAGTCAAATGTGGTAACTTGTTATTGCTGTCATAAAGAGGGACATTTTGCACGAGACTGTAGATCAAAGAATGCACAAAAATCATATCAACCCCCTAGACAACGACATGACGCACGAAATTGGGATCAAGGACCGCAGAGACGGAGTTATGAGCCACACGCAGGGGAAACAAAAAGGTATCCCCCAAAAAGAGACTGGCAAGTCACTGATAGTTCCCATTTACCCCCTACACAGGTAATAGCTGCCAGCGCAATACAGGGAGGCCACCACGCACCATAGGGGCGAGGCCATACCTGTAATCTGCAGCCAGTGAAATTAATTGCGAGCCTTGGAAGTGAACCCGAGGTCACAATTGATGTAGCTGGTAAATCTCTAAATTTCCTTGTAGATACGGGGGCGGCCAAGTCAGTGATAAATTCGACCGTGGGCATGAGAACCACTGGTAAAACAATTCCAGCCATGGGAGTAACAGGAGTAGTACAGCACTACCCTTTAAGCAAACCTGCAGAAATTACGATAGGGCCTTTGCATACCAAGCATTCTTTTCTGCTGGCTGCATTGGCTCCGACTAATCTCCTAGGGAGAGATTTACTGTGCAAAATGGGATGTGTCATATACTGTACTCCTGAAGGTGTGTTCTTGGACATACCCGAAAACCACGCTCAGGAAGCGCAGGATATGCTAGACTCCCCAACAAGATTAATGTCACACACTGTTGTTGTAAATAGGTGTCCGTCCAAGGTAGAGGAAATGATTTCCCAGATACCGGAATCACTTTGGACCAAGGATGGACAAGACACTGGATTGATGGCAAACGTAGCCCCAGTAGTTGTGCAAGTAAAAGATGGTAGGATAGCTCCAAAAATCCCACAATATCCTCTGAAGCCAGAGGTGGAGTTAGGAGTTTTCCCTGTAATAGAGCGCTTGCTACAACAGGGCATTCTGGTAAGAACGTCCAGCACTGCCAATAGTCCCATCTTCCCTGTTAAAAAGAGTGGGGGGAGGGGTTACAGATTAGTGCAGGATCTAAGAGGGATCAACAAAATAGTTGAGAGTCAATTCCCCGTAGTGCCAAATCCAGCTGTCATCCTTATGCAAATCCCTCCCACTGCAAAATTTTTCACTGTGATTGACCTCTGCTCCGCCTTCTTCTCGGTACCTCTGCACCCTGACAGTCAATACTTATTCGCATTCACATACAGAGGAGTTCAGTACACTTGGACTCGATTACCACAAGGTTTCATAGACAGTCCAAGTATTTTCTCACAGGCCCTGCATGATTGTTTACAGTCTTTCCAACCAGAGAGTGGATCAATATTGATACAGTATGTGGATGATTTACTGCTGTGCTCAGATTCACTGGAAGCGTCCCTGAGAGATACGAAACAACTCCTGTTTCATATTTCAGACACAGGACACAAGGTTTCCAAGGACAAGTTACAATTATGCCAGACCCGTGTGAAGTATTTGGGACACTGTCTAACACAAGGACTGAGACACCTTACCGCTGATAGAATTCAAGCAATTCGTGACATGAACCTGCCACAAACCCAGCAACAGATTAGAACATTTTTAGGAATGTGTGGGTATTGCCGTAACTGGATCCCAGGTTTTTCCATACTAGCCCTACCTTTGCAGGAGATGGTCTCCTCAAACAAACCTGATCGGATTTCGCACACAGACAAATCTGAGATGGCATTTGAGAGACTTAAACAGTGCCTAACGCAGGCACCAGCATTAGGTATGCCTGACTATGGGAAACCCTTTAAGCTGTACGGAACAGAGAGTGCTGGGTGCGCAGCAGGTGTCCTAACCCAGAAGCATGGTGATGCCAGCAGGCCGGTAGCCTACTATAGCGCTCAGCTAGATACGGTAGCGCGATCCCTCCCCACATGATTGCGAAGCGTTGCAGCAATAGCATTGCTAGTCACAAAAAGCGAAGATGTAGTGCTAGGACACAACCTCACAATTCATACACCACATGCAGTGTCAGCCTTACTGAATTCTGCCCAAACCAGACACGTCTCATCAGTGCGGTTTACAAGATGGGAATTGGCATTGATGGCCCCCGTAAACATCACCATAAGGAGATGCAGCGCATTAAATCCTGCAACGTATCTCCCAGGTGTGCCTGGACAGGCACAAAGGGTGGAGGATGAGAGTGATGGTGAAGGAGGATTTAATACAGAGGATGACACGCATGATTGTATGGAATATTTGACCCAAAATTTCACGGCAAGGCCTGACATCAGTGACAACCCACTGGAAGATGTAGATTTTACCTTCTACACTGACGGTAGTTGTCACAGACAGACGGACTCGGGAGACTTGTGTACTGGATACGCAGTCGTAGATGACCAAGGTACCATAGAAGCAGAACCGCTAGGCCCACCACACTCAGCACAAGTTGCTGAACTGGTTGCCCTAACCAGAGCATGTGAATTGGCTAAGGGCAAATCAGCCAACATTTACACAGATTCTAGGTACGCCTTCGGAGTAGTCCATGATTTCGGGGCCCTATGGCGCCTCGGAAATTTCATGACGGCAGCTGGCACACCCGTAGCGCATGCAGCCCACATCAAAAGACTTCTGACAGCGATACAGGAACCCGACAGAGTGGCTGTTATCAAGTGTAAAGCTCACACATATAGCCAAGACCCGGTATCACTTGGTAACAGCCGAGCAGACGAAGCTGCTAAATCAGCAGCCGGTAACCCCATACAAACAGATAGTACATGACTGATGGTATTTAATACTGTAAACACACAGAAATTGTGTGAAATGCAAAATTTGTGTTCCCCACAGGAAAAGGCAGTCTGGAGGTCAAAAGGATATGGCCAGGAGTCCTCAGGACTCTGGACAGATGGACATGGTAAGCCAGTGGCACCCAGAGCATACCTTCCAAGTCTAGCGGAAGCAACACAAGGGCTGACTCATCTAGGCAAAGAAGGAATGTGTAAGTTGGTAAGAGCTTATTGGTGCGCCCAAGGATTTTCCTCCCATGCGGGTAAAAGAGCAATGACATGTCTCACCTGCTTGAGGAAGAATATCGGAAAGGCAATACCGACAGAGCCATCCCATATCCCTCCGACAGATGGCCCTTTCCAGGTAATACAGATTGATTTCATACAATTACCACCTTGTAGAAATTTAAAGTATGTTTTGGTCTGTATTGATGTATTCTCAAATTGGGTCGAAGCATTTCCCGCGGCCACAAATACCGCTGTGTTTACTGCAAAGAAAATTGTGCAGGAATTTGTGTGTAGGTACGGTATCCCTAGAATAATTGAAAGTGATAGGGGTACCCATTTCACAGGTGAAGTCTTTCAAACAATGTGTAAGTTGATGGGAATTAATAGTAAGCTGCACACTCCGTACCGCCCCCAGGCGAGTGCGAAGGTGGAAAGAGTTAACAGCACTATTAAAATAAATTGAGCAAGGTAATGACTGAAACAGGACTGTTATGGCCTGAAGCTTTGCCAATCGTATTATACAGCATCAGAACCACCCCCAGGTCCCCTCTTAATCTGTCTCCTTTTGAAATTCTGTTTGGTCGACAACCCCATGTTATGATTAACCCCCAGGATGATTTGAAATGTAACAATGAAGTAACTGTAAAGTACTTGGTTAAGATGAGTAAGCAATTGAGGAATCAGAATGATAATCTAAAGTTGGTGATTCCTGATTTGCCAGACAGTAATTGTCATGACATTGAACCTGGGGATTATGTAATGATACAGAATTTTCTACGCTCAGGTTGCCTTATTGACAGATGGGAAGGACCATATCAAGTCTTATTGACCAGCACAACTGCTTTGAAGGTTGCCGAGAGAGAGACTTGGGTTCATTCGTCTCATTGTAAAAAGGTCACTGACCCAGAGAGGTCCCGTGATAAAGAACAGACGGTAGAGGTTGTATCACTAGAGTGTCTGTTCAGGAAGGATTGAGACGATACCTGAGCGCTGAGAATAACAAGACCGGAAGCTTGTCGAGCCAGATTTCTTTTTCCCATTTGTTATTTTCTCCAGTTCCCACCTCCCTCCTATTTCCTTTCCCCCTTCTTATTTTTCTCCCTTTACTCCTCTAAGATGGACTTGCCCCAAGAGACTGTGATCCGGATTTTCCTGTTGACCATGATGTTGACCAGAAAAGTCTGTTTCGGTGAGAGTACCATGGAGGTCGATAAAGGATCGGGAATGGGTTCTGGTGACCAGGATGCAGGCGTAGATTTCCAAGAACAACATAATCACCGAGTAAAGGCGAGTATCAGAAAACGATCTGGTAGCATTGACAATAGAAGGAATTGTGAAGGATTGTTAGCTGAAGAGAACTGCATCTGTAGGCATTGTGACAATATAGTTGAGGATGGGTGCATAAAGAAATGTCAGTCCAGTTTTAATGTCCACATGGACCGGCATCCATTGAGTGACTATCACTCCTTAGTGGGTAAAGTGTTAAATCAGACAGACTGTTGGGTATGCTCTCAAGTACCTCAAGGCCATAGCAAATCAGGACTAGTACCATTCCCTTTAACTGTAGGAGAGGTACTTGAGCTAAGTGGTGGGAGGCCGGTGGACAAGAGGTTTAATATCTCTAGTCCTCCTAGTTTGAAGCTCCACCAATATCATGTGGATAGGTCCTTAGTATGCTTTAACATTTCCAATCCCCGAAAGCCGGGAAATTGGGAAGTGTCATGGAGTAATCAAACCATGACCTTTTCATACAGACCCGACAGAATGCCCATAGACACAGAACTTATACGCCAGATAGCCGACCATAGGAAATTTTTCCGGTATAGGTACACCTTAGGAAGTAGGACCATGCGAGTTGGAGAAGTATCACCAGGATACTGTGCACAGATCGTACAAACTGATACGTGTACTAAACAGATGGGAGAATTAGGGTTAGGAGATTTCACATGGAAAATTTGTAACATGATAATGTCATACTCCGTCCCATATGTTCTCCCCGATGATGCATATTTCATATGCGGGAGGAAGGCGTATAAGTGGCTTGCCCCAAACTCAGAGGGATTGTGCTATATTGGAAAAGTACTGCCTGAAGTAATGACTGTAACCCATAACAAAATGAAAGATATTCACCGCAGTGCCCAAGCTCCTTATACTCACACTCATTACGAGCACATCGTTAAACGGCACCTGATAGAGAGAACAGAGCATCCGGCCTCTGACCTGATCCATGAATCCACCGGGATTCAATTCCTACTCGCATTAGATATCACTCGTACCGCCAGAGGAGTGATAAATTACAAATATATATCTGCGCTTGCAAATTTATTAGACAATATCACTGAAATGTATGACGACACGTTCAGGTACACTGGGAGAGAGTTACAAGCCTACAAAACAGAACTGGTTCAGCATAGGATGATTCTCAATTACCTCACAGCTGTGACAGGCGGGTATTGTGTTACCCTAACAACTCAATATGGAATAAAGTGCTGCACGTACATTACAAACAGCACAGAGGACCCAGCCGAGGTCATAGACCAAAAGATGGATGACATTTTACAATTAAAGTGGGAGTTTCGAAGGAAACACAATCTCACACTCGCTGCTGTGGGTAATGAGCTGACCAGTTGGGTGTCATGGTTGAACCCACGAAATTGGTTCTCGGGCTTAGGAGAATGGGCCCAAGGTATTATTATGGATGTAGGGAAATTTCTTTTGTGTATTCTGGGAGTCGTCATATTGGTTGGCCTGATATTTAGATGCGTTCGGGTTTTAGCGAAGCGTAAAAGTAATACCAGGGTGATGAGTCTAAGGAGCGAAGACACTGTACTAACAACAACTAATTTGATGTATGACCCAACGATAGAGACAATGTTGTGATGAAAATGTGATTCCACGGTCCGTTTCTTTCACCCGTTTCTCCTTTGTTTTCCTCCAAGGTACAAAGACATCCGCTTGGAAGAAGAATTTGACAACCTCTTTTATACAGACCATTGATGAACTATGCTACAAGCCCCATTTTCCCTAGTGACTTTAAATTTTACGATAGCCCAAATATTTTAGTGACTAACTTTCTGGACAATGGAAAAACTTTTGCCGTCATTTATAGCAAAAGCATCAGGAGACTACAGTCAACATGTACATCAAGACAAGACACAAGACAAGACCTCAATCGGCAAATGTATATTAAACTCACATAGTTTATGACTGCATTTACCATAATTGCTTCTTATCTTCATTCCTACAACCTTCAGGTAATGACACACATAGTCAATAGGGAATATAGGCACAGATATCAGCACTCACATATCCCCCCATTCATGTATCATCAACTAAAATGTGCTCCCCCATTTTGTTACAACTAAAAGCCGGAAAGAGCTCGGTAAAGTTTGACAGCCCATCCACAGACCCTTGATACGGGATAAGAAGGAATTCAAATGTATACTTCGCAATACCTCGGAGCTTGATTTAAAACACGTACGGCACGATGATACATGACCCCTCAAACAAGGATTCATACACACATGCTTCTACTATCTCACTAGGTCATACCTTTTTCCCACCTGCTCCTCTCCTCCCTTTACCCAATCATAAGATGGTATTTACATTATGACATATATTTTTCTTTTTTGAACTGTTTTAGGAAGTGGCAGTTATTGATGACTGCCAAAGGGTGGACTGTCAAAGTCGGAAAAATATCATGCTACACGTTGCCATATATCCACCCCATGCGCGTGCCTGCTGCACGTGCATATTCTCTCCCGTGCGTGCGGATACTCGCAGCCGCGTGATGGCGCCTCCTCCGCCATGCGCTCGAGCGCATGGTATGTGCATTTACGGTAGAGTTTGTGTGCGTCTAGCGGGCGACTCAATCGTTAAATAATAAAACCAAATAGTATGTTTTATAGATAATGTTCCCCTTAATAATGACTGTAAGTTTGTTTAATGTAAATGGTCGCTGGAAAGAGGAATTCCTCTTTGCATGGTACGAAGGGTCAGACAGGGTTTGAGCAGCTGTGTCTGGTACCTAACTAAAGAACATTTTATTAGAAACAATCCGGTGCTGGTTAGGTAAAGATTAATCGCTCCTGCGTATAGTTATGGCCATTAGTATTTTCTGGACATTTACTATATTTGCGATTCATTACCCATGCGGCGGGAATCTTCAGATTCCCTCCCACCTGAGCAGTTTGATATAGTCACAGCCCACCTGTTCAAACTAACCTATGACCTTTTGTTATGATGCGAGGAGACATTCCTGTGTCCAATGAACAATGAGATTATAGGTCCCTTTGTAGTGTACTGTACGCAGTGTATATAAGATCAGCCAGCCTGGGCAGCTCTCTCACTCTCCACAAACGGTTTTCATCTTGACTAACTTGGAGCTGGTACCAGAAGCTGCGCAGCGATCGTTCCCAGTGTAAGTTATTCTCTGTAACCAACTTGTTCTCTGTTTGTATTGGCCATACTCTCTCTCTCTCTCTGTTATAGTATAGAATTGTGACGCTATTGTATATTTCTGTCTAGATATTCTGTTAGAATGATATGTTAGCTTGTAGTGTATGACTTGTAAACTGTTTCCCCTTTTCGATATAACTAAAAGCTTGTTAGTAAAGGTGTTGGAACCTTAGCAAGGTATCGTGTGTTTATTATATTGCAGAGGGTAATAGGAGCGTCTCAAACGCTCAAGCAGCTTTAGCATTAACAAGGTTAAGCAGCGTTACATCGCTACAGTATATCAGTACAAGGTTTACAGTATAAGAGTATCCTTTCTGTGTGTTACATTCAAGGTTTACTGATTGTCATCCCGTGAGCGTCTGCGCCGCTCGTGTTCTCCTCGTGGACTCGAGCGTCCGCTACGCTGGTAGCGTAGCATTACGGTAGTCGGCCGCCTATAGCGTGCTCGACACCACGCATTAAGCTGTGAGCGAGCGTGTCGCATGTGCGTCTCGATCACGGCCAAGCGTATGCTACGCTAAGTGCGTACCCTTACGGTACCCCACACGCCAATTGCGTACTGAGTCTCTTACCCATTTATAGTGAATGTTATAAGATAAATAGTTAGCTTTATCATTGTTCTGCTGTGCGTGCACATATTCGCAATTCGCAATTTGCGTATGGTCGCTCCCACGGTCATATGCATCAGCGCGTTGTATGGGTATTTACGGTAGAGTTTGTGAACGCATGGAGAGCTATCAAAACACATTACATATTTAACCCAAATAGTGCACAATGTGCACCACACCAGAAAATAACAACAGTTTAAATGGTTTCAGAACAAAGGGATTCACCTTTACAGAATAGGAGGGGACAGAACAAGGTCATAAGGTGGTGTTTGGTATCCAGCTGTAGGGTATTTTAAGGGTAACATTCCGGTGTTGGTTTGAGGAAGATCGCATGTTACTGCGGATAGTTTTGTGCAGAAGCAGAATATAGATATAAACTGTATTTACTGTATATTATGTATGCGGCGGGAATCCAGAGGAGACCACCCACAAGAGCAGTTGGGAAAGACATCGCCTACCTATTCAAACCGACCTATGACCTCTCCTGTAAAAGTGCATTCCTGTGTCCAATGGACAAAGGGATTACAGTATCCATTGTATTGCTTTTGGAAGAATTGTATAAATAAAGCCTGCTGCAGCCTGGTCTGGCACAAGTCTCACAACGGTATCTATTAGATTACGGAGGACCGGACCGGGAAGCGCACGCGAATATACTCACGTATGTACCATTGACTGTAGCCATTATTCTGTTATATTGTCTTATATTGTATTGTATATATTGTAACCCCCTTTCAGCAATATTACGCTGTGGTGTCGGAACCCAGTGATTTAACTACAAATCGGTGTTGTGTCTTCCTTTCCCCGCTAAGGTTTAAAAGTGTATTAGTAACGCATTGCATTGCTGTATAAGGTTTAAAGCATATTCATCGGGTGTGTACCCGCTGCGGGTGCATTGTACCGTCAGCGCGGCGTTTGTACACAGAGTCCGTACATCGTACGGGACTCTGTACGCTATTAGTGTAAAAAGTATGTAGCGTGTGTACCAAGTATAGCGGCCGCAGCGGCTAAGGTTTAAAGTGTGTTTAGAGTGAATAGAAGGTATAGCTTTTCGTTCCTGTATATAAATCGATATTATCCATTGAGGGCATCGTCCGGTTTTACACATATCCACAGCCTAACAGGTCACAGCAGACTTAACCTATCAGCAAAAGGGTGGACAGGTATCCTACGTATCCTTTTCTTGGTCGGTGGATGCACTGAGAAACCCTGATTATTTGCTGATTAGATGACGTCTGCTCTGTATGGTTTGTAGGGATGCTGGTAGAACTCATAAGGTAAACAGAAAAAAAAGTTATTTAAAATCTGTGAATTTATTTTTGGCGCCAAATGCATACACAACAAAAGCGTACACCCATACTCTTTGTACACCCACTCATATTGTTGCCATAGGACTGATTGCTAGATTCATAATATAAATATTAAGGAAGTAAGTGTAAAACACAAACGCAGTCTGGCCTAGTTATAAAGGTTTATACAGAAAGAAACTGTGTGGCGTGTTAAGTGAGCGATTATAGTTAATATTGCTCACATTTATAGAAATTGTGTGAGTTGTTTTATTGCGTCCGCACATTGGTACACGTGGTACGGAACGTGAGGACAGCGTACACAAAAAACGTGCACAGGGCGGCAAGGTCGCACACGTGGCACAGAGGTACGCATGGTTGCGTAATTATGCAAGCTTGCGTAGCGTTGTGTGCGCAGAATAAAACCACACAATAGTTTGTTTAGTTTAAAGGTGGGGCAGTAGCCATGCTACAATAGAACAAGATTGCCCAGTTTCTAAAGTTTAGTATAAAACTCTTATTTACTGTATTGCCTCTGGGAGTAAAGCTGCTTGTCTGAATGAATGATAATTTTCTGTAAAGAAAAACCAAAGTGTATTTGAGTGAGCGAACTTAGGAGCGAGTGGAAATTTGAACCTCGGAATTCGGGATCCCGTCGTTTGGTACATCAAGTGAGTGGAGACTTGGTGGCGTGAGGCAGCTGACTCACGTTAGTATAAGGTTTAAAACGCAAATCGTGAGGCGATTTGTAAATGAGCGTGATAGTGCATTGTAATGCGAAGTATTGAAGTTAAAAGTTTTTTTTGGTATTACGCTCCAGACTGAGGGTCCCAGTTTGTACAACGACCCGTGATCGTATGGCAGATACGTAACAAGTACCTATATGCTGTGCGATTGGACCGCGCATTTGTGGATGCGATATATATAGCGCAACTGGATTCCCTTTTACGTGCTTTTCGTAAAATCGCGGTACCATTAGCACTGTATAGAGCTTACGCAAGTGTGATTTGTGTATAAGTGTATAAGGAGTTTTCGCTGGTCTTTCTCAGGAAAATCTCCAACGGTGTATATTCACTGGAAATAGGTAAGTCACTCCTAAACACTTCCAGTGAATAGAAATCAGATAGGGACCTCACTGGGTACGCATTGGTCATTCTTGGAGTGAGTCGTGGTACCCGGCGGAGGAGTGGGTGAAAGCGCTTTAAGAACTTTCACCGTCTATTCGTATTGTGCATTGGGGATTGCGTAATAGGAAAAAGTACGCAATGGGATTCAATTGCACAAGCGGTGGACGTTTAACCAGGGTTCAGGTTGAGGTGCCACGGCCCAAGGGGTCAGCAAGGTTTGTTATGTGTGGTAAATATGGATCACACACTGAAGACTTTTTGTCTGAATGGGTAAGTATGACTGACAAAGATAGGGTACCATTCCCTAAGTTTTGAACCAGAGGTATTGCAGAATTTAAGGATAAGGATATGTTTAATAAAATCCAGAAAACAAAGGATTAGACATACAGATTGTTTAAATTTATGGCAACAAGAGGGGGATATACAAAGAGAATTAGCTCGCGCAGCAGGTTCCAAACCTAGCGGGAAAATAATGGCGACCGCACCACCACCACCACCGTATATTGGTGGTCATTCCGAGTTGATCGCTCGTTATTTTTTTTCCGCAACGGAGCGATTAGTCGCTAATGCGCATGCGCAATGTCCGCAGTGCGACTGCGCCAAGTAAATTTGCTATTAAGTTAGGTATTTTACTCACGGCATTACAAGGTTTTTTCTTAGTTCTGGTGATCGTAATGTGATTGACAGGAAGTGGGTGTTTCTGGGCAGAAACTGGCCGTTTTATGGGTGTGTGCGAAAAAACGCTGCCGTTTCTGGGAAAAAAGCGGGAGTGTCTGAAGAAACGGGGGAGTGTCTGGGTGAACGCTGGGTGTATTTGTGATGTCAAACCAGGAACGAAACTGACTGAACTGATCGCAGTGGCAGAGTAAGTCTCGAGCTACTCAGAAACTGCTAAGAAGTTTCTCTTCGCAATTCTGCTAATCTTTTGTTCGCAATTCTACTATGCTAAGATTCACTCCCAGTAGGCGGCGGCTTAGCGTGTGCAAAGCTGCTAAAAGCAGCTTGCGAGCGAACAACTCAGAATGAGGGCCATTGTGGGGGAGAAAGTGGCTACAGACAATGGCACATTGGTACAAGATAAGAGTGTAATTGATAAATGTACTAATGCTAACCCTTGCCAGTTGTATCCCATTTTAAATTTTCCCCAGGACTGCGAGCAGGAAGATGAGCCCAGCACAATATCGGCACTCTCTCTAGCAGCCACCATACAAGACACTCAGGTGGGCACGGCCCAACCAACAAGAGCAGTAGTCAGGCCCCCTAGCGGAGGGATAAGTGAGGTTGTGTCCACAGGTAAGTACGGTTCCGTACATTATGCAGAGACAATAGCACCCCATTGTAGAATCAAACCAGAATGATGTAATTGAATTAAATCCTGTCAGGGTGATTGCAGTCCCCAATGGGAAGACTGACGCTCAGGGAGTAACTCCCGTCAGGAACATTGCCATGCATTGTCCCTGGTCCCGGACAGAATTGAGGTCAATTATGTCAGAATTTCCTGATCCCAGAAAAGATCTAGTCGCATGCCAGAGGTTCATTAAAGAATTAGGTAATGCCACCGAACCCACAAACAAAGATTGGCGAACAGTGCTACGGATATGTTTACCCTCCAATATTGACCCCGCGAAGTTCATAACTGATTGTAACTTAGACACAGAGGTACCTCTCAGTGAGGAGTACACTCAGGAGAATGTGCGGCAAATAAATCTGCAATTAGGAGTATATTTCCCTACTGTTGTCAAATGGAATAAAATCTTTTCCATAAGACAAAAAGAAGGTGAAATGGCATCTGAATATTTCCATCGAGCACTGCAGGAAATGGCTAGATACACTGGGGTCGAGGATATTAAGGACAATGCACATCACAGGCAGGTAGCCATTTCTGTATTAATGGACGGGTTGAAGGACACACTGAGGACCAGGGTACAGACCTCTCTACCAAACTGGAGAGGTATCTCAGTGGCTGCATTGAGAGAGTCCGCTATCAAGCATGATAGGAACATCGTTAAACACAGGGAGTCACAAGGGGAAAAACTGATGACTGTAAGTATAGGTGCACTTACCACAAAACGACATCAGCCGAAACCCCAGACCCCTGATGGTAAGTCACGTGAAGCAACATGCTATAATTGTCACAAGGTAGGACATTACTCGAGGGAATGTAGGAATAAAGGTTCACATAATGTATACTGACCCTCTAGACCAGGATATGAACCACACTATAATACACATAATTGGGATCAGGGACCGCATAGGAGAAGTTACGAGCCACACGCAGGGGAAACAAGGAGGTACCCACCTAGGAGGGACTGGCAGACCTCTGAAAATTCTCAGCTACCCCCCTCACATATTGTAGCTGCCAGTGCGCTGCGGGAGAATCTCATCACACAATAGGGGTTGGGCCACACCTGTAGTCTGCAGCCAGTGAAGTTGATTGCTAGCCTTGGTAGTGAACCTGAGGTCACGGTTGATGTAGCTGGTATACCATTACCTTTTTTTGTAGACACAGGGGCGGCCAGGTCAGTGTTAAATTCGACTGTAGGTATAAAAACCATGGGTAAAACAATTGCAGCAATGGGAGTAACAGGAACAGTACAACCCTACCCTTTGAGTAGACCTGCAGAGATTACGATAGGGCCCTTGCAAACCAAGCATTCTTTTTTTGCTGGCTGCAGCGGCTCCGACTAACCTGCTTGGAAGAGATTTATTGTGTAAAATGCGGTGTGTTATATACTGTACTCCTGAGGGTGTCTTCTTGGATATACCTGAGAATCACGTTCAGGAAGTGCAAGATATATTAGACACCCCTCAAAGGCTAATGTTGCATTCTGCTGTTATAGACAAGTGTCCAGCAAAGGTAGAGGAAATTAACTCAGAAATACCGGGTTCCCTATGGACCAAAGTTGGAAAAGACACTGGATTGATGGCGAATGTAGCTCCGGTAGTAGTGCAAGCAAAAGACGGTAGGATAGCTCCAAAAATCCCCCAGTATCCTCTGAAGCCAGAGGTAGAATTAGGAGTGTACCCTGTCATAGAGCGGTTGCTACAACAGGGCATACTAGTCAGGACATCCAGCACTGCCAATAGTCCCATTTTCCCTGTGAAAGAGTGGGGGGAGGGGTTACAGGTTAGTGCAGGATCTAAGGGGGATAAACAAGATAGTTGAGAGCCAATTCCCCATAGTGCCCAATCCAGCTGTCATCCTCATGCAAATTCCCCCTACTGCAAAATTTTTCACTGTCATTGACCTCTGCTCTGCTTTCTTTTCTGTTCCTCTGCACCCTGACAGCCAATACCTCTTTGCATTTACATACAGGGGAGTACAGTACACCTGGACTCGTCTCCCCCAAGGTTTCATTGACAGCCTGAGTATTTTCTCCCAGGCTTTGCATGACTGTTTACAATCCTTTCAACCTGAGAGTGGATCAGTGCTAATACAGTATGTCGATGACTTATTGTTGTGTTCTGATTCACTCGAATCGTCCTTGAAATACACAAAACAGCTTCTGTTTCATCTTTCCCATACAGGACACAAGGTTTCAAAGGATAAGTTGCAGTTGTGCCGGACCAGGGCAAAATATTTGGGACATTGCTTGACTCAAGGACTTAGACACCTCACCGCTGATAGAATACAGGCAATTTGCGACATGACTCTGCCACAAACCCAGCAACAGATCCGCACTTTCCTTGGAATGTGTGGGTACTGCCGAAACTGGATCCCAGGGTTCTCCATACTGGCTTTACCTTTGCAAGAAATGGTCTCTTCGAACAAACCAGATCGGATCTCGCACACAGATGAGTCTGAACTGGCATTTGAGAGACTCAAACAGTGCCTATCACAGGCACCTGCATTAGGTATGCCAGATTATGGGAAGCCCTTTCAGTTATACGGTACAGAAAGTGCAGGGTGCGTGGCAGGTGTCTTAACCCAGAGACATGGTGATGCCAGCAGTCCGGTAGCTTACTACAGTGCACAGTTGGACACCATAGCGCGGTCTCTCCCCACATGCTTGCGAAGTGTTGCAGCGATAGCTTTACTAGTAAGTAAAAGCGAAGACGTAGTGTTAGGACACAACCTGACAATCCATACACCTCATGCAGTATCAGCCTTACTAAACTCCGCCCAAACCAGACATGCCTCATCGGCACGGTTTACAAAATGGGAATTATCTTTGATGGTCCCTGTAAACATCACCATTAAGAGATGCAGCGCACTAAATCCTGCAACTTACTTGCCAAGTGTGCCTGGACAGGCACAAAGGGTGGAGGATGAGAATGATGGTGAAGGAGGATTTAGTGCAGAGACTGATACGCATGATTGTATGGAATACCTGAATCAGACTTTCACTGCGAGACCTGACATCAGTGACAACCCACTGGAAGGCGTAGACTTTACCTTTTACACTGATGGTAGTTGCCACAGACAGACAGAATCGGGAGACTTGTGTACTGGATACGCAGTTGTAGACGACAGAGGTATCATAGAAGCTGAACCCCTGGGCCCACCGCACTCAGCACAAGTTGCTGAGCTGGTCACTCTAACGAGAGCGTGTGAATTGGCCAAGGGTAAGTCAGCTAATATATACACAGATTCTAGGTATGCCTTTGGAGTGGTGCATGATTTCGGGGCCCTATGGCGCCTCAGAAATTTCATGACGGCAGCTGGAACACCTGTAGCGCATGCGTCCCACATAAAAAGGCTCCTAACAGCGTACAGGAACCAGACAGAGTGGCTGTTATCTAGTGTAAAGCACATACTTACAACCAAGACCCAATTTCCTTGGTAACAGCCGGGCAGACGAAGCTGCTAAATCAGCAGCCAGCACCCCCATACAAACGAACATCACATCACTGATGACATTCAACATAATCAACACACAAAAATAAATTGAAATGCAAAATTTGTGTCCCTCACAGGAAAAGGTGGTCTGGAGGTCAAAGGGGTATGGCCAGGAGACCTCAGGACTCTTGACAGATGCACACGGTAAGCCAGTGGCCCCCAGAGCATATCTTCCAGGTCTAGCTGAGGCGGCACACGGTCTGACTCACCTAGGCAAAGAGGGTATGTGCAAGCTAGTGAGAGCCTACTGGTGTGCGCCAGGATTCTCTTCTCATGCAGGTAAGAGAGCAATTACATCTTTTACTTGCTTGAGGAAGAATATTGGAAAGTCAATACCAACAGAGCCATCCCATATCCCTCCGACAGACAGACCTTTTCAGGTAATACAAATTTATTTCATACAGTTACCACCCTGTAGGAATGTAAAATATGTGTTAGTCTGTATTGATGTATTTTCCAATTCGGTAGAAGCGTTCCCTGCTGCCACAAATACTGCTACGTTCACTGCAAAGAAAATTGTTCAGGAATTTGTGTGTAGATATGGTATCCCTAGAATAATTTAAAGCGATAGGGGTACCCATTTTACAGGTGAAGTCTTTCAGGTAATGTACAAACTGATGGGAATTAATAGCAAGCTGCATACTCCGTACCGACCACAGGCGAGTGTGAAGGTGGAGAGAATGAACGGCACTATTAAGAACAAGCTGAGCAAAGTGATGGCTGAGACTGGATTGTTGTGGCCAGAAGCTTTGCCACTAGTATTGTACAGCATCAGAACCACTCCCAGGTCCCCCCTTAACCTATCACCCTTTGAGATTCTTTTTGCCCGACAACCTCATGTAATGATAGACCCCCAGGATGATTTTAAATGCAATAATGAAGTGACTGTGAAATATTTGGTTGGGATGAGCCAGCAGCTGAGAAATCAAAATCGAAGACTACCGAACAGTAATTGTCATGACATTGAACCTGGGGATTATGTAATGATTAAAAATTTTCTACGCTCAGGTTGCCTCATTGACAGGTGGGAAGGACCGTACCAAGTCTTGCTAACCAGCACGACAGCATTAATGGTTGCCAAAAGAGAGACTTGGGTCCACTCGTCCCACTGCAAAAAGGTCGCTGACCCGGAGAAAACTCGTGACAAAGAGCAAAGTGGAGAGAACCTCGTATCACTAGAGTGTTTGTTCCGGGGAAGCTGAGAGGCAGGACTGTTGAGACGGCACCTGAGCGCGGAAAACAACAAGACCAGAGACGGTTGTCGCACCAGTTCTTCTTTTTCCACCTCCCACTACCCTCCTTCTCTTCTTCTCTTTCTCCCCCCCTTCTTGTCTCCCTTCTCTTCTCTTAACAAGATGGATCTACCCCAAGAGACTGCGTTTCGGGTTTTCCTGTTAATCCTGTTGTTGACCAGGACAGTCTATTACGGTGAGGGTCCCAGAGAGGTCGAGCAAGGATCTGGAATGGGTACTGATGGCGAGGATGGATTTGTAGAATCCCAGGAGCAACACATCACTCGAGCAAAGGCGGGTATCAGAAAGCGCTCTGGTAGTCAGGGAGCTTGAAGGCACTGTGAAGGGTTATTGTCTGAGGAAAATTGCATTTGTAGGAATTGTGAGAACATAGTCGAGGATGGGTGCATCCAGGGATGTCAGTCCAGCCTTAACATTGACATGGACCGTCATCCATTGAGTGATTACCACTCACTAGTGGGTAAAGTCTTAAACCAGACAGAATGCTGGGTGTGCTCACAAAGACCTCAAGGTCAGAGCAAGTCAGGATTAGTACCGTACCCTTTAGCAATAGATAAGGCACTCGAATTGCGGGGTGGGAGACCGGTGGACAAGAAATTCAATATTTCTAGGCCCCCTAGTTTGAAGCTGCACCAGTATCATGTAGATAGATCCTTATTATGTTTCAATATTTCCAATTACCGAAAACCGGGAAATTGGGAAGTGACGTGGAATAACCAGACAATGACCTTTTCACACAGAGCTGATAGGATACCCATAGACTCTGAACTTGTACGCCAAATAGCCAACAGTGGACGGTATTTTCGGTATAGGTATACTCGTGGAAGCAAGACAATGTGGGTTGGAAAAGTATCGCCAGAGTATTGTGCTCATATCATCCAGTCCGATACTTGTACTGAGCAGATGGGAGAACTAGGGATTGGGTTTTTCACGTGGAAAGTTTGTAATATGGTGATGTCATATTCTGTCCCCTATGTTCTCCCGGATGATGCCTATTTCATATGTGGGAGGAAGGCGTACAAGTGGCTTGCCCCGAGCTCAGAGGGATTGTGTTATATTGGGAGAGTACTGCCAGAGGTCATGACCATAACCCATGATAAGATGAGAGAGGTTCACCGCAGTGCTCAGGCTCCTTATACTCATACTCACTATGAACACATTGTCAAGAGACACCTCATAGATAGGACAGAGCACGCAGCCTCTGGTTTGATCCACGAATCCACCGGGATTCAATTCCTTCTCGCATTAGACATCACCCGTACTGCCAGAGGTATTATAAATTATAGGTATATCCATGCACTAGCGAACTTGATAGATAATATCACTGAGATGTATGACGACACCTTCAGGTATACGGGAAGCGAGTTACAAGCTTACAAGAAAGAACTGATCCAGCACAGGATGGTCCTTAATTATATCACGGCCGTGACGGGTGGGTACTGTGTCACTTTGGCAACTCAATATGGTGTGAAGTGCTGTACGTATATTACAAACCGCACTGATGACCCAACCGAGATTATCGATCAAAAATGGATGATATCTTGCAGTTGAAGTGGGAGTTCCGGAGGAGACACAACCTTACTCTGACGGCTGTGGGTAATGAGCTGACCGGCTGGGTCTCATGGTTGAACCCACGAAATTGGTTCTCAGGATTAGGAGAGTGGGCTCAAAATGTTATTATGAGTGTAGGGAAGTTTCTACTTTGTATCCTGGGAGTCGTCATAATTATTGGTTCGATATTTAGGTGTGTTCGAATTCTGACACGGCGCAAGCACGGCACAAAGTTGATGAGTCTAAGGAGCAAGGGCACTGTTATAGCAGCAGATTTAATTTATGACCCATCCATAGAGACAGTGTTATGATAAGGATTGCAAATTGATTTCATGGCCTGTTTCTTTCACCCGTTTTTCTTTTGTTTCCCCCTCTGCCCAGATACATCCATCCGGAAAAGACATCAGCCCTACCCAAGAATGTTTATGTGAATGTATTTTAGATATGTGTCTTATCTTCATCTCTATAACCTCCAGTTAAATAGCACACATAGTCGACAGGTGATATCCACATATACTAGCACTCACATATGTTCCCCCTCCATGTATCATCAACTAAATGTGCACCCCATTTGTTGGAAAGAGAAGCCGAAAAGAGCTCGGTAGTGTTTGTTGGCCCATTTACAGACCCTTAATACGGGATGAGAAGGATTTAATGTATACTTAGCAATACCTCGAAGCTTATTTAGAACATATACGGCACGATGATACATGCCCCTCAGAAACGGATTCATACATACATGCTTTTTACTATCCCACTAGGTCATACATTTCCTAACTACCCCTCTCTCCCGACTATCCAAACTTCTGTAGATATTGTGTAGATATTTTTCTGTTTAGTGATTAGATAAGTGGCAGTTATTGGTGACTGCCAAAGGGTGGACTGTCAAAGTCGAAAAATATTGCAGTGCACACATCACGTACAAACAACACACAGATGGCCTCCGCGCATGTACTTGTTCAGCTGTGCGTGCACATATTCACAATTTGCGTATGGTCGCTCCCGCGGTCGTACGCATCAGCGCGTTGTATGGGTATTTACGGTAGAGTTTGTGAACGCATAGAGAGCTATCAAAACACATTACATATTTAACCCAAATAGTGTACAATGTACACATAGTCTCCCTGCACCACACCAGAAAATAACAACAGTTTAAATGGTTTCAGAACAAAGGGATTCACCTTTACAGAAGAGGAGGGGACAGAACAAGGTCATAAGGTGGTGTTTGGTATCCAGCTGTAGGGTATTTTAAGGGTAACATTCCGGTGTTGGTTTGAGGAAGATCGCATGTTGCTGCGCAGAGTTATGAGCAGAATAAAGATATAAACTGTATTTACTGTATATTATGTATGCGGCGGGAATCCAGAGGAGACCACCCACAAGAGCAGTTGGGAAAGACATCGCCTACCTATTCAAACCGATCTATGACCTCTCCTGTACTGTAAAAGTGCATTCCTGTGTCCAATGGACAAAGGGATTACAGTATCCATTGTATTGCTTTTGGAAGAATTGTATAAATAAAGCCTGCTGCAGCCTGGTCTGACACAAGTCTCACAACGTTATCTATTAGATTACGGAGGACCGGACCGGGAAGCGCACGCGAATATATTCACGTATGTACCATTGACTGAGCCATTATTCTGTTATATTGTCTTATATTGTATTGTATATATTGTAACCCCCTTTCAGCAATATTACGCTGTGGTGTCGGAACCCAGTGATTTAACTACAAATTGGTGTTGTGTCTTCCTTTCCCTGCTAAGGTTTAAAAGTGTATTAGTAACGCATTGCATTGCTGTATAAGGTTTAAAGTGTATTCATCGGGTGTGTACGCGCTGCGGGTGCATTGTACTGTCAGCGCGGCGTTTGTACACAGAGTCCTTACATCGTACGGGAGTCTGTACGCTATTAGTGTAAAAAGTACGTAGCGTGTGTACAAAGTATAGCGGCCGCAGCGGCTAAGGTTTAAAGTGTGTTTAGAGTGTATAGAAGGTATAGCTTTTCGTTCCTGTATATAAATCGACATTATCAGTGTCCAGCATCATTCCCAGGAACGATAATCTCGTTGTCGGTTCCAACTGTGATTTTGGAAGATTCAGAATCCAGCAACTTCAAGGATATTGCGACGTTCTGCAGTAACTTCTCCCTGGAGTTCACCATTATCAGCAGATCATCCAGGTACGGAATTATGTTGACACCTTTCTTGCGAAGGAGAACTA
Source organism: Pseudophryne corroboree (assembly GCF_028390025.1). Taxonomy (NCBI): domain Eukaryota; kingdom Metazoa; phylum Chordata; class Amphibia; order Anura; family Myobatrachidae; genus Pseudophryne; species Pseudophryne corroboree. The sequence continues at coordinate 25,851,124 of NC_086445.1, read as the reverse complement.
TAATATCCGCCATCACCTTGGTGAATATTCTCGGTGCTGTGGAGAGACCGAACGGTAACGTCTGTAACTGGTAGTGACAGTCCTGAACAGCAAACCGCAGGTATGCCTGATGTGGAGGCCAGATAGGAACATGCAAGTATGCATCCTTGATGTCTACAGACACCATGAATTCTCTTGCCTCCAAACTGGAGATCACCGCTCTTAGAGACTCCATCTCCTGAGACCCTGCAGCTGCTGCAGGCTTCCTATCCCTTCCACGGCCTCTTCCCGCGAAGGAGGGGGTTCCTCTGGTCCTTCTCAACTTGGCGGCTCAAAAGGACTGCATTGGAGGAGCAGAGTAAGGTTTTCTCGCAGGTGGTGCTGCGGAAGGAAGAAAAGCTGACTTACCTGAAGTAGCCGTTGATATCCACGCATCCAGTGTGTCCCCAAATAGCGCCTCACCTGTGAAAGGGAGGGTCTCTATACTCTTTTTGGATTCATCGTCTACGTTCCATTGGCGCATCCAGAGACCTCTGCGAGCCGATACTGCCATCGAGGAAATTCTAGAATTCAACAATCCAATGTCCTCCATGGCTTCCCCCACGAATCCCGCCGAATCCTTTATGTGACCTAGAATTAAGACAACATTATCCCTATCAATTGTATCTAGATCCTCTAGTAAATTGTCAGAATACTTATCAATAGCGTTAGCCACCCATGCACACGCAATAGTGGGCCTAAGGGTGGCACCAGTGGCCATATAGAGGGACTTAAGTGTCGTCTCTATCTTGCGGTTAGCCGACTCCTTTAATGAAGCCGAGCCAGGGACAGGCAAAGTAATCTTCTTTGATAACCTGGACACAGAAGTGTCTACTATGGGAGGGGTCTCCCATTTATTTCTGTCTTCCTCAGGAAAGGGATACGCCAAACGAATCCTCCTTGAAATCTGTTATCTTTTCTATGGGTTGGACCAGGATTGCTCAAATAATGAGTTCAGTTCCTTAGAGGCAGGAAAAGTTACTAAGGATTTCTTATGTAAATTAAAATAAGCCTTTTCCTCTTGTACAGGTGTTGTATCAGTAATCTCTAACACTTCTCTAATGGCTAGTATTATACACTGAATACTCTTTGAGTATCCAACAAGGCTTCCTCTAAGGATGAAATCTCTGTAGCTTCTAATACATTTTCATTAGACATGACACAATGTGTACTTTCACCCACAGTCATACGGGGAACTATCAGGGACAGTCTCCCACTAAAGAATGTCAGAGGAGCCCAGAGCTTAGAACCAGACCGCACCGCGCTATATATGAAGCGTTTTACATACAGATATAAACCCTTCAGCGCTGTTATAATAAATTTAGGCTATTTCACCTATAAAACACTCCCCCCACCCCCCTTTTTTCTATAACACCCTGGGACTGCAGTGGCATTATGAGGAGATCAGCGTCCTTACCAGTGATCCTGCAGGGAGAAAATGGCGCTGGTGAGTGCTGGCTATGCAGTGAGAAGAAGCCCCGCCCCCAACAATGGCGCGGCTCTCCAGAGTTTGTTATTTATACTAGCCTGAGGAATTTTTCGTCAAGCAACGGATTAGAACACCTGTTTGCCATTATGGCGTCCCGCCACTGCGCTTTACCTTATAGCCGCCATCGATGACTAGGGACCCCTCTCTGCAGGTCACCGGTAAATACTCACCACTCTTCTGACTTCTGGCACCATTAGGGAGTGGCGGCTGTGCTGCGGGAGTGAGCGGTCACCTCACGGGGCTTGCGATCAGTACCCTCAGGAGCTCAGTGTCCTGTCAGCTGGAGGAGAGAGCCATGAACTCTTTAGGAAGTTGATTCCTGCTCCCCCTTAAGTCCCACGAAGCAGGGAAACTGTTGCCAGCAGCTTCCCTGAAAATAAAAAAACTTAGAAATTTTTTAAAACTCAGTAGAGCTTCACTAGCTGCATCCGGCTCTACTAGGCACAATTTCTAAACTGAGGTCTGGAGGAGGGGCATAGAGGGAGGAGCCAGCCCACACATTTAAAGTCTTAAAGTGCCGAAGGCTCCCAAGGACCCGTCTATACCCCATGGTACTAAATGGACCCCAGCATCCTCTAGCACATTATTTATATATATATATATATATATATATATATATATATAAAATCTAATAGGATTTTATATACCTACCGGTAAATCCTTTTCTCGTAATCCGTAGAGGATGCTGGGGTCCATATCAGTACCATGGGGTATAGACGGGTCCACCAGGAGCCATTGGCACTTTAAGAGTTTAACAGTGTGGGATGGCTCCTCCCCATATGCCCCTCCCACCAGACTCAGTCTAGAAATTGTGCCCGAGGAGACAACACACTTCGAGAGAAGGAAATACACAGATAGTGGCGAGAGTCATACCAGCTCACACAACAGGCAAATCCGGCAACAGGCCGGAAAACTCAACAACAGCTGAAACAGTACTGAAAACAATAAAGAACACAAAACTTACCTATGAACCAGGCAGTACTGAACTAAGGAACCATTACAGGATAAAGACGCGCTGGGTGGGCGCCCAGCATCCTCTACGGACTACGAGAAAAGGATTTATCGGCAGGTATATAAAATCCTATTTTCTCTTACGTCCTAGAGGATGCTGGGGTCCATATCAGTACCATTGGGATGTACCAAAGCACCCAGAATGGGAGGGAGAGCGCAGAGGCTCCTGCAGAACTGCTTGACCAAACTTGAGGTCATCAGAGGCTAAAGTATCGAACTTGAAAAACGTAGCAAACGTGTTCGACCCAGACCAAGTAGCCGCTCTGCAAAGTTGCAGAATCGAGACACCCCGGGCAGCCGCCCAGGAAGAACCCACCTTACAAGCAGAGTGGGCCTTAACAGATTTTGGACACGGCAAACCTACCGTAGAATACGCATGCTGGATGGTGAACCTGATCCAGCGAGAAATCGACTGCTTAGAAGCAGGACACCCAATTTTCTTGGGATCATACAGGACAAACAGAGTCCGATTTTCTGTGATGAGCCGTCCTCATCACATAGATCTTCAAAGCCCTCACAACATCCAAGACCTTTGAAGCAATTGAGGAGTCAGTAGCCACTGGCATCACAATAGGTTGGTTGATATGAAAAGCCGACACAACCTAAGGAAGGAACTGTTGACATGTCCTGAGTTCTGCCCTATCTTCATGGACGACCAAAGAGGGACTTTTACAGGACAAGGCCACCAATTCCGACATACGTTGCGCAGAAGCTAAGACCAACAAAGTGACAGCCTTCCACGTGAGAAACTTGACCTCAACCTCCTGTAGAGGCTCAAACCAATCCGACTGCAGGAAATGCAACACCACGTCCATATCCCGGGGTGCCATCAGCGCCACAAAGGGAGGCTGGATGTGCAGAACCCCTTTCAAAAAGGTCTGAACCTCAGGGAGGGCAGCCAATTGTTTCTGGAAGAAAATGGATAAAGTCGAAATCTGGACCTTGAGGGACCCCAATCTCAGGCCCATATCCACACCTGCTTGCACGAATAGGAGAAAAAGTCCAAGTTGAAACTCCACCACAGGAAACTTCTTGGATTCACACCAAGACACATAGTTTTTCCAAATGCGATGGTAATGTTTAGACGTTACCCCCTTCCTAGCCTGTATCAGGGTAGGAATAACTGCGCTCGGAATACCCTTCCGAGCTAAGATCTGGCGCTCAAACGTAGCCGTGGTAAGTCCTGATAAGCGAACGGCCCCTGTATTAGAAGATCCTCCCGAAGAGGTAGAGGCCGTAGATCTTCCAGTAGTAGTAGATCCGCATACCAAGCCCTCTTTGGCCAGTCTGGAGCAATGAGGATTGCCAGAACCTTTGTTCGTCTTACAAGCTGTAGTACTCTTGGAATTAGAGGAAGTGGAGGGAACACATAGACTGATGGGAACACCCACAGTGTTACCAGAGCGTCCACCGCCACTGCTTGTGGGTCTCTCGACCTGGAACAGTACCTCCGCAGCTTCTTGTTGAGGCGGGAGGCCATCATGTCTATGTGAGGAACCACCCACCAACCGGTGACCTCCCCGAACACCTCCGGGTGGAGGCCCCATTCTCCTGGATGGAGGTCGTGTCTGCTGAGGAAGTGTGCTTCCCATTTGTCCACTCCCGGAATGAAGATTGCCGACATCGCCACTGTGTGTCTTTCTGCCCAGAGGAGGATTCTCGTCACCTCTGACATTACAGCTCTGCTCTTTGTTCGGCCTTGTCGGTTTACGTTGGCCACCATGGTCACGTTGTCCGACTGCACCTGGACCGCCCGATCCTGTAGAAGGTGTGCTGCTTGAAGAAGGCCGTTGTACACGGCTCTTAGCTCCAGGATGTTTATGGGAAGAAGGGAGTCCTGACTTGACCATCTTCCTTGGAAGGTTTCCCCTTGAGTGACTGCTCCCCAACCTCTGAGACTTGCATCCATGGTCAGAAGGATCCAGTCCTGAACCCCGAACCTTCTGCCTTCTAGAAGGTGAGGCAGGTGTAACCACCAGAGGAGTGAAATTCTCGCTTTCGGCGACAGAAGAATCCTCTTGTGCATGTGTAGGTGAGAACCCGACCACTGGTCCAGGAGATTCAGTTGAAAGGACCGTGCATTAAATCTTCCGTACTGCAGGGCCTCGTAGGAGGCAACCATCTTTCCCAGAAGGCGGATGCACTGATGAACCGACACTCAGGTAGGCTTCAAGACATCCCGGACCATTGTTCGTATCAACAACGCTTTCTCCACCAGGAGAAAACACTCTTCAACTCCGTGTCTAGGATCATCCGCAGGAATGACAGCCTCCTTGTTGGTTCCAGATGAGACTTGGGAAGGTTGATTATCCAACCGTGCTCCCTGAGCAGCTACATCGTGAGAGCAATGGACTGCAACAACTTCTCCCTGGAGGACGCCTTGATCAGGAAATCGTCCAGATATGGTATTATGTTCACCGCCTGCTTACGGAGGAGAACCATCATTTCCGCCATCACCTTGGTGAAGATCCTCGGTGCTGTGGAGAGACCGAACGGTAGTGCTTGAAACTGGTAGTGATCGTCTAACAGTGCAAACCTGAGAAAAGCCTGATGCGGTGACCAGATCGGAATGTAGAGGTACCAGGAATTCCCCCTCTTCCAGGACTGATATTACTGCCCTGAGAGACTCCATCTTGAACTTGAACTCCTTTAGAAAAGGGTTCAATGATTTTAGGTTCAGAATGGGCCTGACCGAACCTTCCGGCTTCGGTACCACAAAAAGGTTCGAATAGTAGCCTTTTGGCTTGCATGAGGGGAGATACTGGTACAATGACCTGTGCCTCCACTAGCTTCCGGACAGCGTCTTGTAATACCGTGCTGTCTGCCAACAGAGTCTGTAAGCCTGAAACGATGAGGGGGGAGATTCTGAAATTTCAGCCTGTAACCCTGGGATAGAATATTTAACACCCAGGGATCCAGGTCAGACGAAACCCAGACGTGACTGAAGTGTCTGAGCCTCGCACCTACCAGCCCCACCTCCCGGCCGCGTGGTCCACCATCATGCGGAGGACTTTGGCGTACCAGAAGCAGGCTTTGGTTCCTGGGAACCAGTAGCGGCAGGTTTCTTGGACTTATCGCGACCTCCTTTAAAAAAGGTATTGGACGTTTGGCCTTTCTAGACTTGTTAGGCCGAAAGGTCTGCATTGCAGACGAAGAAAAATACTTCTTCTGCGCAGGTGCTGCGGAGGGCAGAAAAGGAGACTTACCCGTCGTAGCTGTGGATATCCACGCATCCAGAGCTTCTCCATAGAGAGCCTGACCTGTATAGGGTAGGGATTCCACACTTTTCCTGGATTCCGCTTCGGCCGACCACTGGCACAGCCATAGTCCCCGACGAGCTGAAACAGACATGGAAGAAATTCACGTAGCCATGGAACTCAGGTTCTTCATGGACTCTACCATAAAACCCACTGAATCATGTATGTTGCGTAAATATAATGCAATATCATCCTTATCCATCGTATCCAGATCCTCAAGCAAGGTAGCCGACCACATTACTATTGCCTTCGCAATCCAAGCATCAGCAATAGTGGGATGCAATATGGCCCCTGCAGCAATGTACAGTGATTTGAGTGTGTTATCATTCTTCCTATCAGCCGGCTCCTTTAAGGCGGTAGATCCTGGAACAGGCAAAACCACCTTCTTTGAGAGTCTGGACATAATGCGTCAACAATCAGCAGATTCTCCCATGTTTTCCTATCCGCTTCAGGGAAAGGAAATGCCACCAGTACCATTTTAGGGATCTGGAATTTTTTCTCAGTGTTTTCCCATGCTTTTTGAAATATATAATTTCATTCTTTTGATGCAGGGAAGGTTAGCGAGGTCTTTTTAGTGTCAGTGAAAAAGGCCTCCTCAACCTGCTCAGGTGTGGTATCAGTAACATTTAACACATCCCTGACAGCCTCCATCAACAGTTGCACCCACTTTGCAAGAGATGCGGACCCACGCAACACATCCCCATCACCATCTGTAGTGTCAGAATCGGTATCCGTGTCGTCTTGTGTGATCTGTACAAGCGCACATTTATGTGGGTATATAGCGGAGCGTCCTGAGGTACCAGAACCGGGCCATACTGCCATAGCGCTCTGTAATACCTGGGTTGCAGATTCAGTACTAGCAACCCTGTCAGAAATCTGAGAAATCCAAGATTTGATAGAGGAAAACCACTCTGGCTCTTTTACCGGAATGAGCGCTAAACCAGGGATATCCTGATTACATGGAATGGGATCATTCTGGGAGGATAAATCCTCAGCAGCATATGACACAGTGTCCCAGAGAGACACAGAGATTGGAGCCAACCCACACACAGCGCTATTGGTAAAAGAAGACCCTTTTTCAGCGCTGACTGTGCTCCCTAATAGGACACAGTCTAATTACAGCCTCCCCTTCCTTCTACAATCCCCTGGTACCGTATACAGATAGCTGGAGCTGCTGTGGAGGGACCTGTTTTTCCATCCAGCGCTGTGCAGGCAAGAAAATGGTGCTGGAACGCTGCTGGGTCCTCTCTGAGAAGCTCTGCCCTTTCAATGACGCTGTCTTTCCCACTATTCTAGGATTATACTGGCCTGAGGTAATAATTGCTGGCTGAGATCCGCAGACCCCGACAGACTTGGTGACCAGTGTTGCAGGTAAGCGCTGGCCCAGGGCGCCCCTCACAGCGCCGCACCATGTGCCACTGAGCCTTCCGGGAGCGCAGTTAATACCGCGCTCCGACCCCATGCCGCCATCTTCACACCGGCCCCCCGCTTGCTAGGGGGGTTGGTGTCTCACTCACCACTCCTCAGCTCTGTAAGGGGTTGGCGGCATGCTGCTGAGGCGAGCGGTTCCCTGCGGCGGCGAATGATCAGACCCGTCTGGAGCTCACTGTCCAGTCAGCAATACAGTGGCTCAGATCCCCGCAGGTCGGACACTGCTCCCCCCACCTCAGTCCCTCGCTGCAGGGAGGCTCTTGCCAGCAGCCTCCTGTAAAATAAAAAAACTCTAAATAAACATTTTCTAAGAAAGCTCTGTAGAGCTCCCCTAGCTGTGACCAGCTCCTCCGGGCACATTTTCTAAACGGAGTCTGGTATAGAGGGAGGAGCCAGCCCACACTGTTAAACTCTTAAAGTGCCAATGGCTTCTGGTGGACCCGTCTATACCCCATGGTACTGATATGGACCCCAGCATCCTCTAGAACGTAAGAGAAATATATATAGAGTTGTGTATGGACCGGCACTCGTTCCTCCGCGGCCAACGTACCCCAGTGCCCTCTGATAGCGTTCTGCAGGCTCCCAAATAGACAACAGCGGTACTCAGGGATTTTCAATTCCAAAAAGTGTTTTCAAAACACACAGCAAATAGCCAACGTTTCGGGGCTCATATGCCCCTTTGTCAAGGTGTGTAACAATGTATAAAATCAAACCTTTACCTTATATCTAGAAGAATCCTGCCAGTACATTGGCCGCGACCGAAGACGCGGGTTCCCGCTGTGCTTCCGGTCCATTTCTGATGACCTCACCTCAGCTGCGCCCGCCGGTTGCAGAGGCAACCGCGACGCTGCTTCCTACGGAAATGTCTGCTGAAAATACAAAAAAAACATGCATGTATAGATAACAGAACCCTCCAACTAATATTATAACGGCTTAGACAAAAATACTTTTATTAAAACGGCACCGTACTCGGTACATGAACAGATCGGCGCTCATATGTATTAACCAGGAAGAATGTTGGTGAAAAATATCCCATTAATAGTTTATTATAGGGTCCCTAGGGATTTGTTAAAATACGGTATAGCAAGGGTCGCTAACCTAAACTTTATCTCTAACTATAACAGTGAAAAAAGTAAAACCTAATATTAAAAAGTGACTGTAGTATGTGTAGCTTGGTGCTATAATGCTCCAATTAGGAGCTGGCCCTATCGGACCAATGTAAATCGAAAACATATTTTTTTTTAAATAAAGGAACATCCCACCTCTCCTAGAGGTAAGTCGCGTCCCTCTATGAAATATAATATGCTATATAAATGCCCCCCTGGCAGTTCCCATGGGAACAGCAATATATCATTAATGCATCATGCTGCATATCTCCGGTGATTTTCCAGTGATATTAGTGTAATCATGTTGTGAAAAAAGACCCTTAAGGTCCCAAAACCTAGATCTACCCAAGGGACCCTATCCTTTACGGAAGTCCCCACAAATTACCATAGTCAATACATGAGTCCAGAATCCTGATAAAATAAAACACACAAAAGTGTACTGAAAATGAAAAAATAAATAAAGAATACACAGCACTTAAATAGAATATATAGATATAATAGAATATATATTGTGTGGTGAGGCACTGCAGTGCCTGGGTATGTGGAGCCTGTGCAGAAGTGTATGTGCAGTGTATTTAATGTAAAAATGCACTTACTTGGTTGTGTGTCCCAGGAGAGGGGAATCCATGGCTGTGCAGGCTGTTGGATTCCTCCAGACATTTTCCCCCAAAACAGAATGCCTTCCCCTCTAGCCTCCCACATAAAAATAACAAGGGGAGAGAGAGAGAGGAGTAGCTCAGCTTCCCAACAAGCTGAGTGGTTTTCTGGAGCTCCATAGGGATCACCCTTGGGGAGCAGGAAACCCTGACCGGGGATCTAGGCTTCCCATCTCTGGAGCCCTAATCCAGACTGCAGATAGTGAGCTAGGTCCTGGGCAGATTCCGGGAAATAAGTTTAGGTGGAAAAACTTCCCCCAGCCCAGACTGAATGCCACCGAGGCAGATACTGATCCTCCAAGATGGGATGGTCAAGGAGAGTGACCACACCCCACTGTACATAGAGGACAATGGTAGCTGTGCATGTGACCAAGGCATGCAGAGCACATGGGTAAACAGTGATTGGTTGTAAACCACAGGGCGGACTAACCCCCTGTGGTACTCTGTGGAAAATGGACATAAAAAGGAGTCCTGCGAGCCTCCAAAGTGTATTATACAATTTTCTTCTGCTGTAAACATCTGCTTTATTGCTGAGTCTTTTTTAAGACTATTTTGGGCAAAAAAACATCTTCTGCTTCAAGACGACCGCTTCATCTTGTGACATGCAAGGCTAGTTGAAACCTAGCTCCATTTTCTGGCTGTCCAGGGTACACCCAGCGTCTCCAAGCTATCGTGCTGTGCTTAGGCAAGCGACGAGTGGGGATTCGTCAACACCACACATACAGAGCAGAACCGTGGTTCCAGATGCCATGGCTAGGAGGAGTCTGGTGGTGGGTGGAGTCAGTAACAGGCGGTTACTGACGGTAAGTGAGAATCCCCTAATTGGCCAGGTCTCGTGTGACCTAAATCTCCATTCTGTGACTGGAGGCGGGACGCGAAGCGGTGAGGGCTCTCATACGGGACCGTCCGGTCACAAATACTTGTATATACTTTTTGAAAAACAAACAATTCTGTATACCTATTATGTGCCATGTTGGTAGTTTAATACCTATTTTGAAATTTTGTTTTTGCTAGCATTTTATATATCAATATATATATATTTATCTTTATACACACGTGCTGCCCACAAACTTCAGAAAAAAAAAGTTACCAAAATATTTTGCACTGAGAATTAAATAAAAAGAAAAACTTTTAAATAAATAAAACATTTGTCATGATTCAGTTTTAAAATGGTGTGGTGTGTGTTTTTTTTATTGACTTACCTTACAATTACGGAACTGCAGCACCTTGACTATAGCCTTGCAGGTGTCAGGGATAGTGCGCCCCAAAGCTTGAGCAGAGATGCGGGTCCCAAACTTGGAGGTCCTCAAACGAGTGTACAGCAGCCAGGTAGCGCAGTGTAGCCGCGAGAACCTTTCCTCAGCAGGGATGGCCCTCTGGAACTTGGTTACCTGCCTCCGGATATAGGGGGTCACCAGATGCAGCAACTCCTGGAACGTGGCATCGTCCATTTGCAGGAAGTTGCGGTAGTCCTCTGGGTTATTCTCCCTAATCTCCATCAGCAGGGGCATGTAGGATCGACTCTCCCTCTCCAGCAGCCAATTGATAAAGCTAAATATTTATCGTATATAATACACTTTATGAGGTCTAAGAACACTGTACGCTATCTACGTATGAAGTACCGTAAGGGTACGCTAGTTGCGTAACAATCGCTTTGCCGTGATCGAGACGCTCAAGCGTCAAGTTCACTCACGGCGAAGAGATCACAGGCAGGCACGTTATTGGCTGTTGACTAACGTAATGATTCGCTATAGCGTAGCGGACGCTCGGGACCACGAGGAGATCACCAGCGGCGCTGACGCTCACTATATTAAACCTTTGTATCTAAACCATAAACAGTATATTGTACAGTAAAACCTTAGTGTAATGTTAGAGTGTAAATGCAACACAGTATAACCTTATTACCTTAAAAGCTGTTTGAGCGTCACCGACGCTCTGAGAATACTTAATACTATAAGAAACACACAGATACCGTGCTCAGGGTCCAACGCCTAAAATATATATTATGAATGCTATACTTGCAAAAGAGTTAAACACAATACAAGTCATACACTACAATATAACATAGACTACCTAACCAGATAACTACACAGGAAATACAATATAATACAATTTAAGGGAAAATGAGAGAGAAAGAGAAGGAGAGAGAGAGAGAGAGAGAGAGAGAGATTTAGAGAGATTGGCTCGGAATAACAAGAAGATCAATATGATTGCGGAGAAACACTTACGCACAAGGGGAAACGATCGCATGCGCCTCGATATCCAGCTCCCGATTATCAGCAATGAGAACCGTTGAAGAGAGTGAACTGGATATGGTCGGCCTGCCTATTTATGCCCCACACACAATACAATTCAATGGTCCCTACAATCTCATTGTTCATTGGACACAGGAATTCGGCTTCGCATTATAACAAAAGGTCATAGGTTGATTCATACAGGTGGGCTGTGACTGCTTCCAACTGTTCAGGTGGGTGGGATACTGAGTTTCCCGCCGCATGACTAAATAAGAACAAATAATAGTAAATGGACATAAACTTCTTATGTCCATAACTATTCGCATGAGCGATTAATCCGCTCCAAACCAACACCGGAATATTGCTATTTAAATACTCTTCCGATGGGTACCAAACACCACTGTATGACCCCTGTTAGACCCTTCGTACAATACAAAGAGGGATCTCTCTGTTCAGGAACATGCTATATTAACTAAACTTTCAGAATCTATCAAAGGGACCATGATCTACAAAATACATTATTACTGAAAATATGTAACGATTGAGTCGCACGCTACGATCACATAAACTCTACCGTAAATACGCATACCGTGCGCCTGCGGGTGCCCGCGACTGTGAGTATGCGCACGCACGGGAGAGCGCACGCATGCGCAGCGCGGACCAGAATGAGGTGCAAATATGGCAGTGTGTATAGAGATATTTTTCTGACTTTGACAGTCCACCCTTTGGCAGTCAATAATAACTGCCACCTTCTAAAACATTTCAAAAGAGAAAAATATATGTCAGGGGTTAATACATTTACATGGTTGGGTAGGGGAGGAGAGGAGAAGGTAGGAAAAGGGTATGACCTAGTGAGATAGCAGAAGCATGTGTGTATGAATCCGTGCTTGGGGGTCATGTATCATCGTGCCGTACGTGTTTTAAATCAAGCTTCGAGGTATTGCGAAGTATACATGTGAATTCCTTCTTATCCCGTGGTACGGGTCTGTGGATGGGCTGTCAAACTTTACCGAGCTCTTTTCGGCTTTGGTTGTAACAAAATGGGGGAGCACATTTTAGTTGATGATACATGAATGGGGGAGATATGTGATTGCTGATATCTGTGCCTGTATTCCCTATCGACTATGTGCGTCATTACCTGAGGGTTGTAGAAATGAAGAAAAGACATAATTACGGTAAATGCGGTGGTATTCTATGTCAGGTAAATGTACAGTCGTCGATTGAGGTCTTGTTTGGTGTCTGTTGAATGCAGTCTTCTTTGTGCTTTTGCTCATAAGGTGCGAGCAAAGCTGTCAATGTCCATAGATTTACAAAAGTGTTGGGCTAGCGTAATTTTAAAATTTCTAGGGAAACTGGGGATCCATGGCATAGTTCATCAAAAATCTGTGTATCAGGTTGTCAAACTTCTTCTTTAATCCCTCTGTTGTCTGTATATCGGCTCATCAAATTCCTCGTCCAAGTGGGTCTTGTTACCTTGGAGAAAACGGAAAAACAGGTGAAAGAAACGGACCGTAGAAATCGCATTTTCATCACATCATTGTTTCTACATTTGGGTCATAAATCAAGTCCATTGAAATTACAGTTTCCTCACTCCTTAAACTCATTACCCTTGTACGATGATTGCACTTCATTAAAGCCTGACCGCATCTAAATATCAATCCAATCGATATGACAACACTTAAGATACATAGGAGAAACTTCCCAACATCCATTATGACTCGTATTGTGTTGCCAGTGTGACACAATATCCGCCTGTCACTGCTGTGAGGTAATTGAGAACCATTCTATGCTGTACCAGTTCTGTTTTGTAAGCCTGAAGTTCTCTTCCAGTATACCTAAACGTGTCATCATAAATTTCAGTGATATTATCTAACAAATTGGCGAGCGCAGAAATGTATTTATAATTCAGCACTCCTCTAGCGGTGCGGGTGAAATCTAACGCGATTAAGAATTGAATCCCGGTGGATTCACTTATCAGATCAGAGGCCGGATGCTCTGTCTTCTCTATCAGGTGCCTTTTAACAACGTGCTCATAATGGGTGTGAGTATAAGGAGCTTGGGCACCACGGTGTATGTCTTTCATTTTGTCATGTGATACAGTCATTACTTCGGGCAGTACTTTTCCAATATAACACAATCCTTCAGAGTTTGGGGCAAGCCACTTGTACGCCTTTCTCCCGCATATGAAATATGCATCATCGGGGAGAACATATGGGACGGAGTAGGACATAACCATATTACACACCTTCCATGTGAAATCTCCTAACCCTAATTCTTCCATCTGCTTAGTACACGTATCAGGTTGTATGATATGTGCACAGTATCCTGGTGATACCTCTCCAACTCTAGTAATCCTATTTCCTAAGGTATACCTATACCGGAAAGATTTTCCTCTACTGGCTATGTGGCGTACAAGCTCTGTATCTGTAGGCATTCTATCTGCTCTATGCGAAAAGGTCATGGTGTGGTTACTCCATGACACTTCCCAATTTCCCGGCTTTCGGGGATTGGAGATGTTGAAACATAATAGGAACCTATCCACATGGTATTGGTGGAGCTTCAAACTAGGAGGGCTGGAGATATTAAACCTCCGGTCCACCGGTCTCCCACCATTTAACTCAAGTACCTCCTCTATCGTTAAAGGAAATTGTACTAGCCATGATTTGCTATGACCCTGAGGTACTTGAGAGCATACCCAACAATCTGTTTTGTTTAACACATTACCCACTAAGGAGTGATAGTCACTCAATGGATGCCGGTCCATATGGATATTAAAACTGGATTGGCATTTCTTAATGCACCCATCCTCAATGACATTGTTACAGAGCCTACAGATACAGTTTTCTTCAGCTAACAATCCTTCACAATTCCTTCTATGGTCAATGCTATCGGATCGTTTTCTGATACTCGCCTTTACTTGTTGGTTAAGTTGTTCTTGGAAAACTACGCCTCCATCTTTATCATCAGAACCCATTCCAGAACCTCTCTCGACCTCCATGGTACTCTCGCCGGAACAGACTGCTCTGGTCAACATCATGGTCAACAGGAAAATCCGGATCACAGTCTCTTGGGGCAAGTCCATCTTATAGGAGGAGACGAAGAAGAATGAGAAGGGGAAAAAAAATAATTGAGGGAGATGGGATGGGAAGTTGGAGAAAAACAATAAAAGGGAACAGGGGATCGACAACTGCTTTTGATCTTGTGGTTCTCGATGCTCAGGTGCCGCCTTAGTCCTCCTGGAACAGACACTCTAGTGATACAACCTCTACCGTCTGTTCCTTATCACAGGACTTCTCTGGATCAACGACCTTCTTACAGTGGGACGAATGAACCCAAGTCTCTCTCTCAGCAACCTTCAATGCTGTAGTGCTAGTCAATAAGACCTGGTATGGTCCTTCCCATCTGTCAATAAGGCAACCTGAGCGTAGAAAATTCCGTATCATTACATAATCCCCAGGTTCAATGTCATGACAATTACTATCTGGTAAATCAGGAATCACTAACTTCAGATTATCATTTTGATTCCTTAACTGTTTACTCATGTTAATCAAGTATTTTACAGTCACTTCATTGTTACACTTCAAATCATCCTGAGGGTTAATCATAACATGCGGTTGTCGACCAAACAAGATTTCAAAGGGAGACAGATTAAGAGGGGACCTGGGAGTGGTTCTGATGCTGTACAGTACAATGGGTAAAGCTTCTGGCCATGTCAATCCTGTCTCTGCCATCACTTTACTCAGTTTATTTTTAATAGTGCTGTTCACTCTTTCCACTTTCGCACTCGCCTGTGGACGGTATGGAGTGTGCAGCTTGCTATCAATTCCCATCAATTTACACATTCCTTGAAAGACATCACCTGTAAAATGGGTACCCCTATCACTTTCGATAATTCTAGGGATACCATATCTACATACAAATTCCTGCACAATTTTCTTAGCAGTAAACATAGCGGTATTTGTAGCCGCCGGAAATGCTTCGACCCAATTTGAGAAAACATCTATACAAACAAGTAGATATTTCAAATTTCGACAAGGGGGTAATTGAATGAAGTCAATCTGTATTACCTGGAAAGGGCCGCCGGCAGGTGGGATATGGGATGGTTCTGTAGGTATTGCCTTTCCAATATTCTTTCTCAAACAGGTAAGGCATGACATGGCTCTTTTACTCGCATGAGAGGAGAATCCTGGGGCGCACCAATATGCTCTTACCAACTTGCACATCCCTTCCTTGCCTAGATGAGTCAGCCCGTGAGCTGCTTCAGCCAAACACGGAAGATATGCTCTGGGGGCCACTGGTTTACCATGTCCATCCGTCCAGAGTCCTGAGGACTCCTGGCCATATCCCTTTGCCTTCCAGACTGCCTTTTCCTGTGTGGAACACAAATTTTGCATTTCACACAACTTCTGTGTGTTGATGGTATTAAATACCATCAATTGTGTGGTGTCTGTCTGTCTGGGGGTACCAGCTGCTAACTTAGCTGCTTCGTCTGCTCGGCTGTTACCAAGCGATACTGGGTCTTGGCTATATGTATGTGCTTTACGTTTGATAACAGCCACTCTGTCGGGTTCCTGTATCGCTGTTAGAAGCCTTTTTATGTGAGCTGCATGCGCTACCGGTGTACCAGCTGCCGTCATGAAATTTCTGAGGCGCCATAGGGCTCCGAAATCATGGACTACCCCGAATGCGTATCTAGAATCGGTGTAGATATTGGCTGATTTGCCCTTAGCCAATTCACATGCTCTGGTTAGGGCGACCAGTTCAGCAACCTGGGCTGAGTGAGGTGGGCCTAGCGGTTCCGCTTCTATGGTGCCTTGGTCATCTACGACTGCGTATCCAGTACACAAGTCTCCCGAGTCTGACTGTCTATGACAACTACCGTCCGTGTAGAACGTAAGTTCTGCATCTTTCAGTGGGTTGTCACTGATGTCAGGCCTTGCGGTAAAATTTTGGGTCAAATATTCCATACAATCATGAGTGTCTTCCTTTGTATTAAATCCTCTTTCCCCAGTACTCTCATCCTCCACCCTTTGGGTCTGTCCAGACACACTTGGGAGATATGTTGCAGGATTTAATGCACTGCATCTCCTTATGGTGATGTTTACGGGGGCCATTAGTGCCAATTCCCATCTTGTAAACCGCGCTGATGAGACGTGCCTGGTTTGGGCAGAATTTAACAAGGCTGACACTGCATGTGGTGTATGAATTGTGAGGTTGTGACCTAGCACGACGTCTTCGCTTTTCGTTACTAGCAATGCTATCGCAGCAACGCTTCGCAAGCATGTGGGGAGGGATCGCGCTACCGTGTCTAGCTGAGCGCTGTAATATGCTACTGGCCTGCTGGCATCACCGTGCTTTTGGGTTAGTACGCCTGCCGCGCAACCAGCACTTTCTGTTCCGTATAGTTCAAAGGGTTTCCCATAGTCCGGCATACCTAATGCTGGTGCCTGCGTTAGGCACTGTTTAAGTCTCTCAAATGCTGCCTCAGACTCGTCTGTATGCGAAATCCGATCAGGTTTGTTTGAGGAGACCATTTCCTGCAAGGGTAACGCTAGGATGGAAAACCCTGGGATCCAGTTACGGCAATACCCACACATTCCTAAAAATGTTCTGATCTGTTGCTGGGTTTGTGGCAGAGTCATGTCTCTAATTGCTTGAATTCTATCAGCGGTCAGGTGTCTCAGTCCTTGTGTTAAACAGTGTCCCAAATATTTTACCTTAGTTTGGCATAATTGCAACTTGTCTTTGGAAACCTTGTGTCCTGTGTCTGAAAGATGAAACAGGAGCTGTTTCGTATCCTTCAGGGATGCCTCCAATGAATCAGAACACAGTAGTAGATCATCCACGTACTGTATTAATACTGATCCACTCACTGGTTGGAAAGACTGTAAACAATCATGCAAAGCCTGAGAAAATATACTTGGGCTATCTATGAATCCTTGTGGTAATCGAGTCCATGTGTATTGGACTCCTCTGTATGTAAATGCAAACAAATATTGACTGTCAGGGTGCAGAGGTACCGAAAAGAAAGCGGAGCAGAGGTCAATAACAGTGAAAAATTTCGCAGTGGGAGGGATTTGCATTAGGATGACAGCTGGATTTGGCACTACGGGGAACTGACTCTCAACTATTTTGTTAATCCCCCTTAGATCCTGCACTAGCCGGTAACCCCTCCCCCCACTCTTTTTCACAGGGAAGATGGGACTATTAGCAGTGCTGGACGTTCTTACCAGAATGCCCTGTTGTAGCAAGCGCTCTATTACTGGGTAAACTCCTAACTCCACCTCTGGCTTCAGAGGGTACTGTGGGATTTTTGGAGCTATCCTACCATCTTTTACTTGTACAACTACCGGAGCTACGTTTGCCATTAATCCAGTGTCCTGTCCATCTTTTGTCCAAAGTGACTCTGGTATCTGAGATGTCATTTCTTCTACTTGGGAGGGAGTCCTATTTGTCATAATGGTATGTGACATTAATTTTGACGGGGAGTCTAACATGTCTCGTACTTCCTGAGCGTGATTCTCAGGTATGTCCAAGAATACACCTTCAGGAGTACAATAAATGACGCACCCCATTTTACACAGTAAGTCTCTTCCCAGGAGATTGGTCGGTGCCGATGCAGCCAGCAAAAAGGAATGCTTGGTATGTAAAGGCCCTATTGTAATCTCTGCTGGTTTGCTAACAGGGTAATGCTGGACTACTCCTGTTACTCCCACGGCTGGAATTGTCCTACCAGTGGTCCTCATGCCCACTGTCGAATTTATCACTGATTTGGCCGCCCCTGTGTCTACAAGAAAGTTTAATGATTTACCAGCTACATTGATTGCAATTTCTGGTTCACTTCCAAGACTTGCAATCAATTTTACTGGCTGCAGATTACAGGTATGGCCACACCCCTATTGGGTATGGTGACCTCCCTGAATCCCGCTGGCAGCAACTACTTGTGAGGGAGTTAGCTGGGAACTACCAGAGTTTTGCCAATCTCTGTTTGGGGGGTATCTTTTTGTTTCCCCTGCATGTGGCTCATAACTCCGTTTCTGCGGACCTTGCTCCCAATGTCGTGTGTCGTGTCGTTGTCTAGGGGGTTGATAAGATTTTTGTACATTTCTCGATCTACAGTCTCGTGCAAAGTGTCCCTGTCTGTGACAAAAATAACATGTTACCACATTTGACTTACCCACAGGGTTTGGTGATGTTAACACAGGCTGTTTTGTGGTCAGGGCCTGTATACTTACTGCCATTAACTTATCACTTTGTTGTTCCCTGTGTCTGGTGATGTTCCTATCGTGATCAATAGCAGCCTCTCTCAAAGTAGCCACAGACAGACCTCGCCAACATGGTTGTGTGGTCTGTACCCTAGTCTTTAATGATTCTTTTAAACCATCCATCAGTACCGATACTGCTACTTCTCGATGGTTTATGTTTGTTTTAATGTCCTCTATGCCTGTGTATTTTGCCATTTCTGATAATGCTCTGTGAAAATACTCTGCAGCTGTCTCTGACTCCTTCTGTTTAATGGAGAATATCTTGTTCCATCTGACTACCGCTGGGAAATACTCTTTTAACTGTAAGTTTATTCTTTTTACATTATCTTTGTTGTACACATCTGTAAGAGGTACATCCTGATCTAATCCGCAATCAGCTAAAAATTGAGTTGCGTCAACATTGGAGGGTAAACATGCTCTCAGCAATATCTGCCAGTCTTTATTGTTGGGCTCTACAGTGTTACCTAAGTCTCTGATGTATTTTTGACTGGCAACTAAGTCTTTTCTAGGGTCAGGGAATTCAGACACTATGGTCCTTAATTCCATTCTGGAAAATGGGCTATACATGGCAATGTTCCTCACAGGGGTGACTCCTGATGTGTCAGTTTTCCCATTTGGAACAGCTATTACCCTAACAGGAGTAACTCTAACAACATCACTCTGTGTGGGTTCTACAGCCTGTGGTGAAATGGCTTCAGCATAGTGTATGGTGCCGTACTTACCTGTAGATACGACCTCACCTATCCCTCCGCTAGGGGCCTTTGTTACTAATCTCGTGGGTGGAGCTGTGCCTACTGTGGTCTCTGCTATGGTGGCTGCTAGAGAGAGCGCTGAAATTGTTGCCGATTCGTCTTCTTGATCACACTCCTGAGGAAAGTTCAAAACAGGGTACAACTTGCACGGGTTAATACTTGCATTGGTTAATTGGTTAACATTATCTTTAACATTTACACAGTTGCTAAGTGTTTGTGTGTTACACCTTAGTGCGTCATTCTCCGCAACCAATTTCTCTCCTGATATGTATGGTGGCGGTGGGGCCGTGGCTATCAGTTTTCTGATTGAGCCAGATCCCGCCGCCTGAGCCAATCCTCTCTGTATGTCACCCTCCTGTTGCCACAACTGCAAATAATCATAATGCTTGATTCGTCTCTTTGCTGATTTAATGAGACATATCCTTCTCCTTAAATTCGTTAACACTTCTGTGCTGAAGCTACCTACTCTTGGGAATTTCTCCCCGTCATGTACTGTCATTCTCTCCCATTCATCACATAAAGCTTCTGTGTGACTTCCGTATTTCTCACACATTACATACCTTGCCGACCCAATTGGTCGGTTCACTGAATCAACCCGAACCGAGGTTGATCGCCCCCTACCTGAACAAGTGGCCCCCATAGTTCGAAGGTGTTGCTTTATTCAACCAACCCTTACGCAAACCAAATGTCCAAAATAGGCTGACGGTGGCGGTTTACCGAGTACCCCACTCACTCGCCCACGCCGACCAATACGACCTGATCACACCGATATGGTGCTGGCGTACTCGACCAAGGGCCCCTGCGACCTGAACCTCTATTTACTGGAACCTGTGAGGGTGCTCCGAAGAACACTTACTCTTTCCAGTAACTATTGGTTGCTAGATAGTTCCTGAGTGAGCAGCGAACTTCCCTTAAAATAAAAAAAAGTTACACAAATCACGTTAGAATGTACAAATAGCGTTTATGACCTTCGTACACAAATAGTACCGGTCAGGTTTACTAATGTACACAATTACGTGCGGTACAGTCGTTCAGCACATAAGCAACTAATCTTATGTACGGAGCGACCAGTGGAATCGAAAATTGCGGCTGCGAATTCCTTCAGCAAGAGCTTGTATGGCCTATATGGGTGTTGCACCAACCCTTTCTTGGTGTTGTGCCTGTGGACTGTATAGCGGACTTCCTTGTCTGCTGTACCTGAACCTGTTGGTCTGCTATGACCTCCTGGTCTGTTACAGTATGACCTCCTGGTCTGCTACACTCTAATGCTCAAATTGTATGTTTTAACCAGGGATGCCTCCCTAGCCACCATGTACGTCACTTACACGCATGTACCTCACGAGAACTCGACTTTTCTTGTGGTTCAACCTGTAAAATTGTATACAACACACTCACTCACCACATGTACACTTTTGTTTCTATTTCTATTTCTGCGCAGAAATTTCTCTTTAGACCAGATGTGTTACAAATTAGGAGAAGGATCTATTAATTTAAATTTCGAATTAAAAAAAATAGATTTGCGCGATTTATCGCCTGGCGTTATTTACCGCGTGGCGCTACTTATCGCGTTGAGAGGAGAGAAAAAAAAACTTGTGATTTGAGTTACGTGGGCGTACCCGTACGCTCCGTTGCGTAATATACGCTGCGTGCGTCGGCCCTTGGATTGCGTACGCAAGTCTCAGTCTTTTGTTAGAGACACGTGTACGCAAAGCAAAGATCCACCGTAACACAATTTATACGTTTATCAATGTAGATGATCCTTTATCATCTACCACACACCACACTGACTTCGCCTTATCTCCCAGGCAAAACTGTGTGTTTGTCTATACTTTAACTATATTACCTTTACTCTTAAACTATAAAATAGTGACAACTCTCTCTAAGCACGTTTATCAACTATAAAACTGGCAAACAGAAGAGTGATATACGAAAATACACAAATGAAAAAGAAATGCAGATATATATGTGTGCGTGCGTGTGTACGCAAGACAGAAAAATAAACAGTTTTAAAAAGACACTATTGTTTTGTTCTTACCTCCGGTTCCCGGATTCCTTCAGCACCCTTCACTAAGAGAAGCAGACGCTTATCCAAACAGCACTACGAGGAATATGATCTCCCGCCCTTTGCTGCTGGATAATGTCTGCTGAAATTACCTAGTGTAGATATGTGAAGGACAGGACGAGCCCGCAATTGATAAAGCTAAATATTTATCGTATATAATACCCTTTATGAGGTCTAAGAACACTGTACGCTATCTACGTATGAAGTACCGTAAGGGTACGCTAGTTGCGTAACAATCGCTTTGCCGTGATCGAGACGCTCAAGCGTCAAGTTCACTCACGGCCAAGAGACCACAGGCAGGACCGTTATTGGCTGTTGACTAACGTAATGATTCGCTATAGCGTAGCGGACGCTCGGGACCACGAGGAGATCACCAGCGGCGCTGACGCTCACTATATTAAACCTTTGTATCTAAACCATAAACAGTATATTGTACAGTAAAACCTTAGTGTAATGTTAGAGTGTAAATGCAACACAGTATAACCTTATTACCTTAAAAGCTGTTTGAGCGTCACCGACGCTCTGAGAATACTTAATACTATAAGAAACACACAGATACCGTGCTCAGGGTCCAACGCCTAAAATATATATTATGAATGCTATACTTGCAAAAGAGTTAAACACAATACAAGTCATACACTACAATATAACATAGACTACCTAACCAGATAACTACACAGGAAATACAATATAATACAATTTAAGGGAAAATGAGAGAGAAAGAGAAGGAGAGAGAGAGAGAGAGATTTAGAGAGATTGGCTCGGAATAACAAGAAGATCAATATGATTGCGGAGAAACACTTACGCACAAGGGGAAACGATCGCATGCGCCTCGATATCCAGCTCCCGATTATCAGCAATGAGAACCGTTGAAGAGAGTGAACTGGATATGGTCGGCCTGCCTATTTATGCCCCACACACAATACAATTCAATGGTCCCTACAATCTCATTGTTCATTGGACACAGGAATTCGGCTTCGCATTATAACAAAAGGTCATAGGTTGATTCATACAGGTGGGCTGTGACTGCTTCCAACTGTTCAGGTGGGTGGGATACTGAGTTTCCCGCCGCATGACTAAATAAGAACAAATAATAGTAAATGGACATAAACTTCTTATGTCCATAACTATTCGCATGAGCGATTAATCCGCTCCAAACCAACACCGGAATATTGCTATTTAAATACTCTTCCGATGGGTACCAAACACCACTGTATGACCCCTGTTAGACCCTTCGTACAATACAAAGAGGGATCTCTCTGTTCAGGAACATGCTATATTAACTAAACTTTCAGAATCTATCAAAGGGACCATGATCTACAAAATACATTATTACTGAAAATATGTAACGATTGAGTCGCACGCTACGATCACATAAACTCTACCGTAAATACGCATACCGTGCGCCTGCGGGTGCCCGCGACTGTGAGTATGCGCACGCACGGGAGAGCGCACGCATGCGCAGCGCGGACCAGAATGAGGTGCAAATATGGCAGTGTGTATAGAGATATTTTTCTGACTTTGACACAATCCTTGGTCCAGCAGGACCTCTCTCTCTCCTCACTCAGCTTGGCCACAGCGTAGGACATCAGAGCTCTATAGCGATAGGGATCCATCACCACAGGATACAACTCACAATAGTATGCAGTATAAAGTACTTTGTAGAGCCAGGCAATACAAAGCAATGCACAATAGCTAGCGATGTAGAGCGTTCAGCAGGGTAGAAACCAGGGGCAGATCTAGACTTTTATTTTTAGGGTGGGCGGTTTAAGAATAAATTCCAACTCCTCCCACTTCCAGTCCGGCCCCTCCTATTTTCACACCCAACTGGTTTTATGTGTCAGCATTCTGGGTCTAATTCCGATGTGGTTGTTCTAGCGATTCCTGTTGCTATCGTTTGCTGTTCGCTAGTGAGATTATATGCCAATATGGACAGAAGAAAACCTGAGCATAGGGACACCCACTGATTTTCCATCATTTCTGCCCGACGGGGTGCAACTGCTGATACATCGGTACCATCGGCACAAATCGAGTCATGTTGCAGAGTCTGGGAGCCTCTGAAGATGCGCTGGCTGACCTTTTAATCAAGATGTTCAGCATCCTTGACCTTGAAACGTTAATATTGCTGCACGTCACTCTGAATATATTCTTTTGAAGAATTCTGCGGAGTGCTGCCTTTTACTTTCCCATTGTGCTACCAGGTTCTTTTGAGCTATGGAGGTGTGGTGAGAAGCTTCTAAATGCTTCTTCGCCTCTGTTTATAAAGGACCAGACCTACTGGGAGTGTGGTTACCCTAATCACAAAGTGCACTCACCCCCACCAGAAGCAGCAGCAGCTCCTACCCCGGGAAATAAAGACACCCAGTAGTGGCTGGCATTATATCCCATACTTACTGGAGCCTGGAGCAGCCTTAGACTCTGCTTCCCGGCAGGGTCGCTCTGTGCTCTGGCTCTGCGGGCAGCTGCTGCCGGAGTGGCAGCTCTCTGCGCATGACAGGACTGGGCAGCGCCCTTCTCTGTCCCTGCAACGACTTGACCAGCACCTGAAGGCAGGAGAAACTGCTGCATTTGATCATCGTCACGGGCGCGGCGGAAGTACAGTACGGGAGTGGATCCGGCCATCCATGTCCCGGCACTGCGTTCTCAATTAACGGTGCAGGGGGGCGATCGCCCTTACCGCCCCCCTTTAAATCCGCCACTGGTAGAAACCAAGTCTCACTAGTCACAGAGCAGACAGAAGTGCACTGAGGTAAAATAGAGCCTACTTTATATACCCCCTAGTGAAGGCCAGCACATTATTTACATTTAGCTCACATCTGTCAGATGATTGTTTGCTTTTTTTGAGGCATTCGATCAATCGTGATACAATCTGTCATATGGGGGCATATGATGGGTCTTACGATTGCACATCTTATGTCCAAAAAACACAAAATCGTATGCCTGGGGATCCCGGGGAAATTGAAGGGAAATCGTATAAGGAATCTGATCTGATGAAGGTTGTCCAAATGTATGGCCAGCATCAGATTATTGGCAGGAGAATTATAAATCGAGGCATGTGGCAAGTATTGCCCGCAAATCAGGCTTAAAATGTTCATTTATAACCTCACATTACTCTGGGCACTTGGACCCCTTGCTGCACAAATGTGAATTGAGGGGAGGTTTATAGCAGGAACTTGTCTGACAGGTTTCATAAGAAAATTAGCAAATATACAAGAAAGCAATCTGTACAGTCACTGAAATGACACCACAATGAAAAAGAAATGTGAAAAGGTCAATAAAGAGCCAGTGACAGGAGAAATAATATGCTTACATAGGTTTATTCTTTGGATAAAGTATTCTCACGTGCAAATACACAAAGTATAACCTGAGTATATCCACTTACTCAGGACATGGAAATGGCCTCTCACCTGTGTTTTCGCTGATGTGTAACAAGATTTGATTTCTGTATAAATATTTCCCATACTCAGAAAATGGAAATGGCTTTTTAATTGTGTGACATTAGATGTGTAACAAGATGTGATTTCTGGGTAAAACCTTTCCCACACTCAGAACATGAAAATGGGGTTTCACCTGTGTGGAGTCTCTCATGAAAAATTAAACTTGCTTTAAATGCAAAACATTTCCCACACTGAGAGCATGTAAATGGTTTCTCGCCAGTGTGACTTCTCAGATGTATGACAAGATTGTGTTTATATGTAAAACATTTCCCACAATGAGAGCATGTAAATGGTTTCTCGCCAGTGTGACTTCTCAGATGCGCGACAAGACTTTGTTTACCTGTAAAACATTTCCCACACTCAGAACATGGAAATCGTTTTTCACCTGTGTGACATCTCTGATGACTATTTAAATTTGATTTACATGTAAAACATTTGCCACACTGAGAACATGAAAATTGCTTCTCACCTGTGTGACTTCTCTGATGTATAACAAGTTCTGATTTCTGTGTAAAACATTTGCCACATTCAGAACATAGAAATGGCTTCTCGCCAGTGTGACGTCTCAGATGTGTGACAAGACTTGATTTAATTGTAAAACATTTCCCACACTCAGAGCATGGAAATGGCTTCTCGCCAGTGTGACGTTTCAAATGCATGACAAGAGTTGATTTATACTGAAAACATTTTCCACACTCAGAGCATGGAAATGACTTCTCACCAGTGTGACTTCTCAGATGTTTGACAAGACTTGATTTAGTTGTAAAACATTTCCCACACTCAGAGCATGGAAATGGCTTCTCGCCAGTGTGACATCTCTGATGTATAATTAATTGTGATTTATATCTAAAATATTTTCCACACTCAGAACACGGAAGTTGCCTCTCATGTTCCTTAGCTGGCTGATGGGTAATACACTTTGTGTTCTGTGTATCTATAGAACAGGA